>NW_028081011.1:0-528247 GCF_014824575.4 Sturnira hondurensis | reverse complement strand
CCGCCAGTGTTCCCCACCTCCCTCCCATTTCCACCCCCCACCTTAGTTATTGCCCATGTGTCCTTTATACTTGTTCATGTGAATCCTTTCCCCTTTCCCCTGTGATTCTCTCCACTCTCCCCTCTGGTCCCTGTCAGCCTGTTCTGTATTTCAGTGTCTTTGGTCATATTTTGCTTGCTTGTTTGTTTTGTTGTTTAGATTCCTTTTAAAGGTGAGATCATATGGTATTTGTCTTTCACAGCCTGGCTTATTTCACTCAGCATAATGCTTTCCAGTTCCATCCATGATGTTGCAAAGGGTAGGAGCTCCTTCTTCCTTTATGCGGCATAGAATTCCATTGTGTAAATGTACCATAGTTTTGTGATCCAGTCATTGACCGATGGGCATCTAGGTTGCTTCCAACTTTTGGTGATTGCAAATTGTGCTCCTATGAACATTGGGGTGCATAGGTTCTTTTGGATTGGTGCTTCAGGGTTCTTAGGATATACTCCTAACAGTGGAATTGCTGGGTCAAAAGGCACGTCCATTTTTAGTTTTCTGAGAAAATTCCATACTGTTTTCCATAGTGGTTGTACCAGTCTACAATCCCACCAACAGTGAACTAGGGTCCCCTATTCCCCACAACCTCTCCAACCCTTGTTATTTGTTGCTTTGTTTATGATGACCATTCTGACTGGTATAAAGTGGTATCTCATTGTGGTTTTAATTTGCATCTCTCTGATAGCTAGCGATATCAAGCATCTTTTCATGTGTCTCTGGATCCTCTGTATGTTCTCCTTGGAGAAGTGTCTGTTCAATCCCTTTCCCCATTTTTAATTGGGTTGTTCATCTTCTTTGAGTGGAGTCCAGTGAGTTCTTTGTATATTTTGGAGACTAAAACTTTGTCTGAGGTATCATTGGCAAATACGTTATCCTAAACAGTTGCTTTTTTTTTTTATCTTGATACTGTTTTCCTTAGCCATGCAGAAGCTTTTAATTTTGATGAGATCCCATTTGTTTATTCTTTCCTTTATGTCTTTTGCTCCAGGGGATGTATCAGTAAAAATATCGCTGCATGGAATATCTGAGATTTTCCTGCCAATGTTCTCCTCTAGGGCTTTAATGGTTTCACGGCTTATATTTAAGTATTTTATCCACCTTGAATTTATTTTGGTATATGGTTTAAGTTGGTGCTTGAGTTTTATTTTTTTGCATGTAGCTGTCCAGTTCTTCCAACACCATTTGTTGAACAGTCTATCTTTACTCCATTTTATGTTACTGCCCCCTTTGTCAAATATTAATTGACTGTAGAGTTTTGGGTTTATTTCTGGGCTCTCTGTTCTATTCCATTGGTCTATGTGCCTGTTTTTATGCCAGTACCAGGCTATTTTGATTACAGTGGCCTTATAATACAGTTTGATATCAGGTATTGTGATCCCTCCTACTTTGTTCTTCTTTCTCAAAATTGAAGCTGCTATTTGGGGTGTCTTATGGTTTCATATGAATTTTTGAAGTGTTTGTTCTATGTCTGTGAAATATGCCATTGGCACTTTAATAGATATTGCATTGAATCTGCAAATTGCTTTGGGTAGTATGGACATTTTGATGATGTTAATTCTTCCAATCCATGAATATGGTACATGTTTCCATTTGTTTGTGTCTTCCTTGATTTTTCTTCAGTATTGTGTAGTTTTCTGAGAAAGGTCTTTAACCTCCTTGGTTAGGTTTATTCCCAGATATTTTATTTTTGTTTTTGCTATATTGAATAGGATTTTTTTCTTGATTTCTGCTTCTGCTGCTTCATTGTTGGTATACAAAAATGCCTTTGATTTTTGGATATTGACTTTGTATCCTGCTGTTTTGCCAAATTCATTTATTAGTTCCAGCAGTTTTTTGGTAGAGGCTATAGGATTTTCCATATACACTATCATGTCTTCTACAAACAATGCCAGTTTTGTTTCCTCCTTTCTGATTTGGATGCCTTTTATTTCCTTTTCTTGTCTGATCACTGTGGCTAAAACTTCTAATACTATATTGAAAAGAAGTGGTGAACGTGGGCAACCTTGTCTTGTTCCTGATCTTAGTAGAAAGGATTTTAGTTTTTGCCCATTGAGTATGATGTTGGCTGTAGGTCTTTCATATATGGCCTTTATTATATTGAGGAATGCTCCCTCTATTCCCATTTTTCTTCATCATAAATGGGTGTTGTACCTTATCAAAAGCTTTTTTTGCATCTATTGATATGAACATATGTTTTTGTCTTTGATTTTGTTTATGCGATGTATTACTTCTACTGATTTATGAATATTGAACGGTCCTTGCATCCCTGGGACGAATCCCACTTGGTCATGGTGTATGATCTTTCTGATGTATTGTTGGATGCAATTTGTCAATATTTTATTGAGGATTTTAGTGTCTATGTTCATTAGTGATATTGGCCTGAAGTTTTGTTTCTTTGTTGTGTCCCTGTCTGGCTTTGGAATTACGATGATGCTGGCTTCATAAAAAGAGTTTGGGAGTTTTCCCTCCTTTTGGATTTTTTGGAATAGTCTGTGAAGAATATGGGTTAGCTCTTTCTTAAAAGCTTTGTAGAATTCTCCTGTGAAACCATCTGGTCCGGGGCTTTTGTGTGATGGGATTTTTTTTTATTACTTCTTCAATTTCATCTGCTGTTAATTGGCCTGTTCAGGTTTTCTGCTTCTTTTTCATTGAGTTTTGGAAGATTATATTTTTCTAGAGATTTGTCCATTGCACCTAGGTTTTCAAATTTCTTAGCATACAGTTCTGCATAGTAATTTCTTACAATCCCTTCTATTTCTGTGGTATCAGTTTTAATCTCTCCTTTTTCATTTCTGATTTTGTTTATTTGGGTCTTCTATCTTCTTTTCTTGATGAGCGTATTTAAAGGTTTGTCTGTTTTGTTTATCCTTTCAAAAAACCAACTCTTGGATTCATTGATCCTTAGAATTGTGCTTTTAGTCTCTATGTCATTTAATTCTGCTCTGATCTTGTTTATTTCCTTCCTTCTACTTGCTCTGGGCTGTCTTTGTTGTTGTTCCTCGGGTTCTTGCAGATGTTGGGTTAGATGTTTGTTTGAAATGTTTCTATCTTCTTTAGGTAAGCCTGTATTGCTATGAACTTCCCTCTCAGGACTGCCTTGGCCATGTCCCATAAGTTTTGGGTTGTTGTGAGATCATTTTCATTAGTTTCCAGAAGCTTTTTTATTTCTTCCCTAATTTCAATCTTGACCCATTCATTGTTGAATAGCATACCATTCAGTTTCCATGCTTTTGGGTGTTTTGGGTTTTTTCCTGTGGGGTTGGTTTCCAATTTCAGTTCCTTGTGATCAGAGAAAATGCTTGGGATGATTTCTATTTTCCTGAATTTGTTGAGACTCGTTTTGTGTCCCATCATGTGGTCTTTGAAAATGTTCCGTGTGCATTTGAAAAGAATGTGTATTTAACTTCTTTGGGATGGAGGGCTCTCTATATATTAATTAGGTCTGTTCCATCTAGGGTGTTGTTTAATGCTGCAATATCTTTGTTGATATTTTGTTTGGAAGATTTGTCCATTTTTGACAGTGGGGTGTTAAAATCCCCTATTATAATTGTGTTGTTGTCAATATCTTTCTTGAGGTCTTCTAGGATTTTCTTTATATATTTGGGTGCTCCTATGTTGGGTGCATATATATTTACGATGTTAATGTCTTCTTGGTGGATTCTCCCTTTGAGTATTATGAAGTGACCTTCTGGGTCTCTCTTTATGGCCCTTTTTTTGAAGTCTATTTTGTCTGATATGAGAGTTGCTACCCTGGCTTTTTTTTTCTTGTCCATTTTCTTGGAAAATTTGTTTCCATCCTTTCACTTTTAGTCTGTGATGGTTTTTTGACCTGAGGTGGGTCTCTTGTAGGCAGCATATGTGTGGGTCATGCTTTCTTATCCATTCAGCTATTCTATGTCTTTTAATTGGAGCATTTAATCCATTTAAGTTTAAGGTTATTATTGAAAGATACTTATTCATTGCCATTTATGCACCTGTGTTCCTCTCCGTCTCTCTCTTTTCCTTCTTTTCCTGAAAGGAGTCCTTTTAGTGTTTCTTATAGAACTGGTTTGGTGGAGGTGTATTCTTTTAGACTTGTTTTGTCTTGGAAGCTCTGTATTTGGCCTTCTATCTTGATTGAGACCCTTGGTGGGTAAAGTAGCCTTTGTTGTAGTCCTCTGGTTCTCATTACTTGGAATATTTCCTGCCATTCTCTTCTTGCTTGCAGTGTTTCCATTGAGACGTCCGTAGCCATCCTTATTGGGGCTCCCTTGTATGTTACTTCCTTTTTCTCCCTTGTTGCCTTTAGGATTCTGTCTTTGTCTTGGAGTTTTGCCATTTTAATGATGATGTATCTTGCAGTGGACCTCTTTGGATTCCACCTGATTGGGACTGTCTGTGATTTCTGGATTTGTATGACTTTTTCTCTCATCAAATTAGGAAAATTTTCTGTTATTACGCTTTCAAATAGGTTTTCTATTCCTTGTTCTTCTTCTTTTCCTTCTGTTATTCCTATTATTCAGATATTATTATGTTTCATATTGTCTTGCATTTCTCTTAATCCCGCCTAATTTTTTCTGAACCTCTTTTCCTTTACTTGCTCTGTCTGGGAGGTTTTTTCTACTCTTTCCTCTAACTCACTGATGCAATCTTCTGCCTCATCGATACTGCTTTTCATACCTTCTACTTTGTTCTTTAGTTCAGAAATTGTATTCTTCATTTCCTCTTGTCCTTTGCTGATGGTTTCTATTTTCTTTTTCATGTTGATATAGTTTGTGGTGAGTTCATTGTAGCTCCCCTGTAGTTTCTGGTAGCTTGTTGTAAGCTCTTTGAATTTCCTGATAACCAGTGCCTTGAATTCAATATCTGATAGTTGACTTGCCTCTATTTCATCTAACATTCTTTCTGAGACTTCCACCTTTTCTTTCATTTGGAGATGGTTTCTTTGTCTTCCCAATGTTTGTGAGACTCTTCTCATTGGCCTCAGCTTCTTAAATTGATCTGTTCTGATTCCCTGGGTTTATGGTGTGAACTTCTGTGGTAGGATACCTGTGAAATTCAGTGGTGCAGTCTCCTGCAGGTATCTTGGTGTTTTCCGCTTCTACCTACTCCTTTTTTTGTGCATGTGTGATCAGTTGGAGGGGGAGGCCAAATGGTTAATGACAGCAGAGGAGTATTTTATGTTATTTACAGTCACAGTCCATAGAGAAGAAATAGACAATCTTTAGGCTATGTATAGTGTTAACCGTACTGTTCGACCCAGCTTGCCCCTTTTAAGAAAGGATGGACAGAAGATAAGTCTCTTGTTTGGAAGGGAAGGCTTGTGGGTTGTATCTAGAAAGCAGTGAGGTTGCGGGCAGTCAGATTTTGAGGTAAGGTGAGAGTAAAGGATAGTAACTCAGTGTAGCATGTGAGCAAATAGAGTTAATCACTATAGTAATAGAATTCAGGCACCTGTAAGGTGGTCTAAGGTCCGAGAGATGTGTTGTGAAGTATTTACCGTTGTATAGAATAGCTATTATTTACAATAATATTAGAGTGACATTCACATGACAGACTCTATGTGATTTGTCTGAATGGGGGTTATAGAGCTTGGGTAGTATGCCAAAGGAAAGGAAGTGATGTGAAGTACAGAAAATTAGCAATACACTGTGGAGGAAAGAATAGGGGAAACCTGTGAAATAGTACAATATAACCAGCCAGGACTAAGAAACCTATACAGAAAGAGGAGGAATACAAAGATACTACTAAAATAAAAAAAGAAGTGAGAATAATGAAAAAAATAATACACCTATGCAGTGACTTGAGGCTTCTCTGCTATAGCAAAGTAAAATTTGTCTCTGTGTCACTATTGTTGAGATGCCCCCTCTTTAGGTCCCACTATGGTCCTTTCACAGTTCTCAGTTATTTGTGTCTCTTGTGGGTAAAAGAAAACTAAGCAACAAACAAACAATACACACACACACACACACACACAAGTCAGGAGAAAGGAGGAATAAGCAAAAAGTTTGGGAAGAAAGGAAGGACTAAAACTGGACAGAAAGAAATGAGAGGAACAAAATATTGAAAGATAGAGCAATAATACAATTTAAAAATATAAGATTACTTAGAAAAGAAGTTGCTAAAAAAAATCTTCCTTTGTTGGTTTCAAACTGTCCAAACTGTGTTTTCTGGTTGCAGCAGGACCTATCTGTGGGTTGGAATGCAGGCGTGTGCCAGCCAGGCTACAGGACTGGGATGTGAGCCCCCACACCCCCAGCAGGCTGCCTGGGTCCTTCAGGATCTGGCACTGTCCTTCCTAGTCTTGTGGTGGGACTCAAGTGCTCCTGCCCCTCCCCTGGTTGGCCGCTGGGCTGGTTGGGCCTGAGGCAAGTTGCTGTCGCAGAGCACCTCAGTTCACTTTCCAATAAAGACTTCTCTACAAAGCCTGCCTCTCAGCCCAGTCCAATTCCCAAAAGACCAGCAACAACAGTGTTCTTCTCAAATGCCCTGGGGCTGGCAGGCAGGCAGGCTGGTGACCACAGAGTCTGCAGTTAAACACAGCCCTCTACCCTTGTTACCCTTTATGTAAACTTAAGCATACAGGTCTCTGCCCAGTATTGCCCAGCCTTGCTTAGATTAGGAGGGAGGGAGTCGGTTCTCTCCCATGGACCCTGTAGCAGGCCCACGGCTCCCACAGAGTCTGTTGTAGACCCGCCGGGTGTTGGGCTTCCGGAGTTCCCTCCGTATCAGGCACCCCTGCACTGGTCCCAGACCAAAGACTCTGTTTCCTGGCTGCAGCTGCGGCTGCGGCACCGCGGCCCTTCGGCACCGGCGAGGTGGCCTGCTGCCTCTTATTGTCTGCACTCACATACCAGTCCTCCGGTACAGCCCACCACCGCGGAAGCCGCGGAAGCCGTGGGCGCAGCCCCTTTGGTCCTCACTCACCTCCCGGAGTCCTCTGTAGGTGTTATTTATATAGCCAATACTTACTCATTGTTGACTATGTTTGTTTCAATACTTTCTAGTCTGTGGGACATTTTCCATTTCATAAAATAATTTATTTTTTATAACAATATAAAAGCTATGAATTTTGCCTTATAGTTTTATTTTTTCTTTTCTAAGAATTTCTTTCTTATGCTAACATATTTTTTAATAAAACAATTAAGCTCTGATATTCACTTGGGTCTTTACTCCACCCCACCTGGAATTTACTTTTGTATATGAGGATGAGATCCGATCTTAATCTTCCTCCAAATGAGAACCATTGCATATATACAACTAGCCAGTTAATTTATAATTTCACCTCTTTTACATACCAAGTTTCCCTGTATAAATGGGATTCTAGACTCTTTAATCCATGTGTCAATGCCATGCTGTTTATATCATAAATATTGGGGGGGGGGCAGGGCTGGGAATCTAAGACAGAAAACTGTACTTGAACAAGAATTAAATAAAAATAAAAATTAAAAAAATGTATTTTATAGGGAGAATCTAGTATTGCAAATTCCTCATCAATAGTTTGTCAAATTCCATGAAAACTCTTTTGTACAATTTTATAATTAATTTGGCAAGAAATGATCTCTTAGAATTTTGAGTCTTCTCATTGAAAAACATAATTACTCTTCATTTATTCAGGTATTTTTGTTCTTCAATAAAGTTGTACACTTTCCTTTTTCTCAAATACCTTGTATATCTTTTGTTAGGCTTCTTCTTAGGTAATGTTTAGTTTTATTGCTATTTAAAATAATTTTTTTGTAATATCATTTTAATTTTTTATTTCATATACAATAATGTTTTAATTTTTATATACTAATTTTGAACTCTGGTAACTTTGCCGAAATATTGATCTCATGGATTAACAGGTTTTCCTGAAATTTTCAACACAGATATCATCATTGTGATGAATTGTTTCTTTGAACACTATGTGATGATGCTTTTTCTCCCTATAAATGCCTTTATCCTGAAGTCTATTTTATCTGATATTAGTATTAGCTTTCTTTTGCATAGTATTGCCTGGGATATCATTTCCAAACATTTACTTGTAGTCTTTTTTGTATCATGTTTTAAGAATATCTGTTGCAAATAGTATATATCTGAGTTATAATGTTTTTATTTTAACTTAAGAGTCTCTGTCCTTACTCGTATTTTCTTTCTGGGCTGCATTCAGGGAAATTTCTTCTAATATTTCTTTGGTTCATTAAAATTCTCTTTGACATTGTTTAATCTTGTGTTTAACCTACACACTTGCTTAATTTAAATGAACACTTCATATTCCTAAGTTCCATTTGTTTTTTGTACATATATGTCTATTCTTATTTTTCATGATGCTGTGTCCTTTTCTTATACTTTTAAAACCATTTTAAAATATGTTGTATTTAGTCCATAATTTTTTTCACATTACTGTTCTACTATGTTGAGACTCAGGGTGTATGCTTTACATATTGTGTGTGCATGTGTATGAGGTGCATGTATGTGCAAACTGACTTTCACTGAGTAGTTTTTTAACGGGTGAATTTTAAAAATTTTCTTGTTAGCTCATCTTTAACAAGGCTTTTTTAAATGGAGGGACTGCAGAAATGTTTTTCCAGGGTGGTTTTGTGTTGCTTCTGCCAGGTTTCCAGGCTCAATATCTCACTGATTGAAAGAGAACTGTATATGTTGAAGTTGGGAACCACTCTACCTGGTTTCAGGAGTTGTAACTGCCCCCCATGGCTAAGGCTGAGTGAGTGACCTCCGAAATATGAGCCACTAAGGAGACAAAGCTTGTCTCTGGCAGTAAGCGCTGCTTTTAATGGGTAAGACCCCTCAGAGGAGGGGCAGACATGATCACCTGGGAGGCCATCATGGAAGGACTTGGTGGGCTGCAATAAAGAGGGAGTGATGCGCCCCCCCCCCCCCCACTAGCTATTCTAACATAGCCTGAGTCCCCATTTCTGTCTGGGAGAAGTGCTTCCTGGATCTAATCCACTTTAGCCTAAAACCTATGATCGGGGAGGCAGTGCAGCCCCTTGCCAGCTAGAGTGGGATCTGGGGTCATCAGGCATAAGAAAGAATTCCTAAAGTCCTGTGAAGCCTGCTTTGCTAAGAGTGCTTTCATTCATATAATAAGGGTCTGAGCAGAAAATGAGTATGTCTCCCAAACTTTTTGCAACCCCCTTACCTGACAGATGCTGACTCAGACTAAGCCCTCAGATTTCTTTGAAATGTTATCTACTGTTTGATCCTTGCTGCCTGTATTCCTGTGTATTAAAACCCAATAAAAGCCATTGAGGAAGGGGCTCTTGGCCTTTCTCTTCTGAGAGACTGGCCACCTCTCCTCCCCAAGCAGATCATGTCTTTGTAGTTTCACTTTCATCCATGGAGGACAGGGGGACTTTGTGGGTAAAGTTGCCCCCACATGTTAACACATTGGCTTGAAAGTGTTCATGAAGACTTCTGGACAAGATGGAGGCACAGCTCGACACACTGTGCCTCCTCGCACAACCAAAATTAAGGACAACAAAAATTTAGAAACAAAAAAACAGCCAGATCTGATAGAAAATTGAACTGTACAGAAGTCCAACAACCATTCATCTAGACTGGTAACAGGGGTAGAGTAGGCTGCTGGTGGAGAGGGGTCACAGTAGGAAAAAGCAGTGGTCGGTGGTTCCAGATGTGCAGGTGGTGGCTGGCAGACCCCAGGCATGGAGTTGCAATGGGCAGAACCAGTGAGGTGTGCAAGGCCACTGGCTAACTGTGGACATACATTCACGCACAGATAAACCAGGCAAAAATGGGGAACAAGACAGATGGTGTAACCCAGGGCCCCAGTGCCAGGAAATAAAGCAGTGATTGAAAACACTTGTGGGAGTTGAGGTGCTGGGAGAGACTCCCACCCTCACAGGAGAGTTTGTTGGGAAGACACACAGGGTCCTAGAATGTACACAAGCCAATCCACCCAGGAACCAGCATCAGAAGGGCCCAACTGGCTTGTGGGAAGCCGCAGAAGGGACTGCAATTTGAGAGAAAGAGGAGCAATCACTATTGTTCTTTTCTGATGCTGCCCCCACATACAGCATCACAAACCTGTGACAGGGGTTGCCCCACCCTGGTGAACACCTAAGGCTCCACCCCTAATACATAACAGGTGCTACAGACCAAAAAAAAGGGCTCAAATGGAAGACTAGATTAAAGCTCTAGAGCCAATACTTTTAAGCGACCAAGAGATAGACAACCTATCAGATGCACAGTTTAAAGCACTGGTGATGAGGATGCTCACAGAATTGGCTGATTTTGGTCCAAAATTAGATGAAAAAATGAAGGCTACACTAAGTAAAGTGAAGAAAAATACACAGGGACCCAACAGTGATGGGAAGGAAACTGGGACTCAAATCAAGGGAATGGATCAGAAGGAAGAAGAAGGACCAAAGAAGGACCACACCAAGGCACATAATAATTACATTAGCCATGATTAAAATGAAGGAGAGAATCCTAGAAGCAGCAAGAGATAAGGGGACAGTCACCTACAATGGAGTTCCCATCAGACTGTCAGCGGATTTCTCAAAAGAGACCTTACAGGCAAGAAGGGGCTGGAAAGAAGTATTCCAAGTCATGAAATCCAAAGACCTACATCCAAGATTGCTCTATCCAGCAAAGCTTTCATTTAGAATGGAAGGACAGATAAAGTGATTCACAGATAAGATCAAATTCAAGGAGTTCATCATCACCAAGCCCTTATTATATGAAATGTTAAAGGCACTTATCTAAGAAAAAGAAGATAGAAAATATGAACAGTAAAAAGATAGCAAACTCACAGTTATTAACAACCACACCTAAAACAAAAGCAAACTAAGAGGATAGCTAGATTGGGAGGGGAACCATAGATATGGAGAACACATGGAGGGTTAGCAACAGGGGAGTGGGAGAAGGAGGGAGAAGGTACAGAGAATAACTAGCATAGATGATAGGTAGAAAATAGACAGGGGGAGGGCAAGCATAGTATGGGAAATATAGAATCTAAAGAACTTGAGACATGTGGTCATAAACTAAAGTGGGGGAATGGTGGGGGACACGTGCAGGGTGGAGGGGAATGAAGGGGGTAGAAATGGGACAACTGTAATGGCATAATCAATAAAATATATTAAAAAGAAAAAAATGAAGTGACAAGATTTCTCTTTCTGCCTCTGCAGTGCAATTTCTTTCCATCCCTGAATACTTGGGAACAGCTGACACCAGGCTTCTGTGTGGTGTTGGAGGTGGGGGATTAGAAAGGGGTGTTTGCCTGCCTTCTATCCACAGATGCATATTAAGCCATTTTTCCAAACAAGGTCAATGATGACAATACAAGGCATTCTGGTAAATAATACTTTATTTTCTCAACCTCATTAGAAGTAGATTTGTATCTAGTTGATCAGTGAATAAATATAATGGTAAAATATAAATCTAGGAGAATTGTAGGTTCTAGGCTCTAAACTTGGCCCTGCTTTGCTAACTTTTTTAATAAGAATTTGAGCAAAAGATTAGAAGTCATGCTTGTCAATATTTTGAATGACAAAAGTAGAATAGATCATGAATTGATTAATGTAATCAATGAGTTACAATAACACTCACTACAAAATGAACATAATAAAATTTAATAGACATGAATATAAAATCTTATGCTTATATTTAAAAATTTAGATGAACATATACAAATAGAAAGATAACTGACTGTAATGGTCAATTTTATGTGTCCAGTTGGCTAGGCTACAGTCCCCAGGTATTAAATGAAACACTACTAGCTGCTCTGAGGGTATTTTATAGATGTTTGTAAAACCCATAAGCAGGTGATATTAAGCAAGGGAGACTATCCTAGATAATCTCAGATGGCCTAATGTAATCAGTTGAAAGGCTTTAAAAATGAAACTGGGGTGTCCCTGAGGAAGAAAAATTCTACCTGTAGACAGTGGCTTCAGCTCCTGATCTGAGAGATCTGGCCTGCCCTTTCTGATAGCCACACGATCATGTAAGCCACTACCTTGCAATAAACCCTTTAACACATGTCTTATGGGTGCTTTTTTTCTTGTTGAGCCCTGACTGATACACTGGTTTAGTACTTTAGGTGAGCAAATATTTCAATGTGTTGTAAGTTCATGGTATGTCGTTAGTGTAAGTGATGCCAAGAACAAGTGACAGGATATTAAAAACAATATGCATCAGCACAGTATTCCATGAGGTAGGGTAACAGCACCATTGTACTCTGCATGGAGCAGTCAGTAGCAGAATTATTTGCCCAGCTCTAACGGCCATAATTTAATACAAACACAGACTAATATTTAAGACCACTGTTGGCAAGTGATTTTGGTTTAATCTAAGCTAAATACTTCATATGAAAGATGAATTAAATAATGTTAGAAGCTGCTTCATATAAAACAGTGAACTTAGTCACAAGTATTTAAGTAGGAGTTTGTTGTCATCTACCAGGAATGTCTGATGAAAGATGATATTAGATTAGATGACATCCAAAGTTCTCTAATTAATTCTAAAATTCTGAAATTTTATTTTAATAACTGTACTACTAAAAGTCATTCTTTTAGTTTATGCCACCTAATTTTTGTCTGGAAAACCTGGTATGTTGAATGTCTTCTGATTGCCTTCCCAGATCCACTCCACCCTGTGCTGTGCCCTGGTGCACTAACCCACAGGGATTGTGCTGGTAGGCTCCCTACCCCTTCAGCTTCTGGTTAGGTTGGGCTGAAAGGCACCAGCAGGAGGGATGGAGGGTAGGAAGAGCTGAGGTAGGAGTATTTCATTCTGTGGCTTTCCATTCTGGGTTGCTGCAGGTAGGCTTTGTCCCAGGGAGAACTTGTGACCTAAGGTCACAGTTCTGTCACAGACTCCTCTCCACATTTCTCTTTGCTTTCCTTCTCAGCGTTCCAGTGGCCACCACTGTCCTGTGACTCTTCAGGCCTAGGGTGGTAATGCCATTACTGTTCTAATCTTTGTGATTTCCCTATATACTGTCTGCACTTTTAGAAACAGTCCTTTTATTAAACTTTTCTTAAATGACTCAGTTTAAATGGGCCATTGATTCCCTGTCAAAACCCTGATACTTTGAGTGACACAGATGTCAACATTCTTATGTCATATCTAGAGCACTCTTCAATTGAGCATCAAGCCAGTCTTTCGAGGTAAATATGGAAAAAAGCACTCTTAAAATATTAAGATTTAAAACTTTTAAAAATATTTGTTGAAGCAAGACTTTCATAAAATAAACAAGCAATAAAAACTTTTTTATATTTACTTCTGTCAGAAGGACATATTTTCTAATTTTTTTATTCTTACTTGAGGACTTGCTTGTTGATTTCTAGAGAGAGGGGAAGAGAGGGAGAGAAATATTGATGTGAGAGAGCAACATCAATCAGCGCCTCTCATATGCACCCTAACCTTGGATAAGCCTGCAACCTAGGTATGTGCCCTGACCTGGAATTGAACTGGTGACCTTTCAGTTTACCAGATGATGCTCCAACCAAATGAGCCATGCTGGCCAGGGCAACACATATTCTAATTTACACAAGCTTGATGAAAGAATATTATAACCTGTAAGGCAGGGCTTCTCAAATGTCCTTAGAACATTTAGAAATGCAGCAATGAATGCATGTACACTCCTTAGGTGTCAGGAGGACAGGAAGACATTTTTTAAAGTCTTGGGTTTGATAATTCAATTGTGCATTTTGAAATATATTGCACATATTAGGTCCTGGCTGGTGTAGCTCAGTGGATTGAGTGCGGGCCTGCAAACCAGAGGATCGCGGTTTGATTCCCAGTCAGGGCACATGCCTGGGTTGTAGGCCGGTTCCTAACAGGGGACGCACGAAAGGCAACCATACATTGATGTTTCTCTCCCTCTCTCCTTCCCCTCTAAAGATAAATAAATAAATAAAATCTTTAAAAAAAAGAAATATATTGCATATATTATTAGCTGTTAGTTCTAAAATAGAAAAATTTCAATTATTTACCATTTTAAAAATAATTTTTCCTGAAAACTTTCAAGTAAATTTAGTGCTCAGGAAATTGAAGCATCTTTACCATGTACATTCAATATTTTCCCCAAGCTGTTTTCAGATGTATGGGATTAAAATCTCTTTATATTGTCAGCTTACTTTTGTGAAAGGCATAATGGCTAAGAGCTGGAGGACTTAGGCACCAGACCATCTAAGTTTAAATCTCAGTTTCTCTATTAAGTATTAGTGTTATGATACTAAGCAAATTATTATATTTCTCTGTGCTGCAGGTTTCAGATTTTATAAAATGGAGACAATAGTAACCTATTGTCTTAGATAAAGAACTTAATATAGAAAATGCTCAGTTACAGTTAGCTTGTTATTTACTTTTATTACTAGACATAATATAACCACTTGCATATAAAGGAAAGAAATCTCATTTGAAGGGTGACATTACTTAGACTTTTTTAAAAAATATTTTATTTATTTATCTTTAGAGGGGAAGGGAAGGAGAGAGAGAGAGAAATATCTATGTATGGTTGCCTCTCATGGGTCCCCTGCTGGGAACTGGCCTGCAGCCCAGGCATGTGCCCTGACTGGAATCGAACCACGATACTCTGGTTCACAGGCCCATGCTCAATCCACTGAGCTACACCAGCCAGGGCACATTAGTTACTCTTTTAAACTGTAGAAGCTCTTTTAAACAACCTCTACTTACCTTATTTACCAAATTAATCAATGCTTTTTATTTCTTCTATGCAGCTTACTGAATCCACAGCATACCAAATGCTTACTGCCAGTGGGATCCTCCAGTACCTGTGTGAATTTCTGTTCCCATTTCTTGCTTACCAAAAATCGGGAGTGCTTGTTCCTAAATCTGTTTATACCAGTTATACTTTTATCATAATTATGGAATTTAATAAAGTGATATGTAAACTGATTGAATATAAGTGCAGAATAAAAATGTGTTTATGTAAAGTAATTGGAATACTATGAAAAAAACTTGACAAAGGAGAGCCACTAAAAATTATCCAACTTAATTGTAGGTGAAGCAACTATAAGTGAGTGGGGGAAGAGTCTGCAAACTGACGGAAGGATTCTTCCCAGTTTACTCCATAAATGTCTTTAGTTTTTCATTTCATTAAAAGTCTGGAATTATTAGATGATGCAGTTTGAGTGTGGTTTATACTAGAATTTGATATTGCCAATCAGCAGACATATGCTAAATAAAGCCTGGCCATATTTCTAAGTCAAAAATGGTCAAATGAAATGTTTCAGTGTATATGATTTAGATTTTAAATAAATTAAAGATGTATATATAATTTTTATACAGCCATTAAAAATGGATCTTAATTTTTTCAGTCAAAAATGTTTTCCTCTCTTAAATAAGATTTCATAAAATAAAATCCATACATATCTGTTAGAAAAAAAGCTTCCATGCATCAGACAAATAAAATGTTGAAATTGACTCAAATTTTATATTTGAATACTAGTTAACTCCTATACAGAGAATCTATGCAGACATTTTTTGTATTATCTACACCATTCCTGAATCTAGAGAAATTTATGCAATATTCAGGTATGTCTTTACTAGGGAAAGTTTTAGATAGACTATGGGGAAAAAGGGCATTATATTAGTTTTGGTTTTCTCCAGATATATGGGTTTCTATTAGCAGAATAGCTGATAAATGTTTTAGCCACATATTTTTGGAGAATTTTCCCCATGAGTCCTAATTATCAGCTTTGCTTATTATTATCAGTACAAATTCTGAATCTAAACAAGGGACAGAAATGTCCAGATTTAAGATTTTTTTGTATATAAATATTACTAAATGTAAGACTTTTCAAAAAGTAGCTTTAAAATTCTAGATTATACAAAGTTATTTTAAATTTACATGTGAAAGGGAATTCAACTTACAGTAATTTTGATATGTTTTTGAGAGATCTTTACTTTGAACTCCTTTTATTCTCAATTTATGTTGACTCTTCTTTTTTTCTAAGAGATTTTCTTTATTATTGATTACTTTGAGCAATCTTCTTTGTTCCCAAATATGTGATAAAAATTGTTTGATTTCATTCGCTGATATCTACAAAGAAAAAGATTTCCTCATTTTGTTGTGTAACTTTAAAAACAATAAAATAAGAAAGTGAAAAATTTATTTATTCATAGGAATAGTTTAATGCAATCACTCTAGTTCCTGCTTTTTTTAAATAAAAAATGACTTACTTCATTTTAACAATTTATATTTTATGAATAAAAACCTTTAAACCTAGCCCTGGCTGGGGTAGCTCAGTGGATTGAGAGCGGGCCTGCAAACCACATGATCGCGGTTCGATTCCCAGTCAGGGCACATGCCTGGGCTGCAGGCCAGTTCCATACATTGATGTTTCTTTCCTTCTCTCCTTCCCTTCCTCTCTAAAGATAAATAAATAAAATATTTTTAAAAAACACACAAAAAAACCCTTTAAACCTAATAATGCATTGTCATCTGAAATGGAGGGACAAGCATTAAAACTTCAGTGTTATAAATATAATAGTAAGAGGATTTAAGCAGTTTTACTATTCTGCTGTGAGTTATCATGGCAATATCAACTTCATGAGCTTAAAAAAAAGGTAAAATGCTGGTATTGCCTTACACATTACAACAAATTTATAATGGATAGAAAGTAAGAAACAGGAGGGAGATGAGTTTTGAAGGCATAATTTTGAGTAATAGAAAATAATGCAGATTTTAAGAGAGAAAATTAAACAGCTTTACAGAGATACATATTCATGACTTACATATATACTTTTTCAGGGAAAATTATACTGGAAGATTAAAAAAATTCTTAGTCAAGTACTACTTCTAAAAAGAATCAAGGTAATTAGTTCCCCCCCCTTTTTTACTATCACAATTTATACTCCTTGTTTCCGAGGCCACTTTCTGGACTGCTTAACACCTTCCCATGTTGTAGCAGAGATGCCAGAGCAGTGGCCCAGAGTTTGGACAGTGTAGGGACAAGAAGCTCTGTAAGTACTTTTTTAAAAAACAGCTTTATTGAGATATAATTTCTATACTATAACTATAAATGCATAATTGTACATGTAAAGTGAATTTTACATTTAAAGAACCAAATGCAATGTTTTTTTGAATATTGACAGATATGTGCAACCACCACCACAGTCAATTTTGAACATTTTTATCACTTCTAGAAGAAACCATGGATCCTTTGGGTATTATCCTCTGTATTCTCCCATTCCCCCTACTCCCAGACCCAAGCAACCACTAATCTATATTCTATCTCATAGATTCCCCTATTTTGGAATTTATGTGGGCTTTAGTATCTGCCTTTTTTTCACTTAGCATAGTATTTTCAAGGTTGGAGCACGCAACAGCACTTCATTTCTTTTTACGGCCAAATCATATTCCTTCTAAGGGTCTACTACATTTTGTTCATCCATCCATCTGCTGATGGATATTTGGGATGTTTCTACATTTTGGCCATTATAAAGAATGCTGCTACAAATATTCATGTACAAGTTTCTGTGTGAATATGTAAGCACTTGGAGTGTGATTCTTCTTATTGTGGGGTGGCTAGACTCAGCAAATAAAAATACAAGATGCCCAGTTAAATTTGAATTGTACATAAGCAATAGGTTTTTAAAAGTATGTTTGTGCCAAATATTGCATGTTAAAAAAGAAATCCACATTGTATAATGGCTCAGAATCAAGAGGCTGGTGCTCAAGTCGGTGGCCGCTCTGCTTCATGCTTTCATTCAGGGACCCAGGCAGACAGAGGCTGTGCCAGCCTCAGCATGTGAATTCTAAGGTTTCCCTAAGCACTGATATCTAGCAGGCAGGAAGGGAAAGAGCATAGAAAATTATACGCAGAAAGGAATTTTGTTTTCTTTTTGTTAATAGGCCAGACCTAGAAGTGGTATGTAGTGCTTTCAGGCACTTTCCACTGAATGAAGCTGTTTCATAACTCTACCCAAATGCATGGAGAGATGGGAACATGCTACTTGGGCATCATGAAGAAGAGAACATGGATGATAATGAGTACCCAGCATTCCCTGGTACAATGGGATTATCATATATTATCGCTATTGAAAGAATAACACTTTCAGATGAGATTGGGCGCGTTCAGGGTGGTATGGCCGTAGACTGAAAGAATAACACTTTCAATTCAAAAATAGCCAACAGATAAGTTAAGGAGGCAGTACAAACTTGTCAAATTCCTCTGATATTCTAGTGCTTTTATCTCCATCTCCAATGGCCATTGTTTCCTGATACTGATTCCTTTTTCACCCACTCCCTAGTGGGAGTGGGCAGAACACAGCTAGTATGCAGCAAGTATGATTGAAGCACCAGCAAACAGAGAGCCTTTCTCTAACTCTCAAAAGCAACCAAAGATTCTATAATTCACTGACAATTATTTATTGAGTGTCTATCTCAGGCCCTGTTCTAAGAGCTAGGGAGATAGCTATGCACAAAAAATGTCTTTGCCCTCGTGAAGCCCATGTTCTGGTGGGAAATATAATAGTCAAATAAAAAAAAAAGGTTTTTTTTAAAGAGTAAGGGGATGAAAGTGATAAAAGTTGGTGTTATTTGGCATAGGGTGGTTAGGTACAAGTTCTCTTATTACATTTGAGTAGACCCGCATGTTAGGAAGGGGGAAAGTAGTAATAAAATTACCTCAGGAAAAAGAGATCTGGCAGGGGAAACATCAAATGCAAAGGCCCTGAAGTAGGAGGTGTTAGATGGGACAAGGGTCTCGGGGTCTGGACAATTCTTACTAAATGTTCTTTTGTGAATGTTAAAATATAGCACAGTATGTTGTAAGTAGAGCTGTAAACAAGAAGTGCTTGACAGATATCCAGGAACACTGATAAGTGTAGCCAACTGCAAGGAGGAATCAATGTGTGATTAACCAAATAGTGTACATAAGCAACGTCTAAGCCTCCCTTTTTGGGAGACAGCGTTGGATGTATCCTGTATTCTTTACTTGCTACAAGTAAATAAAATGATCTTATGACAACCATGTCTTGCTCTTGAAGAGAACATCCCAAGTGGTGAACCCCTTGATTTCAGTAAGAATGGGTTCAGTGTTAAATGCTGATGTAGAGAGGCAGCTCTGAGGAGTGTGAATCTTTTTTTGTGCATGTGTGTGAAGGAGAGACCCTTGGAGGGTTCTGACTGGAAAAGTGATATTGGCTGATTTCAATTTCAAAAGGATTACTCTGGCTGCTGTGTGGAGAATATTATGTGTTGGAGAAAGAGTGAAGAAAAAGGAGATCACTAAAATAAACCAGGTTAGAGATGATGGAGGCAGTGGAGTAAAAAGATGGTAGGGATTAAGTGGTGATACTACTTAGTTTTTGGATATATTTCAGAGGTATTATTGGCAGGAATTTCTATTGAAGAACTTATAATATGTCTTTTGGTTTTTAAACAGCAAGCCCAATGAAAGTATGTTTTTGAAATCCAAGTTTAAAGCACATGTTTTACAAGTATGTTTTTAAATTCCTAAATCCCATTTATAGACTAACTATAGCTCTTAGTAGAAGTGACATGGTGCTTCAATAATCTCTTACCTAGTCCTCCTGCTTCTTCACCGCCCTGTATCCTAAAGACTCATGTTGGGGGAGTTTTTATCAAGCATCCTTATGACTATATCACTGCCCAACTCTGCAGCCGTCAGTCCTCATTGACAACAGAATATAAGATTCTTCATAGTCTGTCCTAAAAATGTCATAGTAACCCTATTTCTTACTACTGCCACACCTACACAAATATAATGATAGCTAAACTCATCTCCCTGTTCCCTAAATACAATAGGTTCTTTCCCACTTACTTCCTTGCCCTTGCTTCATAATTTTCATTGCCCCGTCTTTCCTATTATCCCAAATATAACTCCTGCTCCCAGGCCCAAGTCAAGTGCCTCTTTCCAAGCCTCTTCACATATCACTCTGACCCACAGGATCTCCCTTTCCTCTGATTCTGTGGTACCAGCCCTAGGGGGGAGCAGTAGCTCACTGTTCTACATTATTAAGCTGAGGTCATTCCACATTATATATTTTGTGTTTTATCTACTCAGTTATAGAAGCTTTAAAGCATTTTAGTGTAGTTCTGATTTTGAGTGGAGTGTCTTGAATAGAGGGGAGCCTAATGAATGTGTGGATTTCTTTATTTTGGGGAAATCCCTCATTTTCTTAAGGAAAGATAAGAGCACCCTCTCACAAAAAGAAGCTAAATGATCTGTGGGCTTGGAAGGAAAAAAAATTCAACTTATCTCACTGTACATTTAATCCTAACTTATCGGTGGCTATGTTATGCTTCTAGTGCCAGGAGAGGAGACATTTCTCAAGTTGGACCCAGTCCTATGGCACTTTGCTTGAAGACAGAGAAACACACGCACATGCACACACACATATGGGGTACTGGGAAGCAGAATCTATTTTAAATAGCTTTTTGCTTAAAAGAATAAGTCAGTCTGCTAAGGCTAGAGGTTTGACTCTGGGTGTTTACATTGTTTTATTTGGATAGTAATTAGTTTTACTCTTGAAAAAAGGCACTATATTGCTTCTTAAACATAAGAAACTTTGATAACTTGTTAACATATAAACAGATAACTTACTTAAAATCATCTATCCTAACTGTTTATACTCCAAAATAAATGTTATGGATATTTAAAATTTCATTTACATTTCCTTCATAATATTTTCTATTCACCAATAGTTAGCTCTCTTTAGTTGTGGGCAAGTTCATTAATCTCTTTGTGGCTCAGTTTAAAGTACATGTAAATGTAAGATGGAGGTACTAATATTGCCTATCTCATTGGCCTGTTGTGAAGATCAAATAAGTTGATACATGTGAGAAACCTTGTACATAGTAAGCACTCAGTAAATACAAGCTATTGTTTTTATTATTATATTGGTTATATATGTTTTCTCTGTAAATTAATATTTCTGTTTCTGTGTTTCAGATTCTAAACTATCAGGACCTAGATTATCTGGCTATTTAGTTTGCTCCGTTATTCAGTGAACTATGATATTTTGAGCCTGGGAAATCAGTAAATATTATTTGTTTTTTTTTAAATACTGTTTTTATCTCTTAAGCAGAATACCTAAAAACATTTTTACTAGTAAGAAATACTTTATATTATACATTTTTTTACTAATTTACCTCTAAACACAGTGAAGAGCAATTTTATCATATCCTAGGCCCTCTGGAAAGTATTTGATTCTGAATATAAGCTAGCCCCCAAATCCCATGCTTATTCTTTAATAGAATTTCAATAATGGCACATGACTAATGTTAATGAGCCTCTTCAGAAAATTATTGGGAGGCAGCAAGTGCGAGATAATCAACTAAGAAACCAACCTTGTCCTTTAAGAGCTATACAAATCAGTGACTCATTCATTCATCAAATCCAGGCTGGGTATTCACTAGGAATTGAAGATAGGCAAACAAGACAGAAGAATTTTCTGATCTTATGGAGCTTCCTTTCATCTGGGAGAAGACAGACAATAACCAGTAAATAATAAATGAACACATCAGTATCAGATTCAATACATGCTATGATGAGAA
The DNA here is from genome assembly GCF_014824575.4 of Sturnira hondurensis. NCBI lineage: Eukaryota > Metazoa > Chordata > Mammalia > Chiroptera > Phyllostomidae > Sturnira > Sturnira hondurensis. The sequence goes on along the minus strand of NW_028081011.1, from coordinate 506,715 downwards.
TAAAACAAGAAGATGTAAAAAAAAGAATGAAATGCAGAGTGAAGCAGGGTTTGTGCACAGCTAATTTAGATCAGATGCCCAAGAAAATATTCACTGAAGAAGTGACTTGGGAACCAGGAATTAAATGACAAGAAAGCAGTCCTGCACAGATATGGGGGAATAACATCTCAGGCAGAGGGGACTGCAAGTGCCAGGGATCTGAAGTGGGAACAAATCTGTATGCTCTAGGAATGGAAATAAGGTCCAGTATGTGACAGACTGTGAGCTAAGGGGAGAGCTGTAAAAAAGAAAGACACAGAGAGAAGCAGTGGTCATATCAAACAGGGACATGGTAAGGAGTTGGCATTTTATTTGAAAGACAAGAGGAAGACATTGAGGTTTTTAGGTGACAAGCTCTGATTTGCATTTTAAAAAGAAAGAACATTCTGGCTGATGTGTGAGAAAGAGATCGTACAGGATTAAGAGTAGGGTCAGGAAGAGCAGTTCAGAGACTATTGTAGTCAACCATGTGAAGCACGATGTGACTCAGGTGGGTGCAGAAGAAATGGAGGTAAACTATATGGGCATATTTAGAATATGTTTTGGAAGTAGCACTGATAGGAATTAGATATGCACTGGATATAAGGGTAAAAGAAAAGACAAAGATAACCTTGTTCTTTGTCTAGCCCATCTGAGTGGTTAGAGATTCCAGTTATAGAGGTGAATAAAAGTGGGGAGCAAGTGGGAATTTTGGAGGAGGGCATCAGTCTCACCCAACCTATTCATATACCTGTCTATATGGTAATGTCTCTGAATTGTGTGACTATACATACGCGGAAAACAAAAACGTTTTGTTTTTTTGTCTAAGAGGGAGTGAGTGGTATTCGCTGTGGAATGGGAAGTTTAAGAACTGGAAGGTAAGGTTTCTTAGCCTGTCAGTGATTTACTTTCCCTAGGGTTCAACAGTCAAAGTCATTTCTTGGTGTCTTTATCTGTGTCCCTTTTTTTTCCTGGCTCAGATGCCTCAAAATAGTCACTATTTTTTGGCAATGGGTTATATCCTAAATTCTTCTGAGAAACTTCTCTGGAAAAAGAGCACATGAATAATAAGAACTTATTGAAGCACCATCAGTGAGCACAACAGTGACGAACTAAGATTAGCTCAGCACCTCCTCATTAGTGGCTCTTGTTTAGTTAGATGGATGAGGTGCTACAGGACTGTGGCAGAGCGAGCAACTCAGGCTGCTGTTATTGTTTTGGCAAGAGAGAGACACTGAATTTCCACCTTCCCATCTATGTATACATGCGGATTCCATGTTTAGGCCCCTATATTTCCAAAGAGCATGAATATTTGTGCCCCAGGCACCATCAGAAAAAGCCAGGTTAAGGAGAAAGCCAGGAGACAGTGGAAAAAAAAGAAAATGAGTTTGCCTATAAGAAAATCAGTTTCCCTCGGTCATTGTTTTTCAAAGTATGGTCTCCAGAAAAGCAGCATTAACACTGCATGGGAATCTGTTAGAAATGTAAATTCTAAGCTCCACCCTCATGTCTATAGGATCAGAAACTCTGGGGGTGAAGTTCAGCAATCTGGGTTTTAACAAGCTATCCAGGTAATGCTGATGCATGCCAAAGTTTGCAAAGCCATGCCCTGGGTTAAGTAAGGAAGGTAGTCAGCAAATTAATGTACAATTAAAGTACACACACACAAAGAGTACACATAGAGCCGAGGCTCACATTGAAGCAGATGTTGTTTGAATTATGCACAAGAATTTAAGGTGTATCAGATTTTTCAAGCTTTCTAGGCCTTAAATTATGTACGTATTTATGTATGTATGTATGTATATACATATGAAAGAAAAAAAGGACTAGAACTTTTTAACTTGAAAATCCCACTTTAGTAGCTTTAGTAGTGATTCTCTCTTAAAATAAGATTTTATTTATGAGATGCTTAAATTTAGGCAAAAGTGATTTGGGTAATGGTATTAGTGTTTTTCCTAGAAAAACAAGTCATTTTTCCTAGATTATTTTCGAGTAAGAATTCAAACAATTAGAATACTTTTTCCTAACATGCCTAAGATATTTTAAAAACAAAGCAAATATGGAAATAGCCACCCCTGACTTAAAAGAATAGCCACATCTTACAGAGAAAAAATAACTCACTTATCATTAAAAAAACATCTTTCTCTTGGCAAAGACAATACTAGTCATTGTATTGTATGTTTGCACATCTACCTTCTAAAGCCACCAAATAAAAACAGTAGGCAGCTATTCAAGGTAACTTCTTAGGAGTGTGAAAATGGTGAAGTAGAAACTAAAAATAGCATGAGTGACACTATTAACATAGTGATAATATAACATTCCTTAGTTGCTAAGTGCATTATAAAGGTAGCTTTCTGAAATTTAGAGAACATTACATACTAGAGTATTTATATTCTGAGTTTTTACATGCAAGAAGCAGAAATCATAGTAAATATATAGCCATATTAATTATTCATGGTACAGTAGATAAATGGATTATTAAAATCAAAAGGTAACCTAAGAAACCTGTTTTTGGTATTCATTTTAGCAAATTTTTCCCCATAGCTTTCACTAGAGCTACTGACAGATAGTTTATGTTTTGTCCTTTATATAAACATTGCTGAACAATTACATTATGTCATTTACAAATATTTATTAATCACTTACTAAAGTTTTGAGATAGGCTTTGTGATACAGAAATTAACAACTAAAACAACAAAAACTAAAGAGCCTGTATTCATGGAGCTCAATTTCTAGCGTGGGAATCAAAGATGAACAATTACATAGATATATAATGACACATGGTGATAAAACATATGAAAATCCAAACTGGGTAAGGAATTAGAAAGTGATGGAATATGCTATCGAGACAGGTGATCAAGAAAAGGTTTTTTTTGTTGTTGTTGAAAGATTTCTCTTTTTTTACTTTTTTTATTGATGTTTGAATGCAGTTGTCTCCATTTTTCCACCACCACTTTACCCCGCCTTACCCACACCCACCTCCCGCTCTTAATCCCACCCCTCCACCTTGGCTCTGTCCCTGGGTCCCTCATTCATGTTCATTTAAAACCCTTTCTCTTCTTTCCCATGTTATTTTCCCCTCCCCTCTGGTTACTGTCAGATTGTTCTTAATTTCAATGTCCCTGGCTATATTTTGCTTGCCAGTTTGTTTTGTTAATTAGGTTTCACTTTTAGGTGAGATCATATGGCATTTGTCTTTCACCATCTAGTTTATTTCACTCAGCATACTTTCCAGTTCCATTCATGCTGTCTCCAAGGGTAGGAGCTCCTTCTTTCTTTCTGCTGCATAGTGTTCATTGTGTAAATGTACCATAGTTTATTGATTCACTGATTTACTGATGGGCACCTAGGCTGTTTCCAGCATTTGGCTATTGTAAATTGTGCAGCTATGAGCAATGGGGTGCATAGGTTTTTTTGAATTAGTGTTTCAGGATTCTTAGAGTTATAAACCCAGCAGTGGAATTGCTGGGTTGAAAGGCAATTCCATTTTTAGTTTCTTGAGGAAATTCCATACTGTTTTCCACACAGGCTGTACCAGTATGTATTCCCACCAACAGTGCACTAGGGTTACCTTTTCTCCATAACCTCTCCAGCACTTATTGTTTGTTGGTTTGTTTATGATGGTCATTCTGACCAGTGTGAAGTGGTGTCTCACTGTGGTTTCAATTTGCATCTCTCTGATGGCTAGTGGTGCTGAGCATCCTTTCATATGTCTCTGGGTCCTCTATATGTCCTCCTTGGAGAAGTGTCTGAGTTTTTTGCACATTTTTAAATTGGTCGTTTGTTTTCCTGGTGTAGAGTCATGTGAGTTCTTCATATATTTTGGAGATCAAACCCTTGACTTTCATATGATCCAGCAATTCTACTTTAAGGTATAAATCTCAAAAGAATCGAAAGCAGAATATCAAAGAGATTCACCAATGTTCATAACAGCATTATTCATAATAGCCAAAAGTTGTAAGCAACCCAAGTGAACATCAACGGATGGATGTATAAACAAAATGTAGCATACATATAATAGAAAATTATTCACATCTCAAAAAGGAGAAAAGTTCTGACATATCGCTATAATATGGATGAACCTCCAGGACATTATCCTAAGTGAAATAAGCCAGTCACAAAAAATACTGTATGATTGCACACTTATGTAAGGTACTTAGAGTAATCAAATGCATAGAGATAGAAACTATAATAGTGGTTGCCAGGGACTGGGAAGAGAGGAGAGTTTGAGAGTTGTTTTATGGATATAGAGTTTCAGTTTCTCAACATGAAAAGAATTGTGGAGATTTGATGTACAACAATGTAAATGTACTCAACACTAATGAACTATACACTTAAAGTGATTATGAGGGCAATTTTATGATACATGTATTTTAACCACAGTTTTAAAAAAACATCCTTGAATTCTGAAACATATTTGTTTTCAACAGTTTTGGAAAAGGAACTGGTGGTCCTGTAGTAATGAGCCATCAACTCTAAGCCAAGTAATAAGAGAAGTGAGGGTCTCAGGGGAATGATGAATAGTAACACGAAATGGATTTGAGGTCCTGTGATGGAGGATCCTGGAAAACATCAAGTGGTCATCAGAGACTTGGTAGCTTGAAATTTTAAGTTGGAAAACATAGTCTAAGTCAGGGGTGTCAAACTCATTTTCACTGGGGGCCACATCAGCCTTGTGGTTGCCTTCAAAGAGCCAAATGTAATTTTAGGGTTGTATAAATGTTAGGGGCAAGGAGCTGGTGCTGCTACCAGGTAGAAATAAGGTGCCAGCTGGATAAAACAAGGTAGAGGGCCGGATTTGGCCTGCAGGCCTTGTGTTTTCCACCTGTTGTCTACAGTATTACCAATGAAGCAGAGAGGAGGGTATGATCATTAGAACAAAAAGATCTAAACAATGAAACTAAGGGGTTAGAATTCATGGATGCTGAAACCTCCAGGAATGGCAAAAGGAGCAGACAGAAAGATAACAGAGTTGGAAGAAAGACCGTAAGTTACTTCTGTATTTATCTCCTATTACTCTCCCAGTGAGAATGTGGCAATAAAAAGGGAGAAGGATAACCACCCCCTAATGGGAACCAACATAATTGGGCTGTGGGAGAAAATGTTAGAGTGGGCTATGGGGGAGGCTTGCAGGAGACAAGATTTTCTAGATTGTAGTTAAAATGAAGGTAAAGGTAACATTTGGAGAAGTACTATACCAAGACAGGTGATTCTAAAGGAAAGATGAACCCAGGGGATGGAGAATTTACCTATTTTATAACCACGTCTTGAATAAATAATAGCATATTTAATAAAATCTATAAAACTTCACTGTATCTTTCAGATATTATTGGGCAGTCAATGTGTGTGACAAAATATCAAGAGCCCACAAGGGAAAGCAAAGTGACCTGATCAAACTGATGTCCCTTCAGTCTCCACCTACCTAATGACAAATTGAGCTTTATGCCAAGATCACTTGTGTTTCTGCAGATAATAATCCCACTGTTAATTATCGGATGGGATGGTTATGGTAATGAAGACAAGCTAAATTTGGAGTTTAGAAAAGGTTTAAATGGGGAATGGAATCTTTAATTTATATAAACATTTTTCAAAATGTACTCCTTTAATTTTGATTTAATATTTATTCATTAAATGAGTAAACATTTGTTGAGAGTGCCTATGATGTGCCAAGCACTGTTCTAGTTGCTGGGATGATTGCAGTGAATAAAACAGACAATAAACCCTGCTCTCATAGAGTTTATATTCTAATGGAGGGAGTGTGACAACAAACAAAAAAATATGGTATGCACATAGTGATAATTCTGACAGGAAAAATACAGCAGGGAAGGAAGATAGAAGGTGTCATGAAAGGATATGCAATTTTATAAGAGTGACTGCAAATTTACAGTGTGTCCAGGGACAGACCCTCTTAAAAGATAACATTTCAGCAAAGATCTTGAGGAGGCAAAGGAAGGGAGCCACATGGATATCTGGGTTCAAGGGTGTTCCAAGAAAAAGATTAGAAAGGTGAGCTCATACCTGGGGTTTCTGAGGAAAAGCACAGAGCCAGTGTGTCTAGAATGGTATGAGTAAGGGAAATAGTAGTAAGATGATGTCAGAGATAAAAGTGGTATAGTCCACAGAGTCTAATAAGCAAGATACTGGTTTTACTCTGAGTGAGATGAGAAGCCACTAAGTTACATGAAATTTGAAATGACTTACAGAAATATGCTTGTTGCTGGGTTGAGAATAGACTGAAAATATTGAATCCCCTACTTACAAAATGTCAGAAGGCATCATGAGGTTAATAAAGCTTAATAAGCATCTGTGACACTATAAGCCAGACTGGCTTGTCTTTTTTTGTTCTAACACTTAGGACCTCAGACAGGTCATGGCTTATGAAAATGCTTGGGCTTAACAACAGCCTTATCTTCTCAGAGTGAATATTTGTTTAATGAATGAACAAAGAATACTGATTGAGAATGGAAAAAAAGAAGAACAGAAACAATAGTTAATAATTACTTGTGTAAGAATTCTGAGCAGGCTCAAATAATACTAACAGTGTCTATAGCCTAAATTTTGTATTGGAAAATATAATGATTTAGCAAAATATTTACCTGTGTGGTGACATTTCTTTGTTTTTGCTTTTTATTATATCTTTCTGCTTCAATATCTGCAATATAGAAAACATTTTTATAAAATATGAAAACATCTTTAAATAATTTTACCAAATACAATTTCTTGTTTCAAAACTCTCTAGCTAATTTTTAGAAATCTAAGAATAATAGTTGAAAATAATTTATAAAGTTACTAATAATGTATTATAAAATAACTTTTCCACTGATAATTTTTAAATATTAATGATACTAGAGATAATCTAAGTATTTTAACGATGCATCTTGAGGTTGAGTTAATGTGAAAAAGTTCTACAAATAATAGAGTTAATTACAATAGTGAAAAACTTTCTGAGTTAGAATTTAATATAAATTTATTTATGTAAATAAATACCATTTATTGATAGATAACATTAAATAAAACAAAGAGGAATGCAATTTTTATATATTTACAGACTCATTCATATGTCAGAGAGATGCTAAAAATTAATACAGTTGAATGATACAAATATTTGAGAAATGTAGACTAGAGTAATTACATTAGGCTTAAAATTTTGAGAAAATAATTTTCAGACTCAATTTTAAATAATTGTTTTTCTTTCTTAATTATATTTTATTGCTTATGCTATTATAGTTTTTTTCCAGTTTTCCCCCTTTGCCTCTGAGCTCTCAGCAATCCCCACTCTCTCAGGCAATCCCCAAACCTTTGTTCATGTCCATTTGTCATGCGTATAAGTTCTTTCATTACTCCCTTTCCTATAATCTACTTTATATCCCATGGCTATCCTACAACTACCTATTTGTACTTCTTAATCACATTACCTCTTTACTTATTCACCCAGTACACCTCTCATCTGGCAACCATCAAAACTCTCTCTGTATCCATGATTCCATCTCTGCTCTTTTCTGCTTAGTTTGTTTTTTAAATTCAATTGTTGATAGATATGCATTTCTTGCCAGTTTATTGTTCATAGTTTTCATCTTTTTTTCTTAAAGAAGTCCCTTGACATTACATATAATAACAGTTTGGTGATGAACCCCTTTACTATCTGTCCTTTGATTCTAAATGATATCTTTGCTTGCTACAGCAATCTTAGTTATAGGTCCCTGCTTTTCATGACTTTGAATATTTCTTGCCAATACTTTCTAGCCAGCAAAGTTTCTTTAGAGAAATCAGCTGCTATTCTTATGGGAATGCCCCTGAAGGTAACTAACTGCTTTTCTCCTGTTGCTTTTAAGATTTTCTCTTTATCTTTAACCTTTGGCATTTTAGTTATGATGTGTCTTGGAGTGGGCCTCTTCACATCCATCTTTTTGTTTGGGACTCTCTGTGCTTCCTGGACTTGCATGTCTATTTCCTTCACCAAATTAGGACAGTTTTCTTTCATTATTTTTTCAAATAGATTTCCAATTTCTTGCTCTTTCTCTTCTCCCCTGGTACTCCTATCATGCGAATGTTGGAGTGCTTCAAATTTTCCCAGAGGCTTCTTACACTCTCTTCATTTTTCTGGATTCTTTTATCTTCTTGTTGTTCTGATAGGTTGTTTTTCACTTCCTTATGTTCCAAATCATTGATTTGATCCTTGGCTTCATTCACTCTACTGTTGTTCCCCTGTAAATTGTTCTTTATTTCAATTAGTGACTTCATTTCTGACTGGATCTTTTTTCTGCTGTTGAGGTCCACACTGAGTTCCTTGAACATACTTAGTTTTGAACTCTGTATCTGATAGATTATTTATCTCCATTTATTTTAGTTTTTTTTTTCTGGAGTTTTCTTATGTTCTTTTATTTGGGCCACATTTCTTTATCTCCTCATTTCAGTAGCCTCTCTGTTTGTTTCTATGTATTAGGTAGAGCTGCTTTGATTCCTTGTGTTAGTTTTGTCTTCTATTGCAGAAAAGCTCACTGGTAAGTTGGGTTGGGCAAAGCCTTAGCTAATCACCAGGGTGGGGCAACCCATGTGAGCAACGTTGACAGATTCTCTGATATGTTGTTGCTGCTCTGTGGCTCTGTGTGCAGGAGGGCTCGGAAAAGGGACAATGCCACTACCTGGCTTCTGGAGTTTTGTTTGGAAGGAAGCTGTCCTGGCACTTGCACTTATGTGAGACACCTCAGTTTCTCCCCATATTCCAGTGATGTCCTTCCAGCTGATGTCCTGGTATTAGAGCCCAGAAGGAGTGAGTCTGTGTATGTCCTAAGTCTGTTGTGGGTCCTTAAGAGGAGACACTTGAGAATCCCGAGTTTCTTCTGCTTCCCCAACCCCCACTGGATTTTATAGCTAGAAGTTATGAGGATTTATTTTCCTGGCACTGGAAACCTTGGCTGGGGGGTCTGGTGTGGGGCTGGGATCCCTTGCTCCTGAGGTATTTAGGCAGGTCAGTCAACTGCAAGGACTGGCTATGACCAATGGCTACCAACTTTCACCCTCTGTTGAGGATCAGCTGTGCAGGAGCAGGGGCAGGGCACTGTGGTCTTTAGCAGTTCACTGGGTGCACAGGCACTGGGGTTTCCCAGGTGGTGCAGGCCAAAGTCAGCCACCATCTGTGTTTTTCCTAGGGCCACCCTACATGAGCTGCAAAGCAATCTGCTGATGAATGCTAATTGTGCTGGGCTTGGAGGTTCCTAGCTGAAGCCAATAAGTGAATATAGGCTGGCTGCTGCTAGTGCTGGGTCTGGGGACCCATAGAAGAGGTACAGAGGCTGGAGACTGGCTGAGGCCAGCTGTTGCTTGTTAGAAAGAATTAAGAAAGTTGTGAAACATGAGCCATGACCAGCCATTCACATGGAAAAGCTACTATTAACAGCATTGGTGGGACAATAAGTTGGGTTGGGCAGAGACTCACGGGATCTCTAGGGCCTGGCAAAAAAAGTCAGCCAGGTTGATAGAGTCTCGCAAATGGCACCTGCCTGCTGATCTGTGCTTCTTTTGGTAGAGGGTTCAGAAAAAGAACAATGGCCTCTGCCTGCTTTTCTGTCTGGGAGAAAGTTGTCCCTCAGCTCTCGCCTTGATGCCAGACACCTCAGTTCCTCCCTGTATGCCACCATACCCTTTTAAGCTGCTACCATGGAGCTGGAGCTCAGAGAGAGTGAGTCTGAATAAGCCCATGTGTGGGATCTTGAAGAAGAACTTCTTGGGTCTCCAGAACTTTCTTCCACTGACTCAATCTCCACTGTTAACGTATAAATGTTAACTATATATTATTATAACTACTATATGAGGCCTATTTTGTTAAAAGACTTAAAATGCCTTCAAGATAATGATGTCATAAATTAGTATTTTAAAAGGACTATGGCAAATAAAGCATTATTAGAAACTTAACATGTTAAAATTATGCTAAATGAAATGAGCAAGTCAATGAAATATAAATACCATGTGATCTCACTTATAAGAGGAATCTAATGAACAGAATAAACTAATGAGCAAAATAGAACCAGAGGCATGGAATCATGGAATAGACTGACAGCTGTAAGAAGGGAAGGGAAAGTGGGAACTGATTGAAAGAAGGTGAAAAGATTAGTCAAAGAACATATATGAAGGACCATGGACATAGACAATGGTGAGGGTACTGATTACCAAAGTGGGGGGCAAGCTGGGTGAAGGGGGGTGAAGGGGAAAAAGTGGGACAACTGTAATAGCATAAACAAAAAAATATTTAAATACACACACTAAATGTTTTAAGTTTTAAATGTTAATTTTTCATGTATTTAAAGTTGTTGAAATTATATTGTTGAATGTGTATTAGAAATTCATATAAAAATTAAGATTTGGTCATTGAAAAAGAAAAAACAAAACAATTCCAGCCAAGACAGAGGCATAGGTAGACATACTCTGCCTCCTTACACAACCAAAATAAGAACAACAACAATTTAAAAACTGAAAAACAACCAGTACTGACAGAAAATTAAACTGTATGGAAGTTCAACAACCAAGAAATTAAAGTAGACACATTCAACCAGACCAGTAGGAGAAGCAGAGCCCGGGAGCTGGGACAGAGATGGGTTGGGTGCACAAAGTGGCAGCTGGTGGACCTAGCAAAGCAGTGGATTGTAGAGGGGCATGGCAGGTCCAGTCCCACATTTGCACACATAAACAAGGCAAAACTGGGGAGCGAGACAGACCACACAACCCAGCGAGAGGAAATAAAGTCTCAAAATACAGATTGAATACACCTGTCAGAGTTGAGGTACTGGGAGAAACTCCCAGCCTCACAGGAGAGTTTGTTGGAGAGACCCACAGGGGCCCAGAATGTGCACAAACCCACCCACCTTGGAATCAGCACCAGAAAAGCCTAATTTGCTTGCAGGAAGTGGGGGAAGTGACTGAGATCTGGGAGAGAGCAGAGAAAGTGCCATTTTTCCCTCTCAGACCCCTGCTCTACATATAGCGTCACAACCCAGCAAAGTGGGTTGCCCCACCTTGGTGAACACCTAAGGCTCTGCCCATCATACATAACAGGCATGAAGACAAAAAAGCAAAAACAAAAAAAACGGCCCAAGCAGAAGAACAGATCAAAGCTCCAAAGCAAATACAACTAAGCAATGAAAAAATAGCCAACCTATCAGATGCACAGTTCAAAGCACTGGTGATCAAGATGCTCACAGAATTGGTTGAATTTGGTCACAAGTTAGATGAAAAAATGAAGGCTACACTAAGTAAAATGAAGGAAAATGCATAGGGAAACAATAGTGATGGGAAGAAAACTGGGACTCAAATCAATGGAGTGGACAAACAAGGAAGAAAGAAACAACCAAACAGAAAAGAATGAAGAAACAAGCATTCAAAAAGATGAGGCAAGGCTTAGGAACCTTCAGGACATCTTTAAATGTTAAGGGGGAAAGAAACAGCCACGAGTGGAAAACTTATTTGAACAAATAATAAAGGAGAACTTCCCCAGTCTGGCAAAGGACATAGACTTCCAGGAAATCCAGGACACTCAGAGAGTCCCAAAGAAGTCGGACCCAAGAAGGAACACACCAAGGCACATCATAATTACATTAGCCAAGATTAAAATGAAGGAGAGAATCCTAGAAGCAGCAAGAGATAAGGGGACAGTCACCTACAAAGGAGTACCCATCAGACTGTCAGCTGATTTCTCAAAAGAGACCTTACAGGCAAGAAGGGGCTGGAAAGAAGTACTCCAAGTCTTAATAAAAGGCAAGGACCTATGTCCAAGATGAGTCTATTCAGCAAAGCTTTCATTTAGAATGGAAGGGCATATAAAGCGCTTCCCAGAAGGTCATATAAAGGAAGGGCATATAAATGGAAGGGCATATAAAGTGCTTCCCAAAAGGTCAAGTTCAAGGAGTTCATCATCACCAAGCCCTTATTATATGAAATGTTAAAAGGACTTTTCTAAGAAAAAGAAGATAGAAAATATGAACAGTAAAAAGATAGCAAACTCACAGTTATTAACAACCACACTTAAAACAAAAGCAAACTAAGCAAACAACTAGAACAGGAACAGTACCACAGAAATAGAGAACACATGGAGGGTTAGCAACAGGGGAGTGGGAGAAGGAGAGAGGGGGAAAAGGTACAGAGAATAAGTAGCATAGAAATAAGTAGCATGGTAAGTAGAAAATAGACAGGGGGAGGGTCAGAATAGTATGTGAAATGTAGAAGCCAAGAACTTATAAGTATGACACATGGATATGAACTAAAGGTAGGGAATGCGGGTGGGAAAGGGTGTACAGGGTGGAGGGGAGTGAAGGGGGGGAAGTGGGACAACTATAATAACATAATCAATAAAATATATTTTAAAAAGCAGAACAAAAGAAAAAGAAAAAATAAAAGAAAACAAAAATGAATTTATTATTGCTTTGCCTATAAGACTTCTTCCTCAATTAAAGTATTTTATGCAAAACAAATTAGTCAGCCTAATTATATGTGTATTAAAGATCAGACAGTGTGACTGATATTATAGCTATAGTGAATGTTTAGTAATTTTTAAACTCCATTATCTCAACTAGAAAAAGTAGACTGGAGAAAGCAATGTGACTTGATATAGTCCCATTAATATATTATCTAAAGTACATAGAATAAAATTAGAGTTAGTATGCACAGAATGTACAGACATAGTATAATAAATATAGAGTGTCATGTAAAAATTATAAATATCAAATGGAACAAAGTTTGTATCATACACTGAACCAGAAAATCAAACTGTCAGTGGTCAAATATTAACATGAAAATTACAAGGCTAAAAGCAGTTATCAAAGGTAGGATAAGTTTAGATAAAAGAATTAGTAAAATGAACATTTCCTTGCCCTGGCTGGTGTAGCTCAGTGGATTGAGGCCTGTGCCTATAAACCAAAAGATTGTGGTTCAATTCCCAGTCAGGGGACATGCCTGGGTTGCAGGCCAGTTCCCAGTGGGGGACGCATGAGAGGCAACCATACATTGATATTTCTCTCCCTCTCCTTCCCTTCCCCTCTAAAGATAAATAAATAAAATCTTTAAAAAAAAAGAATTAGTAAAATGGGAGGAGGTTTAAGAATACAACTGAAGAAACAAACCATTTAATAGCTTGAAACATAAAAAGAAGATAAAGATAGTCACTACTTCCAAGAGAAGATGCATGATTACCAAAAAAACCTCACTCTTTTAAAACATTTAAAAAGCGTTTCTTTTCTAAATTTCAGACTTTTAGGTTTTCATCTAATAAAAACAAGTTTTGATTGGCTTCTGAGGAAAAAATTCTGCTATAAAATAGTACCTTGAGCAATGCTTTCTATTCAGTTGAGAAACACTGGTGATTATTGGAGACTTGTCCCACTGTTTGATTACTTCCCTCTAAATCAATATTAATATTTCCATAAATTTCAGAACTCTATGAAAAACAAAAGTCACTGGGTGCAGGAAGAAAATATTAATTACTTATGTAAAGCTTTAAAAGATCTCCTTTTTAATATCTACTTTTGGGGTATGTTTATGAGATCAGTAATACATCATAATGAATTTAAAAATACACGTATAAGGGGGAAGATGGCAGCGAGGTATGTGGGAGCTGAATCCACTTACTTGTTTACCAAACTGGGATACCTAGCCCATCTGAAGAATAGAGTGAACAGACAATGGAATCCCAGTTCATAGGAAGTTTGGACACCAAAGATCACAGAAGACATTGAAAAACAGATGGTAAGGAGATTACATAGGGATGGTAAAGTCGCAGGGACCTGCACTGAGACCATGGCTGCCGTGGCCCCTCCTTATATTATTCTCCCCCAACCCACCCACTCCACCTGGCACCAGGAACTGTGGCTGCTGGAGGAAAGTGGGATCAGCTATTGTAACTTCACAGTTTCCTCCCCTCTCAGAGCAGGGAAGCTAGTTCTGCACCAGGAGAGACCTGGATGCTTGAAGTTGCTGGAAGGAAAAAGACATAGTGGGAGACAAACAGAGGCGAGGTTCTTCCACAGGGACTGTGGCGACCAGCTGGGACAGTACCAAAAAAATTGGGGAGCCAGGTGACACCTAGAGATGTGAGAAGAGTTGGGCTGCGATGGTCCCTGACCTAGATAGTCTCTGGACTGGTCAGAGAGTTGGGCTGTGTAAAAAGAATGGCCATCATAAATACAGCAATAAACAACAAGTGCTGCAGATGTTGTGGAGAAGAAAAGGGAACCCTAGTGCACTGTTGGTGGGATTGCAGACTGGTACAAGGACTATGGAAAACAGTACAGAATTTTCTCAGAACACTAACAATGGAGTTGCCTTTTGATCCAGCAATTCCACTGCTAGGATTATATCCTAAGAACTCTGAAACACCAATCTGAAAGAACCTATGCACCCCAATGTTCATAGCGGCACAAATTACAATAGCCAAGTGCTGGAAGCAGCCTAGGTGCCCATCAGTAAATGAATGGATCCAAAAATTATGGTACATATACACAATGGAATTCTATGCAGCAGAAAGAAAGGAGCTCCTACCCTTTGCAACATCATGGATGGAACTGGAAAGCATTATGCTGAGTGAAATAAGCCAGATGGTGAAAGAAAAATACCATACGATCTCACTTTTAACAAGAACTAAACAACAAAACAAACAAACAAGCAAAATATGACCAAAGACACTGAAATAGAGAACAGGCTGACAGGGGAGAGGGGAGGAAATTTCAGGGGAAAAGGGGAAGGATTTATAGGAACAAGTATAAAGGAAACATGGACAAAAACAAGGCGGGGGGGGGGAATGGGAGGGAGATTGGGAGGGCTGAGGGGGGTGGGCTGGGATTGGAGTAAAAGACAGAAAACTGTAATTGAAAAACAATTAAAATTTAAAAAAGAAACAAACAAACGAAAAAAGCTGGGCACTTGTTAAGAATGGCTGGTGCAAACAAGGGGAATTTGCTCAAAAAAAAAAAAAAGCCTCTCAGCCACTGTTTAAGGGCCAAAAAAGAGAGAGAAGGGGAATGATTTGCTCCAAATCAGGGCACCTCACAGTCTGATCAATTTGGGGCAGCAGGGACTCAGAGGGGTAGCAGTCCCTAGAAAGACTTAATTTAATAGGGGAACTAAACTGCCCTGAAGGGACTTTGTGGGAGCAGAGCACGGCACTCAGACCAGCAAAGAGGGAGGAGGGATGCCAGTTGCTCCCACTAGGTGCACCTCGTGGATTAATCAAAGGATGGCAAAATGAGGTGGATTAAAGTTCCTGGCCTGGTATATATGGACAGTGGGGGCTGTGCAGTGATCTGAAGGTTTGGGGTGGAGGCTGGACACATGTGAATATTAGATCCCAGACCGAGTCCCCAACACAGAATTATAGGAAAGAAAAAAGACAAAAACGGAGTCTAGAGCCACCCCCATCCCCACCCCCAAGCAGCAAACAGGAAGATCAGCAGAACATGCTTGGTGGGTCTAAAGTCAGCAGGAGGTTCTTTTTTTCTTTTTTGAGTGTAAGTCAATAAGATCTAAAGCTGTGAGGGGATCAAAGCCTGATCCAGAGAGAGATCAGAAGGCTAACTCCAACAGGTGAGACAAAATTTAAAAAAAAATTCACTTTGCTATCATACAAAACTTGCATTTTATTTCTCACATTTACTTTTTTCTTAGTATTACTTATTATTATTACTATTTTTAATTTCTCTTTGTTCTTTTTAGAATTGCTTTGTTTGTTTAATTTCATTGTTTGACTGGTTTTCTTTATTCTCACTTTCACATTGCATTTTAATTTCTCTTCTTTCATATTATTCATATTCCAATAACACACTACTCTTGGTCTTCTACTTTTTATGTTTTTTACTCAGATTATATATTTCTCTTTTATTTATTTATTTATTTAATTCTTCTTCGAGTACAGTTTTCTGTCTTATATTCCCAGCCCTGCCCCCCCACCCAGTGCTTCCCTCTTCCCTCCCCTTTCCGCCCCCCACCTTAGTTATTGTCCATGTATCCTTTATACTTGTTCATGTGAGTCCATCCCCTTTTCCCCTATGATTCTCTCCCCTTTCCCCTCTGGACCCTGTCAGTCTGTTCCATATTTGAGTATCATTGGTCATATTTTGCTTGCTTGTTTGTTTTGTTGTTTAGGTTCCTGTTAACGGTGATATCATATGGTATTTGTCGTTCACTGCCTGGCTTTTATTTCGCTCATCATAATGCTTTCCAGTTCCATCCATGATGTTGCAAAGGGTAGGAGCTCCTTCTTCCTTTCTGCGGCATAGAATTCCATTATGTAAATGTACCATAGCTTTTTGATCCAGTCATTTACCGATGGGCATCTAGGTTGCTTCCAACTCTTGGCTATCATAAATTGTGCTGCAATGAACATCAGGGTGCATAGGTTCTTTTGGATTGGTGTTTCAGGGTTCTTAGGATATACTCCTAATAGTGGAATTGCTGGGTCAAAAGGCACGTCCATTTTTAGTTTTCGTAGAAAATTCCATACTGTTTTCCATAGTGGTTGTACCAGTCTACAATCCCACCAACAGCAAACTAGGGTCGCCTTTTCCCCACAATCTCTCTATACTTGTTGTTTGTTTCTTTGTTTATGATAGCCATTTTTACTAGTGTAAAGTGGTATCTCATTGTGGTTTTAATTTGTATCTCTCTGATAGGTAGCAATATCAAGCATCTTTTCATGTGTCTCTGGATCCTCTGTATGTCCTCCTTGGAGAAGTGTCTGTTCAAGTCCTTTCCCCATTTTTTAATTGGGTTGCTCTTCTTCTTTGAATGGAGTCAAGTGAGTTCTTTGTATATTTTGGAGACTAAAACTTTGTCTGAGGTATCATTGGCAAATACGTTATCCCAAACAGTTGCTTTTTTTTTATCTTGATACTGTTTTCCTTAGCCATGCAGAAGCTTTTAATTTTGATGAGATCCCATTTGTTTATTCTTTCCTTTATGTCTTTTGCTCTAGGGGATGTATCAGTAAAAATATTGCTGCATGGAATATCTGAGATTTTCCTGCCAATGTTCTCCTCTAGGGCTTTAATGGTTTCATGGCTTATATTTAAGTCTTTTATCCACCTTGAATTTATTTTGGTATATGGTGTAAGTTGGTGCTTGAGTTTTATTTTTTTGCATGTAGCTGTCCAGTTCTCCCAACACCATTTGTTGAAGAGGCTATCTTTACCCCATTTTATGTTATTGCCCCCTTTGTCAAATATTAATTGACTATAGAGATTTGGGTTTATTTCCGGGCTCTCTGTTCTATTCCATTGGTCTATGTGCCTGTTTTTGTGCCAGTACCAGGCTGTTTTGATTACAGTGGCCTTGTAATACAGTTTGATATCAGGTATTGTGATCCCTCCTACTTTGTTCTTCTTTCTCAAAATTGCAGCTGCTATTCGGGGTCTTTTATGGTTCCATATAAATTTTTGAAGTGTTTGTTCTATGTCTGTGAAATATGCCACTGGTACTTTAATAGGTATTGCATTGAATCTATAAATTGCTTTGGGTAGTATGGAAATTTTGATGATATTAATTCTTCCAATCCGTGAACACGGTATATGTTTCCATTTGTTTGTCTTCCTTGATTTCTTTCTTCAGTGTTGTGTAGTTTTCTGCAAACAAGTCTTTTACCTCCTTGGTTAGGTTTATTCCCAGATATCGTATTTTTGTTTTTGCTATATCAAATGGGATTTTTTTCTTGATTTCTGCTTCTGCTGTTTCATTGTTGGTATACAAAAATGCCTTTGATTTCTGGATATTGACTTTGTATCCCGCTGTTTTGCCAAATTCATTTATTAGTTCAAGCAGATTTTTGGTAGAGGCTATAGGATTTTCCATGTACACTATCATGTTATCTGCAAACAATGCCAGTTTTGTTTCCTCCTTTCCAATTTGGATGCCTTTTATTTCCTTTTCTTGTCTGATCACTGTGGCAAGAACTTCTAATACTATATTGAATAGAAGTGGTGGAAGTGGGCAACCTTGTCTTGTTCCTGATCTTAGTGGAAAGGATTTTAGTTTTTGCCCATTGAGTATGATGTTGGCTGTAGGTCTTTCATATATGGCCTTTATAATATTCAGGAATGCTCCCTCTATTCCCATTTTTCTGAGTACCTTTATCATAAATGGGTGTTGTACCTTATCAAAAGCTTTTTCTGCATCTATTGATGAGATCATGTGATTTTTGTCTTTGCTTTTGTTTATGTGATATATTACATTTACTGATTTGTGACTATTGAACCACTCTTGCATCCCTGGGATGAATCCCACTTGGTCGTGGTGTAGGATCTTTTTGATGTATTGTTGGATGCCATTTGCCAATATTTTATTGAGTATTTTAGCGTCTATGTTCATCAGTGATATTGGCCTGTAGTTTTCTTTCTGTGTTGTGTCTCTATCTAGTTTTGGAATTAGGATGATGCTGGCCTCATAAAAAGAGTTGGGGAGTTTTCCCTCCTTTTGGATTTTTTGGACTAGTCTGTGAAGAATAGGGGTTAGATCTTCCTTAAAAGCTTTGTAGAATTCTCCTGTGAAACCATCTGGTCAAGGGCTTTTGTGTGATGGGAATTTTTTGATTACTTCTTCAATTTCATTAGCTGTTATTGGCCTGTTCAGGTTTTCTGCTTCTTTTTCATTGAGTTTTGGAAGATTATATTTTTCTAGAGATTTGTCCATTGCACCTAGGTTTTCAAATTTCTTGGCATACAGTTCTGCATAGTAGTTTCTTACAATCCTTTCTATTTCTGCGGTATCAGTTGTAATCTCTCCTTTTTCATTTCTGATTGTGTTTATTTGGGTCTTCTCTCTTCTTTTCTTGATGAGCCTACTTAAAGGTTTGTCTATTTTGTTTATCTTTTCAAAAAACCAACCCCTGGATTCATTGATCCTTAGAATTGTACTTTTAGTCTCTATGTCATTTAATTCTGGTCTGATCTTGGTTATTTCGTTCCTTCTACTTGCTCTTGGCTGTCTTTGTTGTTGTTCCTCGAATTCTTACAGGCATCAGGTTAGGTTGTTTGTTTGAAATGTTTCTGTCTTCTTTAGGTAAGCGTGTATTGCTATGAACTTCCCTCTCAGGACTGCCTTCACTGTGTCCCATAGGTTTTGGGTTGTTGTGAGTTCATTTTCATTTGTTTCCAGAAGCTTTCTGATTTCTTCCCTAATTTCAATCTTGACCCACTCATTGTTTAACAGCATCCCATTCAGTCTCCATGATTTTGGGTGTTTTGGTTTTTTTCCTGTGGGGTTGGTTTCCAATTTCATTCCCTTGTGATCAGAGAAAATGCTTGGAATGATTTCTATTTTCCTGAATTTGTTGAGACTCGTTTTGTGTCCTGTCATGTCATCCGTCTTTGAAATATTCCACATGCATTTGAAAAGAATGTGTATTTAGCTTCTTTGGGATGGAAGGCTCTATATATATCAACTAGGTGCATTTCATCTAGGGTGTCATTTAATGCTGCAATACCTTTGTTGATATTTTGTTTTGAAGATCTGTCCATTTTTGACAGTGGGGTGTTCAAATCCCCTGCTATAATTGTGTTGCTGTCAATATCATTCTTGAGGTCCTCTAGTATTTTCTTTATATATTTGGGTGCTCCTATGTTGGGTGCATATATATTTACGATGTTAATGTCTTCTTGGTGGATTCTCCCTTTGAGTATTATGAAGTGACCTTCTGGGTCTCTCTTTATGGCCCTTTTTTTGAATTCTATTTTGTCTGATATGTGAATTGCTACCCCAGCTTTTTTTTTCTTGTCCATTTGCTTGGAAAATTTGTTTCCATCCTTTCAGTTTAGTCTGTGATGGTCTTTTGACCTGAGGTGGGTCTCTTGTAGGCACATATGTTTGGGTCATGCTTTCTTATCCATTCAGCTCTTCTGTGTCTTTTGATTGGAGTATTTAATCCATTTATGTTTATGGTTATTATTGAAAGGTACTTATTCATTGTCATTTATGCACCTGTGTTCTTCTCCGTCTCTCTCTTTTCCTTCCTTTCCTAAAGCAGTCCTTTTAGGAATTCTTGTAGAGCTGGTTTGGTGGAGGCGTATTCTTTTAGACTTCTTTTGTCTTGGAAGCTCTTTATTTGGCCTTCTATCTTGATTGAGACCATTGATGGGTAAAGTAGCCTTGGTTGTAGGCCTCTGTTTCTCATTACTTGGAATATTTCTTGCCATTCTCTTCTTGCTTGGAATGTTTCCATTGAGAAGTCAGTAGCCAACCTTATTGGGACCTCCTTGTATGTTACTTCCTTTTTCTGCGTTGCTGCCTTTAGGATTCTCTCTTTGTCTTGGAGTTTGCCATTTTAATGATGATGTGTCTTGCAGTAGGAACTCTTTGGGTTCCACCTGATTGGGATTCTCTGCGATTCCTGAATTCCTGTGACTTTATCTCTCCTCAACTTAGGAAAAATTTCTGTTATTATTCTTTCAAGTAGGTTTTCTATCCTTTGTTCTTCTTCTCCTTCTGGTATTCCTATTATTTGGATATTATTATGTTTCATATTGTCTTGCATTTCTCTTAAACTTTCCTCATTCTTTCTGATTCTCTTTTCCATTACTTGGTCCATCTGGGAGATTCTTTCTACCTTGTCCTCGAGCTCGCTTATGCAGTCTTCCGTCTCATTGATCCTACTCTTCATACCTTCTCCTGTGTTCTTCAGTTCAGAAATTGTATTCTTCATTTCCTCTTGGCCTTTACTAAGGGTTTCCATTTCCTTTTTCATGTTGGTATAATTTGCGGAGTTCATTGTAGCTCCCCTGTACTTTCTGGTAGCTCGTTGTAAGCTCTTTGAATTTCCTGATAACCAGTGCTTTGAATTCAGTATCTGATAGTTGACTTGCCTCTATTTCATGTAACATTCTTTCTGAGACTTCCTCCTTTTCTTTCATTTGGGGATTGTTTCTTTGTCTTCCCATTGTGTGCGATGCTCTTCTTGTTGGACTCAGCTTCTTAAATTGATCTGTTCTGGTTCCTTGGGTTTATGGTGTGAACTTCTGTGGTAGCATGCGTGTGAAATTCAGTGATGCAGTCTCCTGCAGGTATCTTGGTGTTCTCTGCTTCCACCTACTCCTCTTGTTGGTTTCTAGCTGGTCAAACCTTTTCTTCTGGTCTCACTAGCTGCAGCAGCCTGAGGGGTATTAGTGTGGCCTTTCTTCTGTCTTGGTGAACTTGACTGGTATCGCCATTGCCCTTCCAAGATCCAGACTGGCGCCGCTCTCCAGCACCCCACTGAGAGCAGATTTTCCCCCAGGCTTCCCAGCCCTGGTGTGGTGTGAGGGCGTGTGCTCCTAGCCAGGCTTTCCTGGTCTCGTGGGCTTGGGCGCAGACCTTTCCCAGTGCTGTGGCAGAGCACACAGGGCAACTCACAATTCTCCCAACCCGGCAACCACGGCCTGACTCTCGAGTTTTTCAGTCTTCGCCCTGCTGAGTAGGGAGGGAGCTGATGACTTGTTCTCTTCAAGGGGCCTTGCTAATAGCCCAAGGCTCCCAGCGTCTGTGGCAGACCGGGCTCTGGCCCCTTGCTCCAGGGAACGCACAGGGGTCTCTCAGTTTTCCCACGCCAACAGCCACATCCTGACTCCCGGCGCTTCTCAGTCTGCTCCTGGCTGAGTAGGGAGGGAGCTGATGACTGGCTCTTTTCTAGGGGCTGTTCTAGTAGCCCGAAGCTCCCAGTGTCTGTGGCAGACCTGGCTCTGACCCCATGCTATAGGGAATGCATGGGCAACTCTCAGTTCTCCCAAGCCGGCAACCGCAGCCAGACTCTATGGGTTATCAGAGCTCTGGTTTGCTTCCCAATGCCCACTCCTCTCTCTGCCACTACAGCCAAACCAATCTCTCCTGGTGTTTTCCAATCTGCACCCTACCAGATAGGGAGAGTGCCGGTGACTAGTTCTCCCCCAGGGTTGTTTTTGCCCGCCCTCTGCTCTCAGAGACCAAGGCAGCCTGGCCAGGGCCCTGGCACAGCCAGGCGGAGGGCCTGCAGCCTCTGCGCTGTTCCCTCATATTGATCTGCGGTTGTCTCCTCTGCTCAGCCTCTGGTCATTCAGGGTCCGCTACACTTTCTGGAGTCCTACCTTCCTATATGCTGGGTCCCTGTTGGCTATCCGCTGAGCTTCTCTGCCCGGTTTTTCTCCGGCGCATGGAGGGAAGCGAAATCCTTTATCCTACTCCATCGCCATCTTCTCCCCTCCCAGATTATATATTTCTTATCATATTATTGTTCCTATTCCCACACAGCATCCTTTCCTGGTCTTGGTTCATTTTACTATCTTTCTGAGTTTTATTACCGTTGTGGTTAACTTCATTCTCTTGCACCATGACAAGTTTCTATCCCTTACTCTCACTATATCTCACCATCTAACCTAGCACAAGCTCTCTGCTTTCTGGAGTCAGCTTACATTCTTTTTCCTCTCCAACAAGATTCTTATCTCTTCTTTAACTTTTAATAAAAGTGGCTAATTAGGTGAAATATCACGGTTATTGCTGTACTTCTCCAAAGGATATCCTATCTGTTCTCTACTTATTTGTACTTTAAATCCCATAGAATACTCTCCCACTGTCATAATTCACTCTGCCTTTGCCCTGCCCCAGATCACATACAAGACAAGATGGATGTTGTGAATACCGGTAAACCCACTGGAGGAAAGAACCCACTAACAAAGGAGCCACCAATGAGTAAAAACCAAGTTCAACAAGAGAGCCCACTCAAGAGGAAGAAAGGGACAACCCTAGAGCATCCAGGCAAGGAGATCAAAGAGACCACAACACCGAGTCTCACAAAACTCCTACCATAGAATTTCACCCTATGAAGACAGCTGGCAAAGTAGGGCATTGGGAATCACAGAAACTAACAAAAAGAGTCAACTAAAGTGGACAAAGAAAGAACTTACAATTGAAAGGAATGGAAGACTCCCCACTAAAAGAACTAAATAAAATGGAGGCAAGCAAACTATCAAATATAGAATTCAAAAGGATGATTGTAAGTATGTTCAACGAAATCACAGAAAACCACAAAGAACTGAGGACTACAACAGTATGAAAATGTAAATAGAAACTATTAACAAGAACCAGAAAGAAATGAAGAACACAACTTCTGGACTTCCGGCCAAGATCGAGGTGTAGGTAAACACAATGTGCCTCCTCACAGAACCAAAATAAGGACAACAACAACTTAGAAACAAAATAACAGCCAGAACTGACAGAAAATTGAACTGTGTGGAAGTCTGACAACCAAGGACTTAAAACAGACACATTCATCCAGACCAGTAAGAGTGGTGGAGTTGGGCGGCCAAGTGAAGAGGGGTCACGGCAAAAAAAATAAAAATAAAAAAAGCAGTGGCAATGGATGTGCAAGTTGGCAATGGGCAGACTCTGGGCATGCAGGCAGCTGCTGGAGCCCAGGTGCAGGGTAGAAATGGGTAGACCCAGTGAGGCAGTGATTGTGAAACCAGGCACGGTGCTCAAGGCAGCTGGGTGACCAGGCGGTCCCACGTTCACATGCAGATAAACCAGGCGAAAATGGGGAGCGAGACAAACTGTTTAACCCAGGGTCCCAGCATGGGCAATAAAACCTCAAAACACAGATTGAATACACCTGTGGGGGTTGAGGTGCTGGGAAAAACTCCCAGCCTCACAGAAGAGTTTGTTGGAGAGACCCACAGGGTCCTAGAACATACACAAGCCCACCCACATGGGAATTAGCACTAGAAAGGCCCAGTTTGCTTGAGGAAAGTGCAGAAGAAACAGAAATCTGACAAAGAGTGGAGCAAGCACCATTGTTTTTACTCAGGCCCCTACCCTACATACAGTGTCACAACCCAGCGAAGTGGGTTGCCCCACCTTGGTGAACACCTATGTCTCTGCCCATCATACATAACAGGTGCGAAAAGACAAAAAAAAAGGGGGGGGAGAATCAGGAAGATGGCGGCGGAGTAGGACAAAGGATTTCGCTTCCCTTCACGCGCCAGAGAAAAACCAGGCTGCTCTGCAGAGGAGCACGGTGAACACCCAACAGGGACCCAGCATATGGGACGGCAGGACCCCAGAGACTATAGCGGACACTGAATGACCAGAGGCTGAGGAGAGGAGACGGACCTCAGATCAGCAAGGTACGAGGGAACAGCACAGAGGCTGCGGGCCCTTCGCCGGCGGCGCCAGGGTCCTGGCAGGGCCGCCCTGATCTCTGAGAGCCAAGGGAGGACAACAAGGACAACCCTATGAGAGAACTAGTCACCGGCATCGTCTCTAACCAGCAGGGTGCAGATTGGAAAACACCAGGAGAGATCGGTTTGCCTGTAGTGGCAGAGAGAAGAGTGGGCATCGGGAAGCAAACCGGAGAACTCTGATAACCCGTGGAGTCAGGCTGTGTTTGCCAGTTTGGGGAACTGAGGGGCCCCAGCATTCCCAGTAGCCTGAGCCGGTGCTCCCACAGTCTCGGGGGTGATTCGGGATACGGTCAGTGCCCCTGGAAGAGCACCAGTCACCAGCTCCCTCCCTACCCAGCCGGGGGCAGGCTGAGAAGCACCGGAAGGCAGGCTGTAGTTGCCGGCTTGGAGGTCTGGGTGGCGCGCATTCCCGGAGGTGCGCATTCCCGATACCAGGGGACTCCAGCCAGGGACTCCAGCGGGCGCTCACACAGCATCGGGGCACTGCGCGCGACTTACAGGGCCCCTGGGAAAGTGCCAATCGCCAGATCCATCCCTACCCAGCTGGGCGCAGACTGAGAAGCATCCAGAATCCAGTGTGGTCGCCAGATTGGAAGTCTGGGAATCCCGTGTATTCCCAGTGGCGTGCATTCCCGGTGGCGTGCATTCCCCGTGGTGCGCAGTCCCAGTGGTGCGCATTCCCAATACCGGGGGACTCCAGCCGGGGACTCCAGCGGGCGCTCACACAGCCGCGGGGCGCTGCTCGAGACTGACTCGGCCCCTGGGGAAGCGCCAATCGCCAGATTCATCCCTACCCAGCTGGGCTCAGACTGAGAAGCACCTGGAGTCAGGCTGTGGTTGCCAGCTTGGAAGAATTGTGAGTTGCCCAGTGTGTGCAGCCACAGCACTGGGAAAGGTCTAAGCCCAAGCCTGCTAGACCAGGAAAGCCTGGCTGGGAGTGCGTGCCCTCACGCCAGGCCAGAGTTGGGAAGCCTGGGGAAAAACCTGCTCTCAGCGGGGCACAGGAGAGCGGCGCCATTCTGGATCTTGGGAGGGCACTGGCGAGACCAGCTAAGTTCACCGAGAGGAGAGAAAGGCCACACTAATAGCCCCTCAGGCTGCTGCAGCTAGGGAGACCAGAAGAAAAGGTTTGACCAGCTGGAAGCCAAAAAGAGGAGTAGGTGGAAGTGGAGAACACCAAAATACCTGCAGGAGACTGCACCACTGAATCTCACAGGCATCTTACCACAGAAGTTCTCACCATAAACCCAGGAACCCAGAAGAGACCACTTTAAGAAGCTGAAGCCAACAAGAAGAGCAACACAAACAATGGGAAGACAAAGAAACAACCCCCAAATGAAAGAAAAGGAGGAAGTCTCAGAAAGAACGTTAGATGAACTAGAGGCAAGCCAACTATCAGATATTGAATTCAAAGCACTGGTTATCAGGAAATTCAAAGAGCTTACAACGAGCTACCAGAAACTACAGGGGAGCTACAGTGAGCTCTCTGCAAACTACACCAACATGAAAAAGGAAATGGAAACCCTTAGTAAAGGCCAAGAGGAAATGAAGAATACAATTTCTGAACTGAAGAACACAGTAGAAGGTATGAAGAATAGAATCGATATGGCGGAAGATCGCATAAGTGAGACAGAAGACAGGATAGAAAGAATCTCCCAGACAGACCAAATAATGGAAAAGAGAATCAGAAAAAATGAGGAGAATTTAAGAGAAATGCAAGACAACATGAAACGTAATAATATCCGAATAATAGGAATACCAGAAGGAGAGGAAGAAGAACAAGGGATAGAAAACCTCCTTGAAAGAGTAATTACGGAAAATTTTCCTAAGTTGAGGAGAGAGAAAGTCACACGGATTCAGGAATCGCAGAGAGTCCCAAACAGGTGGAACCCAAAGAGGCCTACTGCAAGACACATCATCATTAAAATGGCAAACCTCCAAGACAAAGAGAAAATCCTAAAGGCAGCAAGGGAGAAAAAGGAAATAACATACAAGGGGGTCCCAATAAGGTTGGCTACTGACTTCTCAACGGAAACATTCCAAGCAAGAAGAGAATGGCAGGAAATATTCCAAGTAATGAGAAACAGAGGCCTACAACCAAGGCTATTGTACCCAGCAAGGCTCTCAATCAAGATAGAAGGCCAAATAAAGAGCTTCCAAGACAAAAGAAGTCTAAAAGAATACGCCTCCACCAAACCAGCTCTACAAGAATTACTAAAAGGACTGCTTTAGGAAAGGAAGGAAAAGAGAGAGATAGAGAGGAACACAGGTACACAAATGGCAATGAATAAGTACCTTTCAATAATAACCTTAAATGTAAATGGATTAAATGCACCAATTAAAAGACATAGAATAGCTGAATGGATAAGAAAGCATGACCCACACATATGCTGCCTACAAGAGACCCACCTCAGGTCAAAGGACCACCACAGACTAAAAGTGAAAGGATGGAACCAAATTTTCCAAGCAAATGGACAAGAAAAAAAAGCCGGGGTAGCAATTCTCATATCAGACAAAATAGACTTCAAAAGAAGGGCCATAAAGAGAGACCCAGAAGGTCACTTCATAATACTCAAAGGGAGAATCCACCAAGAAGACATTAACATCGTAAATATATATGCACCCAACATAGGAGCACCCAAATATATAAAGAAAATTCTGGAGGACCTCAAGAAAGAAATTGACAGCAACACAATTATAGTAGGAGATTTTAACACCCCACTGTCTAAATTGGACAAATCTTCCAAACAAAATATCAACAAAGATATTGCAGCATTAAATGACACCCTAAACGAAATGGACCTAATTGATATATATAGAGCCCTCCATCCCAAAGAAGCTAAATACACTTTCTTTTCAAACGCACATGGAACATTTTCAAAGATAGATCACATGATAGGACACAAAACGAGTCTCAATAAATTCAAGAAAATAGAAATCATACCAAGCATTTTCTCTGATCACAAGGGACTGAAATTGGAAACCGACCCCAATGAAAAAAACCCAAAACACCCAAAATCATGGAGACTGAATGGTAGGCTATTAAACAACGAATGGGTCAAGATTGAAATTAGGGAAGAAATCAGAAAGCTTCTGGAAACAAATGAAAATGAACTCACAACAACCCAAAACCTATGGGACACAGTGAAGGCAGTCCTGAGAGGGAAGTTCATAGCAATACAGGCCTACCTAAAGAAGATAGAAACATTTCAAACAAACAACCTAACCCGACGCCTCCAAGAACTCGAGGAACAACAACAAAGACAGCCCAGAGCAAGTAGAAGGAAGGAAATAACCAAGATCAGAGCAGAATTAAATGACATAGAAACTAAAAGCACAATTCTAAGGATCAATGAATCCAGGAGTTGGTTTTTTGAAAAGATAAACAAAATAGACAAACCTTTAAGTAGGCTCATCAAGAAAAGAAGAGAGAAGACCCAAATAAACACAATCAGAAATGAAAGAGGAGAGATTACAACTGATACTGCAGAAATAGAAAGGATTGTAAGAAATTACTATGTGGAACTGTATGCCAAGAAATTTGAAAACCTAGGTGAAATGGACAAATTTCTAGAAAAATATAATCTTCCAAAACTCAATGAAAAAGAAGCAGAAAACCTGAACAGGCCAATAACAGCAAATGAAATTGAAGCAGTAATCAAAAAACTCCCATCACACAAAAGCCCTGGACCAGATGGTTTCACAGGAGAATTCTACAAAGCTTTTAAGGAAGAGCTAACCCCTATTCTTCACAGACTATTCCAAAAAATCCAAAAGGAGGGAAAACTCCCCAACTCTTTTTATGAAGCCAGCATCACCCTAATTCCAAAGCCAGATAGAGACACAACAAAGAAAGAAAATTACAGGCCAATATCACTGATGAACATAGATGCTAAAATCCTCAATAAAATATTGGCAAATCGCATCCAACAATACATCAAAAAGATCATACACCACGACCAAGTGGGATTCATCCCAGGGATGCAAGGATGGTTCAATATACGCAAATCAATAAATGTAATACACCAAATAAACAAAAGCAAAGACAAAAATCACATGGTCATATCAATAGATGCGGAAAAAGCTTTTGATAAGGTTCAACACCCATTTATGATAAAGGTACTCAGAAAAATGGGAATAGAGGGAGCATTCCTCAACATAATAAAGGCCATATATGAAAGACCTACAGCCAACATCATACTCAATGGGCAAAAACTAAAAGCTTTTCCACTAAGATCAGGAACAAGACAAGGTTGCCCACTTTCACCACTTCTATTCAATATAGTATTAGAAGTTCTAGCCACAGCGATCAGACAAGAAAAGGAAATAAAAGGCATCCAAATCGGAAAGGAGGAAACAAAACTGGCATTGTTTGCAGATGACATGATAGTGTACATGGAAAACCCTATAGCCTCTACCAAAAAACTGCTGGAACTAATAAATGAATTTGGCATAACAGCGGGATACAAAGTTAATATCCAGAAATCAAAGGCATTTTTGTATACCAACAATGAAGCAGCAGAAGCAGAAATCAGGAAAAAAATCCCATTCGATATAGCAAAAAGAAAAATAAAATATCTGGGAATAAACCTAACCAAGGAGGTAAAAGACCTGTATGCAGAAAACTACACAACACTGAAGAAAGAAATCAAGGAAGACACAAATAAATGGAAACATATACCGTGTTCATGGATTGGAAGAATTAACATCATCAAAATGTCCATACTACCCAAAGCAATTTACAGATTCAATGCAATACCTATTAAAGTACCAATGGCATATTTCACAGACATAGAACAAACACTTCAAAAATTTATATGGAACCAGAAAAGACCCCGAATAGCTGCTGCAATTTTGAGAAAGAAGAACAAAGTAGGAGGGATCACAATACCTGATATCAAACTGTATTACAAGGCCACTGTAATCAAAACAGCCTGGTACTGGCACAAAAACAGGCACATAGACCAATGGAATAGAACAGAGAGCCCAGAAATAAACCCAACTCTCTACAGTCAATTAATATTCGACAAAGGGGGCAATAACATAAAATGGAGTAAAGACAGCCTTTTCAACAAATGGTGTTGGGAGAACTGGACAGCTACATGCAAAAAAATGAAACTTGAGCACCAACTTACACCATACACCAAAATAAATTCAAGGTGGATAAAAGACTTAAATATAAGCCGTGAAACCATTAAAACCCTAGAGGAGAGCCTTGGCAAGAAAATCTCAGATATTCCACGCAGCAATATTTTTACTGATACGTCCCCTAGAGCAAGGAACATAAAGGAAAGAATAAACAAATGGGATCTCATCAAAATTAAAAGCTTCTGCATGGCTAAGGAAAACAGTATCAAGATACAAAGAGAAGCAACAGCTTGGGAAAACATATTTGCCAATGATACCTCAGATAAGGGTTTAATCTCCAAAATATACAAAGAACTCATTCGGCTCCACTCAAAGAAGACAAGCAACCCGATTAAAAAATGGGCAGAGGACTTGAACAGACATTTCTCCAAGGAGGACATACAGAGGATCCAGAGACACATGAAAAGATGCTCGATATCGCTAGCTATCAGAGAGATGCAAATTAAAACCACAATGAGATACCACTTAACACCAGTCAGAATGGCTATCATAAACAAAGAAACAAACAACAAGTGCTGGAGAGGTTGTGGGGAAACGGGGACCCTAGTTCACTGTTGGTGGGATTGTAGACTGGTACAACCACTATGGAAAACAGTATGGAATTTTCTAAGAAAACTAAAAATGGATGTGCCTTTTGACCCAGCAATCCCACTCTTAGGAGTATATCCTAAGAATCCTGAAACACCAATCCAAAAGAACCTATGCACCCCAATGTTCATAGCAGCACAATTCACAACAGCCAAGAGTTGGAAGCAACCTAGATGCCCATCAGTCAATGACTGGATCACAAAACTATGGTACATTTACACAATGGAATTCTATGCCGCAGAAAGGAAGAAGGAGCTCCTACCCTTTGCAACATCATGGATGGAACTGGAAAGCATTATGCTGAGCGTAATAAGCCAGGTGGTGAAAGACAAATATCATATGATCTCACCGTTAACAGGATTCTAAAGAAACCAAAGAAGCAAGCAAAATACGACCAATGACACTCAAATATGGAACAGGCTGACAGGGTCCAGAGGGGAGAGGGGAGAGAATCATAGGGGAAAAGGGGATGGACTCACATGAACAAGTATAAAGGACACATGGACAATAACTAGGGGTGGGGCGTGGAAAGGGGAGGGAGGTGGGGAGCATGGGGTGGGGGGCGGGCAGGGTTGGGAATATAAGACAGAAACCTGTACGTGAACAAGAATTAAATAAAAATTATATTGAAAAAAAAATGGTCCAAACAGAAGAACAGATCAAAGCTCCAAAGCTAATACAGCTAAGGAATGAAAAAATAGCCAACCTATCAGATGCACAGTTCAAAGCACTGGTGATCAAAGTGCTCACAGAATTGGTTGAATTTGGTCACAAGTTAAATGAAAAAATGAAGGCTACACTAAGTAAAATGAAAGAAAATGCATAGGGAAACAATAGTGATGGAAAGAAAACTGGGACTATAATCAATGGAGTGGACTAGAAGTAAGAAAGAAACAACCAAACAGAAAAGAATGAAGAAACAAGCATTCAAAAAGATGAGGCAAGGCTTAGGAACCTTCAGGACATCTCTAAATGTCCCAAGATCTGAATTATAGTAGTACCAGAAGGGGAAGAGGAAGAGCAACAAATGGAAAACTTATTTGATCAAATAATAAAGGAGAACTTCCTCAATCTGGCAAAGGAAATAGACTTCCACAAAGTCCAGGAAGCTCGGAAAGTCCCAAAGAAGTTGGGGCCAAGGAGGAACACACCAAGGCATATCATAATTACATTAGGCAAAATGAAAATGAAGAAGAGAATCCTAGAAGCAGCAAGAGATAAGGGGATAGTCATCTATAAAGGAGTTCCCATCAGACTGTAAGCTGATTTCTCAAAAGAGACCTTACAGGCAAGAAGGGGCTGGAAAAAAGTATTCCAGGTCATGAAAGAGAAGGACCTACATCCAAGATGAGTCTATCCAGCAAAGCTTTCATTTAGAAGGGAAGGGCAGATAAAGTGCTTCCCAGATAAGGTCAAGTTCAAGGAGTTTATTATCATCAAGCCCTTATTATATGAAATGTTAAAAGGACTTATCTAAGAAAAAGAAGGTGAAAAATATTAACAGTGAAAGGACAGCAAACTCACAGTTATTAACAACCACACCTAAAACAAAAACAAAAACAAACTAAGCAAACAACTAGAACAGGAACAAAATCAGAGAAATGGAGATCACATGGAGGGTTAGCAACAGGGGAGTGGGAGGAGGAGAAAAGGGAAAAAGGTACGGAGAATAATTAGCATAGATGGTAGGTAGAAAATAGGGGAAGGGTAAAAATAGTATGGGAAAAGAGAGCTTCATGTTTCTCCCTTGAATCTTGCAGTGGAAACACTGCAAGCCAGGAGAGAATGGCAAGAAATAGTCCATGGAGTGAAAAGCAAAGGCCTGCAACGAAGAGTACTCTGCCCAGTGAGGCTCTTAATTAAAATGGAAGCAAAATAGGGAGTTTCCCAGACAAAAGAAGAACAAAGTACACCTCGAACAAAGTAGCACTGCAAGACATGCTAAAGGGACTGCTATTAGAAGAGGAAGGAAAAGAGTGAGAGAAAGAAACACAGGTACAAACATAGTAAAATGGCAATGAATAAATCAATAATACCCATAAATGTAAATGGATTAAAATGTTCTAATCAAAAGATATAGGGTACCTGAATGAAAAAGAAAACATGACCCACATATATGCTCCCTATAAGAGACTCAACTCAGAAGAAAAGACCTACACAGACTGAAAGTGAGTGGTTGGAAAAAAATATTCTGAGCAAATGGACAGGAAAAAGAGCTTGGGTAGCAATACTTATACCAGACAAAATAGACTTAAAAAAGGGGCCATAAAAAGAGACACTGAAGGACACTTCATAATAATTAAGGGAAGAATCCACTAAGAAGACATAAAATTATAAACATGTATGTACCCAACACAGAAGCACCCAAACATATAAAGAAAATATTGGAGGACTTCAAGAAAGGTATAGAATGCAGCACAATTATACTAGGGTATTTTAACACCCACTGTAAATAATGAATAGATCTTCCATACAAAACATCAACAAGGATATAGCAGCATTGAACAATGCCCTAGATCAAATGGACTTAACTGATATATATAGAAACTTTCATCCCAAAGAAGCAAAGTACACATTCTTTTCAAATGCACATGGAACACTTTCAAAGATAGACCACATAATAGGACATTAAACAAGCCTCAAAAAATTTAAGAAAGTTGAAATTAAACCAAGAATTTTCTCCAACCGCAAGGGCCTGAAACTAGAAACCAACCTCAAGGAAAAAAACTAAAAACACTCAGATTCATGGAGATTGAATATCATGCTATTAAACAATGAATGGCTTAATAATGAAATGAAAGAAAAAATCAAAAAGTTTCTGGAAATAAATGAAAATAAACACGCAACAGTCCAAAACTTATGGGACCCAGCAAAGGCTTTCCTTGAGAGGGAAGTTCATAGTAGTAGAGGTCTGCTTAAAAAAGAGAAATATAAAATAAACAACCTAACCCTACATGTGCAAGAACTGGTGGAACAACAACAAAGAAAGCCAAGAGTGAATAGAAGGAAGGAAATAATAAAGATAAGAGGAGAATTAAAAGACACAGAGACTAAAGGAACAATCCAAATGATCAATAAATCCAGGAGCTGGGTCTTTGAAAAGATAAACAAAATTGACAAGCCTTTAAGTAGACTTATCAAGAAAAAAGAACAGAGGACCCAAATAAACAAAATCAGAAATGAAAGAGGAGAGATTACAACTAATACAACAGAAATACAAAGGACTGTAAGAGATTACTACAAATAACTATGTTGGAAGATTTTGAAAACCAGGGTGAAATGGACAAATTTATAGAAAAATACAGTCTCCTAAAACTGAAGCAAGAAGAAGCAGGAAGCATAAACAGACCTATAACAGCTGATGAAATTGAAGTAGTAATCTAAAGCTCCAGTCACACAAAATGCCTGGATTGGACAATTTCACAGAAGAATTTTACAACACATTTAAGGAAGAGCTAACCCCTTTCCTTGTCACAATATTCTAAAAAATCAAGGAGAGGGAGGACTCCCAAACTTTTGTTATGAAGCTGGCATCATCTTAATCCCAAAACCAGATAAAGATACAACAAAGAAAGAAAACTACAGGCCAATATTGCAGATGAACATAGACACTAAAATCCTCAACATGATACTGGAAAACTACAACCAGCAATGCATTAAAAAGATCATACACCATGATCAAGTGGGATTCTTCCCAGGGATGCAAGGATGGTATAATTGTAAATCAATAAACATAATACATCACATAAACAAAGGGAAGGACAAAAATCACATATAATCATATCAATGATCATATCAATAGATGCAGAAAAAGCATTTGATAAGATACAGCACCCATTTGTGATAAAAACACTCCGCAAAGTAGAAGTAGAGGGAACATACCTCAACATAATAAAGGCCATATGTGAGAAACTTATAGCCAATACCATACTCAACAGGCAAAAACTAAAAGCTTTCCTATTAAAATCAGGAACAAGACAAGGATGTCCATTTTCACCATTCATATTCAACATAGTATTGGAAATCCTAGCCACAATGACAAGACAAGAAAAATAAAGGGCATACAAATTGGGAAAGAAGAAGTAAAACTACAACATGTCACTGCTGCAGATGACATGACAGTGTGCATAGAAAACCCTATAGACACCACCAAAGACTATTTGATCTA
Organism: Sturnira hondurensis; assembly: GCF_014824575.4. NCBI lineage: Eukaryota > Metazoa > Chordata > Mammalia > Chiroptera > Phyllostomidae > Sturnira > Sturnira hondurensis. The sequence goes on along the minus strand of NW_028081011.1, from coordinate 472,641 downwards.
ATAAGTGAATTTGCCAAAACAGCAGGATTCAAAGTCAATGTTCATATATGGAAGGCATTTTTGTAAGGCACACAATAAAATAACAGAATCAGAAATCTGGAAAAAATCCCATTTGCTATAGCAACAAGAAAAATAAAGTACCTATGAATAAGCCTTACCAAGGAGGTAAAAGATCTGTATTCAGAAAACTACATAACACTGAAGAAAGGAATTAAAGAAGACATGAATAAATGGAAGCATATACCATGTTCATGAATTAGAAGAATTAATATTGTCAAAATATCCACATTACCCAAAATAATTTAGAGATTCAATGCAATGCCGATTAAAATACCAATAACGCATTTCATAGATACAGAACAAACATTTCAAAAATTTATATGGAACCACAAACAACCCCGAATAGGCACAGCAATTTTGAAAAAGAAGAACAAAGTAGGAGGCATCACAATACCTGATATTAAACTATGTTACAAGGTCATTGTAATAAAAATATTCTGCTACTGGCATAAGAACAGACACATAGACAAATGGAACAGAATAGAGATCCCAGAAATAAACCCAAGTGTCTATGGTCAATTAATATTTGACAAAGGGGCAGAAACATAAAATAGAGTAAAAATAGCCTTTTCAACAAATGATGTCCGGAAATTTGGACAGCTACATTCAAAAAAAAAAAAAAAGAAAGAAAGAAAAAGAAACTTGACAACCAACTTACACCATACCAAAAATCAATTCAAGGTAGATAAAATACTTAAATATAATTCAAAACACCATAAAAGTCTAGAGAAGATACCCAGGAAAATCTCAGATATTCCAAACAGTAATATTTTCAGCAACAGGTCCCCTAGGCCAAGGGACATAAAGGAAAGAATAAACAAAGGGGACCTCATCAAAATAAAAAGCTTCTGCATGGCTAAAGAAAACAGCAGTGAAACCAAATGGGAAACAACCATATGGGAAAATATATTTGCCAATGATACCTCGGACAAGGATTTTATCTCCAAAATATACAAAGAACTCACATGACTCTACTCCAATTGGGAAGACAAACAACCCAATTAAACATGGGCAAAATACTTAAACATACACTTCTCCCAGGAGGACATACTGAGGACCCAGAAACATATGAAAGGATGCTCAGCATCATTAGCTATCAGAGAGTTGCAAAGTAAAACCACAATGAGATATCACTTCACCTGGTCAGAATGGCCGTCATAAACAAATCGACAAACAACAAGTATTGGAGAAGTTGTGAAGAACAAGGAACCCTTGTACACTGTTGGTGGGAATGTAGACTGGTGCAGCCACTGTGGAAAACAGTATGGAATTTCCTCAGAAAACTAAAAATGGAAATGCCTTTTGACCCAGTGATACCACCGCTGAGATTATATCAAGAAAACCCTGAAACACCAATTCAAAAGTACCTATGCAGTCTAATGCTCATAGCTGCACAATTTACAATAGCCAAGTGCTGTAAACAACCTAAGGGCTCATCAGTAAGTGAATGGAACAAAAAACTATGGCACATTTACACAATGGAATACTATGCAGCAGAAAGAAAGAAGAAACTCCTATCCTCGCAGCGGCTTGGATGGAATTGGAGTGTATTATGCTAAGTGAAATAAGCCAGGAGGTAAAAGACAAATACCATATGATTGCACCTATAAGTGGAACCTAATCAACAAAACAAACAAGCAAGGAAAATATAAGCAGAGATACTGAAATAAACAACAAACTGACAGTAACCAGAAGGGTGGGGAGAGAGGGATAATGGGGGAAAGTAGGGGATGGTCCATCAAGGAACATGTATAAAGGACACATGGACAAAGCTCAAGTGGGTAGCTTCAAGTGTGGCAGGTGGGGATGGGTGGGGCAAGGGGCCATGTTGGGGTAAAGATGGAGACAACTGTACTTCAACAGCGATTTAAAAAAAGTGAGTCAAATAAAAAAATAACTTAGAGGAAATTTTAATCTTCTAACTAAATGATATAATAAAAACTACATAAATCCAAAAATACATATATAGTAGAGTATATCAACAAAGGATTGATATAGACTTAGCCTTGGAAGGGTTTTATTCAACTTTACAAATGTAGCTCTAGATGTAATTTCCTATATGCTCATTGCTTTACATACTTTATCTCCAGTCTCTATAACAACCACCAAGACAGCAAGCACAGAATATCTGTATTCCTATTTTATTGGTGAGGAAACTAATACCAAATGTGAATAAATAAGTTGTTCAAGGTCATATGGCAGAGTGGGATTCAAATGCAGAGCTGACTCCAGAGCTGTCCCATGTTACCCCACTCTCTCTCCAAACTTTACCAAAGCATTCAATATAGATTGGTTTTAAATAGTAAGCTACTACAAAGACATAAATTTGATTATTTTTATAAAAATCAAGTTACGCACATAATTTTATGAAACAGGTTTATTGGCATAACACGAGACAGAATTTTATATACACCAGAACTTTAAGTTACCAACCTCCATTGAGAAAGAAGAATTTTGACTTAGTAAGGTGGAAGCTAGCACTACAGCCCACTGTCTCCAACAGAAATATCCGTGTGGTTGTGAGTTCATGGAGTGAACCCCATCAGATTCACTGAAAACTCACAAAACTTAAAAAAAAAAACATTAAAGATTTTATTGATGTATTTTTAGAGTGAGGGGAAAGGAGGGGGAAAAAGAAGGAGAGAAATATCAATGTGTGAGAGAAGCAGTGATCTGCTGCAGGGCCCCAACTGGCAACCCGGCCCACAAGCCAGTCACATGCCCTGACCAGAAGTCAAACAGGTTGACCTTTTGGTCTGCAGGCCAGTGCTCAATTCAGTGAGCCACACAAGCCAGGATCCAGAAAGTTTTTTTTAAAGAGTTTTGTTGAAAAAATACTACTAGTTTGGGCTACAAAAGATCGAAACAGTTCAAAATGAAAAAGGAAAAGTCTACCTGAGGATAGAATGTTTCAGATTGTTACAACAATGGCCCCCAGTGAATCACAACTATCTGTGTTCATATCGCTACAATGTAAGTTTTGCTCAACTCTCCTATGGAGAGAAGAGGTTATTTTCCCTACTCTTTGAATGAATTGCCCTGGTGACTTGCTTTGACTAACAGATTTGTGGCAGATGACATTGTTCAACTTCCAAGTCTAGCCTTAGGCCTTTCAGCCTCTTTTACCCTCTTGGAACAATACCCTAAGACACAGGTGGCAAACAAGGCCCGAAGGCAGAATCCGGCCCTCTGCCTTGTTTTATCTGGTGGGCATCTTATTTCTACTCAGAAGGAGCACTGAGCTCTTGCTTAACTGTTAAGGAATGGTTACATTTATACAGTCCTAAAATTACATTTGGCCCTTTGAAGGCAACCACTAGGCTGATGTGGCCCCCCAGTGAAAATGAGTTTGACACCCCTGTCCTAAGACCACCATGCCCTGAAGGTGCCAAAGATAATAGACCAGGGGAGAAAGAGGACCAGCTGTCTCAGCTCCCTACCAACTGAGGGGGCCCAGTGAGACCAACGGAAATGTCACCAGTCCACCCACAGAGAGTAAGAAGAAATAGTAAATCTGTTGTTTTAAACAACTAAGTTTTGGGTTGTTTGGTATGCAGCAATTGATCATTGAAACAAATCTGTTCTTCAGCCTACTAGGATACCTTGGACAGAATTCTTAATTTTCAGAAGCTACATTAGACCAATAAATAATGCCAAAATAAATCAAAACATAATATATTTGTAAATTTGAGAAAAAGAGAAGAAAAGAATATCCAAAAACATTGCCTTAATTACAGTTCTTTTCAGATCCATGTTCTCATAAAAGAGAACATGAATTCCTGGCTTTACCATTCATTTCCCCAATGTGGCCCACCTTGTTTCTGTACAGGACATGGTTAATTTTCCTTTGAATGGACATTGGGACACTGAGTAATGTGATTGTTCCTTTATTTACTGTGGTTCTGAGAAAAACAAACACCTTACTTACTTCATGGGTGAATCTGCCTGGGGAATTATATGCAAATAAGGAAATACTCATACACTTGTTCTTTTGTTCATATAACATTTATCGAAAAAGAAAAAAACTAAACAGAAGTATTATATTGATTCTCCTGTTCTAGTTCTCCAAAATGGAGCTTCATGCCTCACTTATGGCTTCTTTTGATTCATATGTTTTGATCTCTAGCTATATTAAAAGTATAAAAATATTAATAATCATTTCCTTTCTAACCTTTCTTTTAGAGTGTGTAGTGCATTGGCTTCTATGACTACGACTACCCTGGATAGTCTTTTTTCTTTCAAGCCTCTATTCTAGGGCTCCTTTTTGGTTTCATATTCTCTAATAATTATGTATTTCTTAATGCTCAGTCCCCACTTCTTCTTTCTGGTGTGATCTGAGGGTTCAGCTGGGTCAGCAAGGAGTCTGGAGTAAACAGATGGTCAATGCAGGAGGTCAGAAACTAGGGGAGGATAACATGCTGATTCTAGGACAGGCAGCTAGTTCAGAGGTAGAGCCCTGGGAACCAAACTGAAAGCAGACAAGCACAAGTCACAGGAGAAGTCAGAGAAGAAATTCACTCTAACAGAGGTGAAACAAGTGATGAGAGACAAACCTGGCAACAAGGATAGTTCCAAAATCTGTGACTAAAATTATAAGAGCAGATTGGACTGGGAATTAAAGTGTATAGATGAATCTGAGTTACCAGAAATGGGTAGACTACTGGGGAAATGTAAGAGTAAGATGGTCGAAAGTATGCACCTACAAGAAAATAGAAAATTCTGCCAAAGGAAATCAGACTCTCATCATGTTGTGCCTGCATTCTTACAAAAGCTTCCCAACAGATTCAATCATGATTCTTCTTATTTTAACCTACCTTACATTAAACCTCAGAATAACTTTCCTTGAGTGCTATTTCTAGTAAGGCACAAATATGCTTAGAAACCCATAAGTTCATGTTGCTTATTATATATGGACTAACTCCTTATGTTGACTTCCAGTTTCCTCCATAATCAGAATTAACTGCTCATTTATAATTTTTTCATATTCAAATAATCTCTGCTTCATTAGTTACTGGTTATTTTTTCAAAGTTTTCTTCTTTACATTTTTAATAATTCCTATTTGTAAACTAAAAATATCTATTAAAATTTCAAATAAAAACATAAATATAATTTTAGGTCCTTCATTTCAAATGAAGGACCTAAACTCATTTGGAATGAAGTCAGATACTTAGCTTTGGACATGATCAAGAATCATGCTTGGAAATAAAATTCCCTGATATCAAACTATACTATAAGACTATAGTAATCAAAACAGCATAGTACTGGCATAAAAAGACACATAGATCAATGGGACAGAAGAGAAAGCCTAGAAATAAACTCATGCCTATATGGTCAATCAATAGATGACAAAGGAGGCAAGAACATAAAATGGGGTAAAGAGAATCTATTCAATAAGTGGTGTTGGAAAAACTGGAAATATACATGCAAAAATATAAAATTAGACCATGTTTTTACACCATATACAAGAATAAACTCTAAATAGATTAGAGACTTTAAGATTCTAAACCGTAAACTCCTAGAAGAAACACATGCAATAAACTCTGTGATATTTTTCTTAGCAATATTCTTTCTGATATATCTCCTTAGATAAGGGAAACAAAAGAAAAAATAAACAAATGAGATTGCATCAAATTAAAATGTTTTGCATAGCAATGAAAACCATCAACAAAACAAAAGAAAGCCCTTACTAAATGGGAGAAGATATTTGCAATGATACATTGGATAAGAGGTTACTATGCAAAATTTATAAACAACTCATAAAATTCAGTACCAAAAAACCCCAAACAATACAATTAAAAAATAGGCAGAGAATCTGAACAGATGCTTTTCCAAAGGTGACATACAGATGACCAACAGACATATGATAAGATGCTCAATATCAATAATCATCAGAGAAATGCACATTAAAATCATAACGAGATATTACCTCACACCTGTCAGAATGGCTATCATCAATAAATCAAAAAACAACAAGTGTTGGTAAGGATATGGAAAAAACAGCACCCTTTGCACAGCCGGTAGTAAAGCAGATTGGTGCACTATATGAAAAGCAGTATGAAGGCTACTCAAAAAAATAAATGGAACTACCTTATAATCCAGCAATTCCACTTCTGGGTATATATCTGAAGAAACCAAAACACTAATTCAAAAGAATATATGCATCCCTATGTTAATTACAGCTATTTATAATAGCCAAGATATGGAAGCAACTCGTGTGTACATCAACAGATCAGTGAATAAAAAAAGTGGTGGCAAATGTATACAATGGAATATTACTTGGCCATAAAATGAATAAAATCATGCAATTTGCAGCAGTATGGAGGGACCTAGAAAATGTTACGCTAAGTGAAATTATTCAGTCAGAGAAAGACAAATACCATTTGATATAACTTATATGTGGAATGTAAGAAGCAGTATAAATGAACAAATAAAACAGACTCAGAGATACAAAGAACAGATTGATTATTGTCAGAGGGGAATGGGGTTGGGGGACTGGGTGAAAAAGTGAAGGGATTGAGAAGTACAGACTATAGTTACGAAATTGGGGATGTAAAGTACAGCATATGAAAGTACAGTTACGAAATTGGGGATGTAAAGTACAGCATATGAAATATAGTCAATAACATTATAATAACTATGTATGTTGCTAGATGGTACTTGAAATATTGGGGGATCACTCTGTAAAGTATATGGTTGTCAAATTACCATGCTGTACATCTGAAATTAATACAAAGTGACACTGACTTTAAATAGTAATTGGAAACTAAAATTAAAAAAAGAAAAGAGCAGGGTCCTGGCTGGTGTGGCTCAGTTGGGTGGACCATTGTCCCATACCTGAAGGGTTGAGGGTTCAGTTCCCGACTGGAGCACATGCCTAGGTTGCATATTAGATCATCAGTCAGGGTGCATACACAAGGCAACCAATTGATGCTTCTGTTTTGCATTAATGTTTCTCTCTCTCCCTTTCTCTCTCTCTCTCTCTCTCTCAAAAAAAAAAAAAGAAGAAGCAATGAAAAAAGTGTCTTCACATGAGGACTTAAAAAAAAGAAGAAAGAACGGGAACATTAGGTATAATAAAAAAAAAGAAATAACATTTCATATCTTTTTACTTGGCCATGTGACCTTGGGTAAGTTTCTTAATCTCTCTGAGCCTCAGTTTCTGTAAAATGAGAATAGCAATATTGTATCTATCAAAATATATGTGAAGAATAGAATTAAAGTGTAAATGCTTGGTATTTTATTGAATACATGGCAGCTAAATAATAAATATCCATTGCTTTCTCTTTCTCCTTTTCCAAAGGCATACCTTTCCAAATAAATTAATATTCCTTATTGAAATAAAATATAAAAATATGAGCACCGGAAGAAGCATCTCCTACTAAATTTTACCTTCTCTTTGGCTTTTCTCACTCTGATTACTGCTGCAGCCACCTTTCCCTTCATATTCCTTCCCTTGGTTGCTCTTACCACATCTACAAAAGTCTGACATTTTCAAAATAAAGCTAATGAGCTCAAGGAAGAATGAAGAAAGTATAAAAGGCATAGATGCAGTATAGCCTGTGAGGTAGGCAAAAGTAGGTTTGATTGTGAGTATGAAAAACAGTTTATTCTTATATTAATATTTATTCAGTATTGTATTATTTGTATTACAACTGTAATTCTACTTTTGCCTACTGTTCTATACCACAGACAAATCTGTGGTTTTATAATACCTCAACTGTGCCTTCCCGGTTCTGTCTCATTTTTTTTTTCTGGAAGAATTTAAGGAGAACATTCCTCACCTACCTGAGAAAGGCATCATCTTATCTTCCTCCCTTTGGGGGTAGTCTCCTTAATATCTGGTTTTCTTTGTTATCAAGGGCAAGAATACAACCTCTAATTCTGCCACTGGCTTAAGACCATCCCATTGAGGAATTTAGTTCCTCAGATCCCTGACAGGATTGTGTTGAGAAATGCACATTAAAATCATATTGTCACTTGTCAATATGATTTTGTCACTTGTCATATTGTCACAATATTTACATATTGTCACTTCTCAGATAAGACTCCCATCCTCTATGTACTGAGAGAAGTTCAATCCCTCAAAGGTCCATTTCAATTATACAATTATAACATTTGTACAGCAAGAATTGCATATATAAAAGGGAACTATTCCATTCCCTCTCAACAGGAATAATTTACAATTATTATTTCTATATAATTAGACGAGGACATTATCAAAGTCTTTAAATATGGATGTAAAGGAAATAGATATTTACAATAAGAAAACTGTAGTAAATGATGAAAATGTTAGTGCATTGTAGTAATTTGAACAATAAACACATTTTGATGAATTATGGCATTTTGGTAACAGACCAATGACTTAGTTGACATAGTAAAAAAGTAAAAATTTTGAAAGTCTACAATGTCAATGTCTTAAAAAGGATGAGTGTTTTATAAATTTCTGCCCCCTCCTCATCCTCAGCTTCCTTATTCAACTTCAAGGATGGTAACATTCCCATAATACTAAAGTTATGGGGGAATAGACTAATAGTGAGTGAATAGTTAGTTCTTTTATTTATTTTTATTTCTATAAGTTTTAATTGAGCAGTGAAGGCTGAGTAACTCTCAGAATTGCTGAGAATGCTTCTAACGGCCCAGAAGTCTTCTAATTATCTACTATAGTATGCAAATAAAGAGCTTAGTAGCAATCTTGAATGATATTTGGATAAGTCATGCAAAGTGCCTGGCATAGTGCCTAGAACATACAAAGTGCTTTAAAATTTGACTTCTGGCCAAGATGGAGGCATAGGTAGAAACCCTTTGCTTCCTTGCACAACCAAAGAGAGGATAACAACCAATCTAAAACCAATAAACAACCAGAAGTGCCAGAATATCAAACTGCATGGAACTCCAACAACCAAGGAATTAAAGAAACAGTCAACCAGCCCAACCAGACTGGTAAGATGGTGAATGGAGAGAACCCTTGGCAAGGAGGTGGACTCTGTGGGCGGGGCTGGCTGAAGGGGCAACTGGGACTCAGAGCTGACTGTGGACTATGGCGAGGGTTGCTGAGGTGTGAGAAACTCCCAGTCTCACCTGAGGATTCACTGGAAAGTGTGGCTAGAGTAAGAGAACTGCACTGTTCCCTCTCTGACCCCTCCCCTATAGACAGTGCCACGTACAGCAAGAGGGAGAATTTAAAGCCCTGGTAATCAAAATGCTCACAGAACTGATTGAGCGTAGTTGAGAAATGAAAGAACAAATAAAAGATACCCAAAATGAAATAAAGCAAAATATTCAGGGAACCAACAGTGAAAGGAAGGAAACCAGGACTCATATCAACAATTTGGAACAAAAGGAAGAAATAAACATACAACCAGAACAAAATAAAGAAACAAGAATTCAAAAAAATGAAGAGAGGCTGAGGAACCTCTAGGACAACTTGAAATGTTCCAATATTTGAATTATAAGGGTGCCAGAAGGAGAAGAACAACAGCAAAAAATTGAAAATTTATTTGAACAAATAGTGAAGGTAAACTTTCCCAATCTGGCAATGGAAATAGACTTCAGGAAGTTCAGGAATCTCAGAGAGTCCCAAAGAAGGGGTACCTAAAGAGAAACACACCAAGGTACATCATAATTAAATTGTCCAGATTAAAGATAAGGAGAGAATCTTAAAAGCAGCGAGAGAACAGGAGAGAGTTACCTACAAAGGAGTTCCCATAAGACTATTGGCTGAATTCTCGAAAGAAACCTTTCAGGTGAGAAGGGGCTGGAAAGGAGTATTCCAATTCATGAAAGGCAAGGACCACATCCAAGATTACTCTATGCAGGAAAGCTTTCATTTAGAATGGAAAGGCAGATAAAGCACTTCCCAGATAAGGCCAAGTTAAAGGAGTTCATCATCACCAGGCCCTTACTATGTGAAATGTTAAAGGGATTTATCTAAGTAAAAGAAGATAAAAATATGATCAGTAAAATGACAACAAACTCACAAGTAGAACAAGAACAGAATCAAAGAAATGGACATCACATGGAAGGTTTTCAGTGTGGAGGGGGAAGGGAGAAATAATGGGGAGGAAGGTACAGGGAAGAAGCAGCATGACTGGTAGGCATAAAATGATACAGGAAATAGAGAACTCAAAGAACTTATATGTACAATCTATGTACATGAAATAAGGAGGGTAATGCTGGAGGGTTGGGGGGATGCAGGGCAGAGGGTAGATAAAAGGGGAAAAATTGGGAAAACTGTAATAGCATAATCAATAAAATATACATAAAAAGTGCTTCAAATTTTATTTTTATTATTGATTCTTGATTTATTGGGAAATAATTTGGGAGGAATGCAAATTACAAATGGAAAAATATAGTAGAATATATTTGGTGATGCTAACTGATTATTTTTCCTGGTGTTTTATTGTACCATGTGTCCTTTGTTCCATTCAACCAGTGAGTTTCTCATTGCTTCAGAACAAAAGAATCATGTGGTAGAAAGAGAATAATTTCTTGGCTTTTAGAGGGTAAAAAAAGAACTTACAGACCTGGCTAGTATGGCTCAGTGGATTGAGCACTGGCTTGTGATCCAAACGGTTGTTGGTTTGATTCCTAGTCCGAGCACATGCCTGGGTTGCAGGCCAGATCCCCAGTAGTGGGCACGTAAGATGCAACCACATACTGATGTTGCTCTCTCTCTTTCTCCCTCCCTTCCCCTCTCTAAAAATAATAAATAAATAAATTAATATTTTACAAAAGGAAAGGACTTCCAGTAGAATGGATGTAGGAGGATCCCTGATATATATCATCAAGTTAATAGTAAGGCCTTCTGTACTGTCTTTCCAAAATGAGAAAACATTCCCTGAACTAGGACAGAGGGAAGAACTGGAGAGATAGCAAAGAGAAATTTCCACTATGATAGCTTGAAATAGAAATTGAGTTCTACTATTAAAAATTTTAAGAAATTTGTATTTCTTGCACACTTGAGTTTGTGAACTAAATTTTTTGATGGATAAATTGTTTATATGTGCACATATGATGACTTTGTTAATGGTGAATATAAAATGTGATTCGTGCTTTAGAAATTGGGCAATAAAGCTATGAAGCTTAAAGACACACATGAAGCAGCTTTGGTTAAAAGTCTGAAACTTTGCAAGTAACAGAGAGTTTCCAGTTCAGGTTTTAAAGAAAAGGGGAAACAAACTATTTGTTGAGTTGTCACCAATCAGTACTGAAATATGATCGAACAGGTATTAAGGTGACCTTGATATATTCCTATCACCTTAAGACTCAATGTCCCCAAATTAAATCATTTTTGCTCATGTGCTCCCACACAAAGTCAATTTCTCCTCTTTAATTTTCTTCCTTGTCAGGGGATCATCAAATTTCCAAGTTCAAAATCATGGATCTTTTTTTTATTTGTCCCATGCCAATATTCCCATGACTGAGCAAATGTTTGAATGTAAGTTTCATGTTTGAATTGTAAGTTTCATGTTTGAAATGTAAGTTTCATGTTTGAATTGTAACTCTGGTCCATTATCACTGCTACTAACCTAGGCTAAAACTTTATGACATGACTCCTAAATTCTAAAATAGCCTCGAAATATCCAGTTTTAAATGATCTCTTGATGCTTAGATATATTCTAGTCCCATCACTAGACTATAGCTTATAAAAAGTCCATACCAAGTTCCTTCAAGTGGCTGCTACTATGTCAAATAAAAATTTAAGAAGCAGTAGGGATACAGTTTATTGAACACTTGGTTTGGAGTTAGAAGACGTGGAATCAAATTCTGTCTCTACCACTTTCTAGCTACATGACCTTTAAAAATACTAAAACATCTGAATCTGTTCTCATTCATCAAATAAGAATTATTTTTGTCTTATATACACTCAGGGTGTACTTTCGGGTGAGGAGTAGAAGGAGCTGTACTGAGAATTCAATGAGATCATGGATATGAAAGTATTTGACATGAGCTAAGCACTTAGTAATGTTTCTTTTAATTTCCTCTACCTGGCAATTTAAGATTCTCAATAATTTGACCCTATTTTTCTTAACTAATTTACTTCCCACTACACTGTGCCATTATTGAAGCAGTGGTACCTTCTACCGCTTATGTATACTCAGCTCATTCTTACACACATGCTCTTTATTTTTGTACTACTTGTAATTTGGACCATTCAACCTTCCTTCTCCTAATACCCAGATTTTACTCATCCTTCCAGAACATGTTTGTCCTGTGTCAATGTTGGGGTCTTGTACCTAGTACAATTCCTGTTTTATAATAGATCTGTAATACATATTTGTTAAAACAACTAAACAAATTTGCCCTGCTAACTAAAGTTTAGGTTTCCCTATACTTTGGTCTTAAAAAAAATTCTCCCTTTTTGGAACTTCTTTAGGACTTGTGTTCTCTGTCATTCATGTTGGCACCCAATCATTTATTGAATTTTATTCTATGTATTGCAAGATCTCCAAGGGTAGGGCTCGCTTTTCTTCTTTTAGGCTCACCCATAGCATGCTGCAGTATCTTAACTAAAATTATTGGATGATTAAATACTTATATTATAACACAGCACATATAATTCTGTTCTTGAATCTAAAATTTAATTAAATTGCTTTTTCAGTTACTACTGAAAGTTTAAAATCAAAGAATTTCAGATTTGAAATTATCAGCTATATTCTATAGCCATAAAGGCTTTAAAAAACACAATGGTAGTGGTTTTACACTTCAAAATTTTTTTGGGCTGTTGCTGTGCTTAATCACTACAATAACTTTGAATTAAGTAGTCCTATCCATGAAGTTCATATTTTCAAAAATGTGTTGATATTATCATTGGGATTGCATTACATTTGATTGCATTACATTACATTACAATGTAATGCAATGCATTACATTGCATTAGTATGACTTCACATGTTTACAGTATTGAGATCCATTCAGGTGTATATCCTTAATTTATTCAGATTTTCTGTTTAATACTCTTCAGAAGAATTTTATTTTTATTATTTATATATGTCACGTTCCATTTTCATTAAATTTATTTAGCTATTTTATATTTTATGTTGCTATTGTAAAAGGAACACCTAAATACACAAAATACATAAAGTAAATAAATATATAAAACATATAAAATAAATAAATATATATAAAGAAAATCTTGGCCCTGGCTGATGTAGCTCAGTGGATTGAGTGCGGGCCTGCTAACCACACGATCGCGGTTCGATTCCCAGTCAGGGCATATGCCTGGGTTGCAGGCCAGTTCCCAGCAGGGGACTCACAAGAGGCAACCATACATTGATATTTCTCTCCTTCCCCTCCTATCTAGAGATAAATAAATAAAATTTAAAAAAAAAGAAAAAGAGAAAAAAAGAAAATCTTGGAGGATTTCAGAAACGTACTGACAACAACACAGACATCTAGGGAACTTTAACACCCACTCTCAACAATGGATAGATTTTCCAAACAAAGAATCAACAAGAATATTGTGGCACTGAATGCCACCCAAGAGCAAATGAACTTAATTGATATAAACAGAACATTTCACCCCAAAGAAGAAAACTATACATTCTTTTTAAATGTACATGGAACATTTTCAAAGATAGACCACATGGTAGGACACAAAACAAGCCTCAACAAATTAAAAAAAAAAATTAAATCATACTTAGTCTGTGCTCAGATCACAATTGATTGAAACTACAAATGAACCTCAAGAAAAACACTCAAAAACATTCAAATACATGGAGACTAAATAACATATTATTAAATAATGAATGGGTCAACAGTGAGATCAAGGAAGAAATCAAAAATAGTCTGGAAACAAATGAAAATGAACACACAACAACCTAAGAACTATGAAACATGGGAAAGGCAGTCCTGAGAGGGAAGTTTATAGCAATACAGGCCTACCTAAAGATGATAAAAAAAATCTCAAATAAACAACCTAACCCTACATTTATAAGAACTAGTAGAACAACAACAAAGTTCAGAGTGAGTAGAAGGAAGGAAATAATCAAGAAGGGGGCAGAATTCAATGACATAGAGACTAAAATAACAACTCAGTAAGTCCAGGTTCTTTGAAAAAATAAACAACAGCAGCAAGCTGTTGCTCATCAAGAAAAAAAGAGAGAAGACCCAATTAAATAACATCAGAAATAAAAGAGGAGAAGTTATAACCAATACCACAGAGATAACAAAGGATTGTATGCAATTACTATGAACAACTATACGCCAAGAAACTGGACAACCTGGGCAATATGGATAAATTTCTAGAAACACACAATATCCCAAAATGAAGAAGAAGCAGAAAACCTGAATAAATTGATAACAACTAGTGAGACTGAAGCAGTATTTAAAAAAAATAACTCCCAGCACATAAAAGCCTGGGACTAGATGGATTCACAGGTGAATTTTACCAAACATTTAAGGAAGAACTAATCCCTATCCTTCTCAATCTTTCCATTTCAACAAGAGGCAACACATTCAAACTCTTTTTATGAGGCCAGTCCCTTCCTAATTCCAAAACAAGGGAAAGACAAAACAAAGAAAGAAAACTACAGACCAATATACATGATGAACATAGATGATAAAATTTTAAAAAAATATTGGCAATCCAGATTCAAAAATTCATTAAAAAGATCATACACCATGATTAAGTGGGATTCATCCCAGGAATACAAGGATAGTGCAATATTTGCAAACCAATAAATATAATATACCATATAAACAAAAGGAAGGACAAAAATCATATGATTGTATCAACAGATGCTGAAAAAGCATTTGTCAAAATCCAGCCCCTATTTATGATAAAAACAGTCAGCAAAGTGGGAATAGAGGGAATATACTTCACCATAAGAAAAGCTATATATGAGAAACCTACAGCCCACATTACATTCAATGAACAAAACCCAAAACCTTTCCCTTGAAGATTAAGAACAAGTGTGTCCACTTTCACCATTCTTATTCAACATAGTACAGGAAGTTCTAGACACAGTGATCAGACAAGAGAAAGAAATAAAAGGCATCCAGACTGGAAAGGAGGAAATAAAACTGTCGTTATTTGTAGATAACAGAGTGTATACAGAAAATTCTATGCAGGAGTGTCCAACCTTTTGGCATCTCGGGTCCACACTGAAAGAAGAAGAGTTGTCTTGGGCCAAACATTAAATACATTGTGACATATAATTATAAAAACATCTAGTAATGTTTTAAGTAAATTTACAATTTTGTGTTGGCCTTCAATCATAGCCATGTTGGGCTGCATGTGGCCCACGAGCCTCAGGTTGGACACACCTGCTATAGTCTCCAAAAAAAAACCCCACCTTGATCTAATAAGTGAATTTGGCAAAATAGCAGGAAACAAAGTCAATATTCATAAATCAATGGCATTTTTGTACACCAACTGAAATATCAGAAAAAAAAACAAATTAGGAAAAAAATCCCATTTACTACAGCAACAAGAAAAAGAAAGTTTCTAGCAATAAATTTAACCAAGGAGGTAAGAGAACTTGGAAAGCTATAGAATGCTGAAGAGAAAACTTAAGAAAGATACAAATAAATGGAAACATATACCATGTTCATGGATTGGAAGAATTAACATCATTAAAGTATCCATACTACCTAAAGCAATCTATAGATGCAACACAATTGCTATTAAAATACCAATAGCATATATCACAGATCTAGAACAAGTATTTCAAAAATTTATATGGAGCCAAAAAAGACCCTGAATAGATTAAGCAATCTGGAGAATAAAGAAAAAAGTAGGAGGGACCACAATATCTGATATTAAACTATACTACAATGCCAATGTAAACAAAAAAACTGGTGCTGTCATAAGAACAGACACATAGACAAATGGAACAGAACAGAGAGTTCAGAAATAAACCCAAGTCTCTATGGTCAATTAATATATTTTTAAAGATTTAATTTATTTATTTATCTTTATAAGGGAAGGAGAGAGGGAGAGAAACATCAATGTATGGTTGCCTTTTGTGCATCCCCTGCTGGGAGTTGGCCTGCAGGGAACTGGCCTGCAACCCAGGCATGTGCCCTGACTGGGAATTGAACCCCGATCCTCTGGTTCGCAGGCCTGTGCTCAATCCACTGAGCTACGCCAGCCCGGGCTATGGTCAATTAATATTTATCAAAGGAGGCATGAGCATACAATGGAGTAAAGATAGCCTGTTCAATATAAATGGTGCTGGGAGAACTGCACTGGTGCATGCAAAAAAATGAAAGTAGACCACTAACTTAAATCATACACCAGAATAAACTCAAAATAGACAAAAGACTTAACTATAAGTCAGGGTGTCATAAAAGTCCTAGAGGAAACATAGGCAGTAAAATTTCAGATACACCATGCAGCAATATTTTTGCTGATATATCTCCTAGGGCAAGGGAAATAAAGGAAAAACCAAACAGGACTAAATGAAACTAAAAAGCTTCTGCACAGCTAAAGAAAACATCATCAAAATGAAAACAGAACCCACCATATGGGAGAACATATTTGCTAATGATACACCAAAATATATAAAGAACTCGTATGACTCAAAACCAGGAAGACAAACAATCCAATTAAAAAATGGGCAAAGGGTCTAAATAGACATTTCTCCAAGGATGACATACAGATGACCCATAGACATATGAAAAGATGCTCAACATCACTAGCCATCAGAGAGATGCAAATAAAACCACAATGAGATATCACCTCACACAGGTCAGAACAGCCATCATTAATAAATCACAAGTACTGGCAAGCATGTAGAGAAAAGAGAACCCTAGTGTACTGCTGGTGGGAATGCAGACTGTTGAATCCATTATGGAAAACAGTGTGGAATTTCCTCAAAAAACGAAAAATGAAACTGCCTTTTGACCCAGCAATACCACTGTTGGAAATACACCCTAAGAATCCTGAATTGTCAATTTAGAACTTATCCCCCACCTATGTTCATAGCAGTGCTATTTACAATAGCCAAGTGTTGGAAACAAACTAAGTGCCCATCAGTGGATGAGTGGATAAAAAAGCTGTGGTACATGTACACAACAGAATGCTACACAGCACTAAAACAGGAGAAATTCTTACCTCTTGGGACAGCATGGATGGAACTAGAGACTATCATGCTAAGTGAAACAAGTCAGTCAGTGAAAGACAAGTACTGTATGATCTCACCTATAAGATGAATCCAATGAGCAAAATAAACTAATGAACAAAATAGAACCACAGTGATGGGAACATGGAACAGACTGAAAATGACCAGAGGGGAGGGAAAGGGAGATAATGGTGGAAAGAAGAAGAAGGGACTAGACAAAGAACACATATGTTCTGCTGGATTATGACTGCTGGACAAGGTGCTGAAACTTTATTTTGTATAAAGTAGGTGCTCGGGCAGGGGAAAATAAAAATCAGATCTTGGGTTTAGGAATATTATTTCTGGCAGTATCATGTTGTGAATAAGAGAGGGGAGAGTTTGAAGTTAATAATGTAGGTAAAAGATGCTAAAATGAGACTATAATTTGAGACAGAGAAAATGGNCAAAGAACATATATGAATGACTCACAGACATGAACAACAGTGTGGGAATCGACTGTGGGTAAGGGTGGTGCAATGGGTGGAGGAAGGCAAATGGGAAAAAATTGGGACAACTGTAATAGAATAACAATAAAATAATTTAAAAAGAAAAAGTGAATTTTTGTGTTATATTTGTAAAAATTAAAAACATTTATCTATATTTATCATAACTTTTCTTTTTATTTCATAAATTATTTTAGTGTTGTTCAGTTACAGTTGTCCGCATTTTCTCCCCACCACTCCCTCCTATACCAGCCAACCCCACCTTCCTCCCTTGCTTCAATCTCACTCCTGTCCACGTGTCCTTTATAGTAGTTCCTGAACTCCCTTCTCCCCACAATCCCCTCCACCCTCCTCTCTGGCTATTGTTAGATTGTTCTTAATTTCAATGTCTCTGGTTATATTTTGTTTGCTTTTTTCTTTCGTTGATTGTTTCAGCAAATGAGTGGATCAAAAAACTATGGTACATTTACACAATGGAATTCTACGTAGCAGAGAGAAAGAAGGAGCTCCTACCCTTTTCAAAAGCATGGATGGAACTCGAGAGCACTATGCTAAGTGAAATAAGCCAGGCAGGGAGGGATTTATCATAACTCTTTAAGGTTACTTTGCTTACCATTGTTTTTTTTTTGTTTTTAACCTTAAAATTATATTTTATTTTGATGGAGCATATCTTCTAGTCAATATTTCAGCTAGGATTTGTGGATAATGCATTTTCTGAATTCATTCATGTCTGAAAATATCTTATTTTGTCATTATATTTGTCTGATGGTTTGTCAGATTATATAATTCTGCATTCAAAATCATTTCAATTTAGTACCTAGAAAATTTTTCTCCAGTCTTCTTATATTCAATATTGTTAGTGAATTTGAAGTCAACAGGGATATTTTTCTTTGCAAGTAATGTATTTTTCCTCTTTAGAAGTGTTTTTGCATTTTCTCAGTCTTCTTGTTAGGCCCTGGGTGGGTCTTAATCTAAAAATTTGCAGGTTTTTTTTTTTGCAATTTGGGATATTTTATTTGGATTCTGTATTTCTTCCTTTCAGCTATTCTATTTTGTTTTTCTGGAAATCCCATTATGGGGATGTGTAACTTTTGGGTGGAAACTTCAAAGCCTTTAACCTTTATTTCATACATACCATTTCTCTGTCCATTTGTGTAGTGATCTTAGAGAATTTCAAAGTTTAATCTTTGAGCTTGCAGTTGCTCTTGGGCCCTATCAATTTGCTATTCATCCCTGAGTTTTTAATCTATCATATATTTTATTTCCAAAATAGACCATGTTTTTTCTCTCATTAAGTCCTGCTGCTCTTGTTTCATGGATACAATAACCTCTTTAAAAACACCTTATGATAATTGTTTTATTTTTATTAAAAGTCTTTATATATAAATGCTTTTATTTTAAAGTCTTTGACTTGGTGTGTGTGTGCTGGTTTTCTTTCATGGTGTTAGTTTCATCAAATGTTTGTTGATTGTAATCACAATGGTTTTTGATTTTCCCTCTTAACCTGTCTGTGAATAACAATTACGTCATCTGTAACAATTACTTCAGCTTGCCACTAATAACTTTGTGGGTTTTTCAGGATGTGCTATCAAGATGTGACTTGAGCTAGTCTTCTGGGAATAGGGGCTCTCTGAGTATCATTGGCCATTTGTGTCAGGAGCCTATATCTCTGGCTCAAAGGCCCACTCAAAATGCTCTCATGGTGCTTTGTTTTCTTGTGAACCTACTTATTTTTAATTGTACTGCAAACTTTGAGTGGAGGATTCTTTGATATCTATGATGAAATTGCCTTTTCATGCAGAGAACATGAATTTGCTTTTGCTGGATGCTTGGGGCACTACCACCACAGAACCATCCTAGATCTAGTTCTGGGATTACCCAGTCAAATTAATCTAGGCTGTAAATCTCCAGCAGGACTGGTCAGTTATCAGAGACGTATTTTCCCTTTACCTTTCCCCCCTGCTTTGCTAAGTGTTAAGTATCCACAGATCCCTAGACTTGGGAAAGGATAGATTTACTTGTAGTCTGCCCGTATCCTAAGAGTATAGCACTTTATGACCCTAGGGCAATATCAAAAAGGTCTCTTATTAGACTCCTCACCTTGGATAGGTCTTGAACATTGGATTCTGTCCTCCTTGCTTTGTGAGGTCACTACAACCAAATCCCAACTTTGTCTGGCTAGGGGCAAAAGTGCTTTGTCTGGCTAAACGCAAGAGAGCTGTGACTGGGGTGATACAAATCCTGGTCCTGCTTAGGTGCTTTGTGTTTACTTCTCTGGATTCTAGAAGTTCCTTTTGTCTGATAATTCTTTGTATCATCTCAACCCTCTGATGCATTTAAGAAGTTTGTATATTTTATGTACCATTGTTTTCAGTGGGAGGGTTGGTCCAAATAACTCTTTTCTTACAAGAAATAGAAGGGCTGCCCTCTCCTTTGCTATGGTGGTATAGTGATGGTGGTGAGATGTCAGAACTGCTTAGGCTGCTTCTACTGTTTTCAACCAACAACCCTCTCTTTTACCTCAAAGTCTCCTTCCCTTTATCCCAAACCCACTTGTACATCTTTTCTAGCCATATACTTTTTTGTGCATGTTGGGGCAAAAGTTTCTTCTTTCAATCCATTTCCGTCTTGTCTTTTAGATATTTCTAATTTCTTTTTCATCAAGGGCATTGGTACTTTTTCTGCAGAGCTGATGAATCTTGATGCTTTTTTTTTTCAGTCTCTTGGGAAGCTGCAGGGTGTATACCACTTTTTCTAATCTGGGAATAATTCTCTTCAATCCTAGCACTGTAAACTTGGCTCCAAGTTTCTGGGGCAGACTTAAAAAGAAGTCTTAAAAAACAAGTTCTTCTTGACCACCATATCTCATTGGCTGATAAACTATATAAATAACATTAGATAGAAACAGTAAATAAATTGCAGATGCCAATAAAATTACAAAATCAATTAAAAACTAATATTGTAAAATGCCAATGTTGGAATTTATGTAATCATCATACTGCCAAAACAATTGGTCAAAAAGTAAATAACTTAATCAATTGTCTGGCTGTTTATTCTATATAGAAGCAAACATGTGAATACTACATTTAAAAATAGTTAGATGATTGATTACACTTTTATTTACATCTGGCTGTGTGATAACATGTAGAAACAGCCTGAGGCAAGTACATATGATTATGATGCAAATACTCAGAGCAGTCCACTTTGGAGAATATAGACATAGAATAATAAACAGGTGACATGTAGTTAAAAAAACAAACAAAACTTGTTTCTCATTAGAGGACTCAGGTCTTACTAAACTCTATACTTCAGGATTTTGAAAATCTTTAAGTTTAAAATAAAAAAAATGTCTGTGTAGCCTGTTCCATAGGTTTTACGAATATCTCTTACATATTTTAAAGTGTCACGCAGATGCTAATTAGTCTATTTTACAAGTGCTAATTGAGCATCTACTATGTGCAAAGTTCAGCAATGAGCTATAGGAAATATAAAAGGTAAGTAAAACACAGTCTCTGCTGCATTCAGGTAGTTAACAATCTAGTGAGGGAGTTGAAACTAACTCAATTATAAGACTATGATGCATAAGAAAATAAAGGCTCAATATACTACAAAAAAAGGCTTGGGAAAGTTTTGGATCACATAGAACTTGAGATGGACCTTGAAAGATAAGCAGAATGTTATGCTGTAGATTTATGGTGGTGACAGGGAAGATAATGGGATAACAGTTCATCGTTGCAGACAGTTCATCTGCAGAACAGATTGAGAAAGACATGGAAGTGAGTTAGGTAGGTAGACTAAGTAGCTAAGAATGTGAATGGTTTGAAATAAAATATGTGCATAGCAGAGACAAAAGAGAAAGTTGGGATCTAATTGCATAGGATTATGACTGCTGGACAAGGTGCTGAAACTTTATTTTGTATAAAGTAGGTGCTCGGGCAGGGGAAAATAAAAATCAGATCTTGGGTTTAGGAATATTATTTCTGGCAGTATCATGTTGTGAATAAGAGAGGGGAGAGTTTGAAGTTAATAATGTAGGTAAAAGATGCTAAAATGAGACTATAATTTGAGACAGAGAAAATGGATAGATGGGAGAAATACTGTGGAGCTGACAAGACTTGATGAAGAAATAAAGGAGTGAATAATTGAAAAGGGTTAGGAGATTCTGGCTCCAGATCTGGTTTTGCAGAATGACCCTGGGAAATCAATTTTACCACTCTGGGCCCCAGTCTGGTTACTTGTAAAAACATTGAATTAGATCATCCTTAGTGCATAATAACATGATCATGCAATTTTGAGGTTTCTACAGAGACAGAAAACAACAACAACAAAAAGTCAGTGAATAATGTCAAATGCTGCAGAGAGGTTAAATAGTAAGAACAGTGAGAGAACACTGAATCGCTAATCAATGACCTATCGGTGTTCTTTAAGGAAGCAGTCTCAATAGATGCTGAGTTGCTCTTAGGATGATTTAGGAGCTGGTAGTGGGCTATCACTGGCACAAAAAGTTCTTGGAGTGGATATGTGATGAGGATACATGTGAGCCCTTTTATGGAGAAAATGGAGGATATGGAGAATTCATAGGAGAAATTA
This sequence comes from Sturnira hondurensis, assembly GCF_014824575.4. NCBI lineage: Eukaryota > Metazoa > Chordata > Mammalia > Chiroptera > Phyllostomidae > Sturnira > Sturnira hondurensis. The sequence continues at coordinate 450,442 of NW_028081011.1, read as the reverse complement.
CATTCCAAAAAGATAATAAGGACATTCTAGGAGATGGCTGTTCCTCAAAGCAGCTTAAGTAACCTGAAACGAAGCTAATGCATATTCACTAATAGATTCGGCAGGGGGATCTGTTTACCCAGCTCTTCTCAGGTCCAGGGCCACTCTTTCCCCCACTGAGTGCTGTCCTACTGGATGATTACAAAGTATAGTAGTAATTGATCAATACCATAACTTTTCAGATGAATTTAGGATATTAACACAAGAAAAGGACTTACATCTTACAGGACAATTCACAGTAGAGAAATGAGCTTCCTCACTAATAGTATCTAACATAACATGGCAATCAAACTTGCCTCTAGCAGTCAACAATCCCACCACGACACACCTACTCTTTGTTGCTTCTCTTCAAGAAAAGATGCTCCAGACACTTGTAATACAATGTTTAAAAAAAACTGAGAGGAAGCAAAGGTAATTTAGAATTCCTTGATTTTACAAGTTATTCACAACAGCACTGGTAATAGCAAGAACACCTCTGAAGTAGGATATTGTCTGCCTATATTGCTTAGGCTCAGCATCCTCTGTAATGTGTCTAGAACATGGCCTTTGTGTGGCCCCTCTCTGAACATGACCGGGACCTAAACATGATTGTTAGGAAATTGCTTTCTGACCTCTGATTAGTGTGAGGCTGGTGAACTACTTGCCTTTTTTCAGCCAAGTTAGAGGGTTGCTGGATGGGTGAATATTAGGTGAAAGAGTTGATGAATTTTCTTTTTAATTTAATTTTTCTAACTGTAGAAGTGTATAATAGTGAGGAATTACTTACTAGAAAGAGATAGACAGGATAGAGAGACCCTGGATCATCTAAAGCCAGAACTCCTGGCAGTGTCTTTTCTCTGTTTCAGTTATATCATCTTACACTATCTTCAATGAGCAGCTAAATTGGTAATGTGAGAGGAAAAAATATGCTATTTAAATTTCATATTAAAATACACTAGTTAACTTTCATTTTCTATGCCACACTTTGAGATACGTTACTCATTCTTTCCATCATCATCAACTACTTTATTCTGAGGATTTACCAAGAAAAAAAGTGAAGTCAGTAACTTTAAAAAAAAACTTTCCTTTGATGAACACAGAGTCAGAGACAATAACATAGTTATTGCATCATCACTCTCTCAATGTTTTTATATAGGTGAAGTCAAAGCACATTGAGCATCAATTGAAAACACAAAGACAATACACAAGCTTGCAAGGTATATTTGCCTTGAGAGTTAGAGAAGAGGTACAAAGAAAGAAAAAAAAGAGTGGGGTTAAGTGCTGATTTAATCTATGAATCTTAGGTCTTTTAGCACTAGGTTGAAAAGCAACTGGCTTCTCCCCTACTACTTCTCTGAGTCTCTGTAGAACTACGATCAATAAATGATGTGTTGAAACATGTCTGATCCTGCATATCACCACAATCCAAGAAGAGCGCTGCACCCGTCATTATTATCTCTACTCTCTTCTCTCCTGTTCATTTCTATGCATTGAAATCAGGTTTTGTTCCTGCTTCTCCAATACAACTGTCCTGGAAATGTAGATTCCCCAGCTGTCAAACCCAATGGTCACTTATTGGCCTTTACCTTCCCACTCTCTCTGGTATTTGGCACTATTGGCCATTGCCATTTTCTTAGTATACTCTCACCCTGGACTCTAGCAACACTATTCTCTCTAGCCTTGTTATCCATCTACTTCTCTCAGTCCTCACTACTATTGCTATGATTTAAGTCCTGATTGTTCTTATTTGGACCATTTGATAGTCTACTACTGGTTACACTGTCACCAGAGTTATACAGCTAGAATCTGCCTACCTCTCTATTGCCCAAGTCAAAGCATAATTCTATTCATGTTCTTTAATGAATGAACCCTTAAATGACTCCCTGTTGTTCACTGGGCAAAGCCCAAACTATGTAGCATGTTACATAAAGTCTCTGCCCCCTACACTCCAGCTTCATTAATTACTGGGTTCCTTCTTGTGTCCTACACCACAGCAAACTAATATACTTATTTATAGATCATGCCCCCCTTTTCCCCTGTGTCTTTGTTCTCTTTCCCTGGTTTGAAATGTTCTGTTCTTTTTTCTCTGCTTGGTGAACACTAAACTTTGAAGATTCAACTTATGCCATTTCCTGTATAAAGAATGTCTGATCACTTTACACACTTGGTAGAATTAGTCACTCCCTCATTTGTGTCTACAGTACCCTCTAAATGCTTCTATTTTAGTATCTATAAAGCTTCACAATCTAGTAACTTGTTTACTTGTTTTCCACATCCAGACTCTAAGCTCCTCAAGAATAAGGACTGTGTCTTAGATAGTCTCATATCACCAATACACATTGACACATAACTTTTATTAAATATTATTTTTCCCTACAATTCAATGACTTTTAGGATATTCACAAATTTGTGCAGTCATCACCACAATTTTAGAACATTTTCTTTTTTAATTTTTAAAAATTTTTATTTTAATTGTTGTTCAAGTACAGTTTTCTGTTTTTTACTCCCATCCCAGCCCACCCACCCAGCCTTCTCCACCTCCCTCCCATTTCCACGCCCCCTAGTTTTTGTCCATGTGTCCTTTATACTTGTTCCTGTAAACCCTTTCCTTTTTCCCCTGAAATTACCTCCCCTCTCCCCTCTGGTTACTGTCAGCCTGTCCTCTATTTCAGTGTCTTTGGTTATATTTTGCTTGCTTGTTTGTTTTGTTGTTTAGGTTCCTGTTAAAGTGAGACCATATGGTATTTGTCTTTCAACACCTGGCTTATTTTACTTAGCATAATGCTCTCCAGATCTATCCATGCTGTAATTTTAGAACATTTTCATTACCACCAAAGATATCTTTTATCCCTCACCCATCATCTCCACAATTCCCACATACCTCCCAGCCCTAGGTAACCAGCAACAAAATTTCTATTTTTTGGACTTGCTTATTTAGGACCTTTCATATATATAAGATCACATACTATGTGGCTTTTTATTTCTAGTTTCTTTTGATCAGCATAATATTTTCAATGTTTCTTTTTTGTGGCTGAATAATATTCCATTGTACAGATATAACAAATTTTATTTATCCATTCATCAGTTGGTATATATTTGGTTTTCTCTTACTTTTTGGCTACTATCTATAATCCTGCCATTTGTGTACAAGTTTTTGCATGAAAATAAGTTTTAACTTTTCTTGGGTATATAGCTAACAGTGAAATTTCTAGATCATATGGTAATTCGATGTTTAATCTTCTGAGGAATTGCCAGATTATTTTCCAAAGTATTGTACCATTTTTTAAAAAAAATTGAGGTGAAATTCATAGTATACAATGAACTGTTCTAAAGAGTACAGTTAAATGACATTTAATGCATTCACAATGTTATGTAACCACCATCTCTCTCTAGATTGAAAACCTTTTATTTATCCCAGAAGGACACTCATTAACTCCCCATTCCTTCCTCCTCTACCCCTGGCAACCACTGATCTGCTTTCTGTTTATACAGACTGGCCTATTCTTGATATTTATATAGTAAGAGTTATGTAAGACATGGCCCTTGTATTTGTTTTTTTTTTTTTTACTTCTACTGTGTTTGAGGTCCATCCAACTTCTAGTATGTATCAGTACTTTATTACTTTTTTCCAAATCAAAAATTTTATTTCTATATTTTTAGAGAGGGGAAGAGAGGGAGATAGAGAGGGAAATAGCGATGTGTGGCTTCCTCTCAAGCTCTCCCTACTGGGGACTTGGCCTGCAATCCAGGCATATGCCCTGGCTGGGAATCGAACCAGTAACCCTTTGGTTTGCAGGCTGGCACTCAAACTCAATCCACTGAGCCACACCAGCCAGGGCACTTCGTTCTTTTTTCATGGTTGAATAATATTACATCGCATAAACATATACCACAATTTTCTTATTCATTCATTTGTTGATGAACTTTTAGGTCGTTTCAACCTTTTTACTATAATGAATGTTTTTTAAAAACATTTGTGTATGCATTCTGTATTTGGACATATACTTTCACTTCTCTTGGGTATATACCTAGCAGTGGAATTGATAGATCTTATGGTTATTCCATATTTAACTTTTTGAGGAACTGCCAAACTGTTTCCACAGTGGCTGTATCATTTTACATTCCCATTAGTAATGTATGAGCATTCTTACTTCTCCATATCCTTGGTAAAACTTATTATTTTTCCATTTTAAAAATTATAACCATCTATGGGTGTGATGTGGTATCTCATTGTGGCTTTGATTCTCATTTTTTTAAATGACCAATAATTTTGAATGCCTATTTGTGCATTTGATAGTCACTTGTATACCTTCTTTGGAGGAACACCTTTCCAATTCCTTTGCTTACTTAAAAAATTGTTTGACGTATTGTTGATGAGTTGTAAGATTTATTTACATATTCTGAATACTAAGCCCTTATGGGATAAATAAGGGCTTATTTATGCAGATATTTTCTTCCATTCAGTCAGTTGTCTTTCAGTTTCTTGATTATGTCCTTTGAAGCAAAAAATTGCTTAATTTTGATGACATCCAGTTTATCTGTTTTTTTTTCTTTTTTTGCTTGTGCTTTGGTGGCATATCTAATTTGAGGTCACAAAGGTTTATGTCTATGTTTTCTTCTAAGAGTTTTTTTTAAGCTTTAGCAAGTATATTTAGATCTTTGACCCATTTGAATAAATTTTTGTATATGGTGTGAGGTTTGCATTAAAATTCATTGTTTTGTACTTGGCTGTCCTGCTGTCCTTACTATTCATTGAAGAGATTATTCTTTCCCCTCCCCACTGAGTTGTCTTGTCATCCTTTCCAAAAAAAATCAATACACCATATATGATCTATTTTTGAACTCTCAATGATATTCCACTGATCTACATTTCTATCCTCATGCAAGCACTACTCTGTCTTGATTACTGTAGCTTTGTAGGAAGTTTTGAAATTGAGACACATGAGTCCTCCAACTGTGTTCTTTTCTTTCAATATTCATTTTTATATTAGTTTTTCTATCATTTTGTTAATTTTTTGCAAACAAGCCAGCTGAGATTTTAATAAGAATTCTATTGAATCTGTAGACCAGTTTGGAGAGTATTATCATCTTAATAACATTAAGTTTTTCAATCCATGAACATGAGAAATATTTTCATTTATTCAGGTTTTCTTTAACTTCCCTGAGCAATTTTGCAGTCATCAGAGTAGGAACTTTCCATTTCTTTTGTTAAATTTATTCCTAAGTACATTATTCTTTTTGACACTATTGTACATGGAAATGTTAATTTTATTTTTGGTTTGTTTATTGACACTGTATAAAATGAATTGATTTTTGCATATTTGCCTTTTATCTTGTAATTTTGCTGAACTTGTTTATTAGTTGTAATAGTTTTTAATGTATTCCTTAGGATTTTTTTTGTGTTTAAGATCATTATCATTACTGAATAGAGATAGTTTTACTTCTTTCTTTCCACTATTGGTATCTTTTACTTCTTTTTCTTATCTAATCTCCTTGGCTAGAACCCCCAGGACAATGTTGAATAGAAATGGCAAGAGTGAGCATCTGTGTTTTATTCCTGAATTTATAGGGGAAGCATTTAGTCTCTCACCTTTATGCATATTAAGTGTTTGTTTTTTTGAGGATGCCTGTAGGGGAGCTCAAAGATGCAATATGGCTCCAGCAGCTAAGGTGTCTGGGAAATGCTGAACTCTCTGTTTAACCCTCTGTGATTGTTTAACTCCCTGTAGCCGCAGGCTTGGCTGGCTAGAAAACTGGAATGTCACTCAAAAATAAACGTCATGCCTCCTGGAAGAAGTTTAATGACTGTATAGAGTATAATAACTTCCTGATGCTATCTGATAACTTAGAAATTAATTAATCTTTCTGGTGGTGGTAGTGACTACCCACCATACATTTTTTACTATTACCTGCTTATAAAAAGGAATCCTGAGAGGAGTGTGGATTCTTCACTGCTGGCCACCAGTGTGAGCAGCTGCTTTGCCCATGTATGTTAAGTTTCTCCTTTTAAACTTCTTATGAATTTGAATAAGGCTATGTGTTTGTTGTTTGGAATTGATCCATTTTTTTCTTTTTAATTTTTTTAAAATTTATTTAATTATTTTTCAAGTACAGTTTTCTATTACTCTCATCCCATCCCACCCCCTGTGCTCCCCACTTCCCTCCCATTTCCACCCTTCTCAGTTGTTGTCCATGTATCCTTTATATATGTTCCTCTAGATCCCTCCCCTATTTCCCCTGAAATTCCCTCCCCTCTTCCCTCTGGTCATTGTCAGCCTGTTCTCTATTTCAGTGTCTTTGGTTATATTTTGCTTGCTTGTTTGTTTTGTTGTTGGAATTGATCCTTTTGAGGCTTTTCCCCAACAATATCCTTTAGAAGGTTAAGGAAGTTTCTATTCCTAGACTATTGAGTGTTTTTATAACAAAGGGATATTGAATTTTGTCAAAAGCTTTTTCTTTATTAATTGAGATAATCACATAGTCTTTTATTCTATTAATGTGGTATGTTACATTAATTAAATTTTGAATGTCATGCCAAACTTTCTATCCTGGGTTAAATGTAAATAAATATTCCTTAAATTGAATCTACAATGACTAAATTACCTGAGGACTGGGTAAAAAGTTAACTCAATAAGTGTCTACAACAAATAAGATTGAAAAATTATTTCCATTTCAAGATAGTAACTAGCCAGGAAACATAAAATCTTTGGAAGTAGAACTGCTATTATAAAAAGATCTAAAAAATTAACAGAATATAAATTTATTACATATTTTCACTCTTTGAGTCCTATACTTTTCCTTTACAGTCTTGGAACTAGACTTTCAAGTTATTTTAGATTTAATAAAACGTAACTGTCTCAAATATCCCTACACTATAAAATCACTCTAACACTTTTGTTATAGATTTGTTCAATATGTTCTCCCAATTTCTCTCTCTCTCACACACGTATTTTTCCTAATATTATCCTAAATGAGAGTATAATTATTATCTATCCTTACTAAATATCCCAAAAAGGTGTTAATTGGGCATATATTGAGGTTACTTCTGATTTAAATAACCTCAGTGATGTTAAAGAGAAAAGAGCCTCATATAGAACGATAAGGACAGAAACACTTACTTTTAATTGTGACCCCAAGAATTATCAATATCTCTATTAAAAGGGACGAGAGATTCATCTTCTAAGCAGCTCCTCCTCACTGTAACAGGCAGAACTAGGTGGCTGGCCCAGAAGCTTCTTCTTTACAATTGAGGGTGAGTGTCAGAATTTTGTTGCTAAGCAACCATTTTCTTACTCATTGGCCAATGAGCTTCCAAGAAGTTTCTTGCAATCCAGAATGAAGGCAGCTGCTGGAGAGCAGGCTGTGGGAAGAAACCATATCTACTCTGCTGCTTCCTCAGCAGGAGATAAGGGTGGGCTTGAAATAAGACATGCTCTTAGAAACTGAAGGAAGGTATATAAGTCCAATTTGTTCATGTACATATTAATGTTTAAATAATGTTCAGAGTTGCTGAACATGTGTTCTAGATCTGTGAATTATGCCATTGGTATTTTAATAGTGATTGCATTAAATCTATAGATTGTTCTCTGTAGTACAGATATTTTAATGATGTTGATTCTTCCAATCCATGAACACGGTATATGCTTCCATATACTTTTATCTTCCTTAATTTCTTTCTTCAGTGTTCTATAGTTTTCTGAGTACCATTCTTTTACCTCCTTGGTTAATTTTTTTTCTAGGTGCTTTATTTTTCTAGTTGCTATAGTAAATGGGATTTTTTCCTCAGTTTTTCTTTTGGATAATTCATTGTTGGTGTACAAGAATGTCACTGATTTCTGAATATTGACTTCATATCCCGCTGCTTTGCCAAATTCACTTACTAGGTTAAGTAATTTTTGGGTGGAGACTATAGAGTTTTCTATGTTCACTATCATGTCATCTGCAAATAATGACAATTTCAATTCCTCCTTTCAAATTTGGATTCCTTTTTTCCCTTTTTCTTGTTGATTGGTGTGGTTAGAACTTCCAGTACTATGTTGAATAAGACGGGTGAAAGTGGGAACCCTTGCCTTGTTCTTGATCTTAAGGGAAACACTTAGTTTTTGCCCATTGAGTATGACATTGGCAGAAGGTTTCTTGTATATGGCCTTTATTACGTTGAATATGTTCACTCTATTCCTACTTTTCTGAGTATTTTTATCATAAAAGGGTGCTGGATTTTATCAAATACTTTTCTATTTCTTTTTTATATCTATTGACATAATCCTGTGATCTTTTCTTTCATTTTGTCTATATCACAGGTGGCAAACACAAAGTCTATGGGATGAATCTGGCCCTCCACCTTGTTTTATCCAGCCCAGCACTTTGTTTCTACCCAGCAGCAGCACTGAGTTCTCATTTAAGTGTTAAGGAGTAGTTATATTTATACAGTCCTAAAATTACATTCAGCCTTTGAAGGCAACCACAATGAAAATGAGTTTGACACCCCTGGTTTATATTATGTTAATTGGTTTGCAAATGTTATACCATCCTTGAATCCCTGAGATAAATCCCACTTGATCAGGGTGTATGATCTGTTTAATGTAATGCTGGATCCAGATTTTTAATATTTTGTTGAGGATTTTAGCGTCTAGACTGGCTTGTAATTTACTTTCTCTGTTGTCTTTACCTGATTTTGGAGTTAGGCTAATACTGGCTTTGTAGAAGAGTTTGGGAGTCTTCCCTCTTAATTAATTTTTTTGGAATAGTTTGAGAAGGATAGATATTAGTTCTTTGAATGTTTTGTAACATTCACCTGTGAAGGCATCTGGTCCAGGGCTTTTGTGTGCCAGGTATTTTTTGATCACTGCTTCAATTATAGGTCTGTTTAGGCTTTCTGCTGCTTCTTGTTTCAGTTTTGGGAGATTACAGTATGATACTTTCCAGCAGTCACCTTATATTCAGCATTTCTAAGTAAGAAGATATTTTTCCCACAAAAATCTGCAATTACTCCTGTATTGCCTAATATTATTATTGCTGTTCTCCACCTTAAATAGCCAATGAAACCCTTATCTTCTTTCTTACCATCTTTCTGAAATCTATTCTATTACCAATTTTTATAGATTTTTACCTTGGTAATGTAACTTGAATCAGAGCCCTCTTTTCATTTCCACTGCCAATAAAATGAGTGCATATTTTTATTACTAGCTCAAATGTCACTTCTTTCTTGAAGCTTTCCCTACTTCTCCTAGCCAAATAAATTTTTATGTACTCAGCATTAAAAGAAAAACCAAAGCATAGACAATGTAAAAATAAAAATTATTACCTTACTACAATGTTACTCAAAACATTTAATTCTTTATAATTCTTAATAGCGCCTGTCCTTTCTTCTTTTTTTATTATTAAAAAAGTGTTACAAGTAATTATTTGGTCTTACACACCTTGCTTAAGTAGAACACATATAACAGAGCACCCCAACTGTCAAATAAATGTGGGTTCAATGCAACCACCAACTCAGCTCTGTGGATTGACTGATATTCAGAAGTGCAATAAATTTGGGGAGGGCATTACCAAATTTTCTCTAAATACTAGATCAATCTACTCTTGATGTGGACTCTACTGAAATTGGATTTTAATATCAACCAGAATCAAACCAGTCCTTTGGTGCCTTTGGACCAGCACCTTGGCTGGAAACAACTGGTGGAGGAATAAAACAATAAAATGACCTGGCTTGGGTTAGCACTTACTTGAATTTACTTTGATGTAAGGCTTCTGTTTCCAATACAACATTTTGGGTGCATACTATTTACTGATTCCTTTTTAAAAAATATTTTATGTACTTATTTTGGGAGAGGAGAAGAAGAGAGGGAGAAACATCAATGTGTGGTTGCCTCTCATGTGCCCCAAACTGGGGACCCCACCTGCAACCCAGGCATGTGCTCTGACTAGGAATCCAACCGCTGACCCTTTGATTCACAGGTGCACGCTCAATTCACTGAGCTATACCAGCCAGGGCTATTTACCAATTCTTAAAACACTTGAGTAGTCCAATTTACCTTCGTTCTTACCTTCACTGAACTCCCAATGAAATTTTCAATTTCCACTACAAGGTTCAGGAGGGCACTGTATATGATCCTGAACCATTTCCCAATCCTTTAATTTCTTTCCGTTATATCTGCACACCATGAAAAAAAATCTCCATATTACCTGGTAAAATCCGTGCAAACAAGCTAGGGTCAGCATGTACGTTACAGATTGACTCACATCTCTCACTTCCTAATCTTACAGTCCCTAAAGCAGGGCTCCTCAGCTCACACCTCGGTCACCGGTATCACCTGGCCCATATGCCACGCCCTCAGGACCACTCAGCGCCTGGGTGAGTTGTCTGCCCCCTTCTAGCACTTTCATGTGGCCGCTCCTCCTACGCCCCGGTCAGGAGGTCATTTCAAGCACCTACACGCCCTGGCTCCGCCCCCTCCAGCTCCCAAACGTCCTCCGCGATGGGCTCGAGCCTGCGCCTGCGCGTGCGGCCTGTGGACCGTGTCGGGGCGCGCCGTAACTGAAACGCGGAGAGCGGCGGACGGTGCAGCCAATGGGAGGTGGCGTTGGCTAGCGGCTGGAAGGCGGGGCCTGCGCGGGTGTTAGGTTAGCGCGAGGCGTGACCCAGTTGACAGGTTGTGAGGTGCTGCTGTGACGGCGTCCGCGGAGCTGAGACGGGTGGGAACCGAAGCTGAGCGCGGGCTGAGGGAGGAGGGCGGCGACTGGACAGCAGTGAGCGGCGTGGGACGCGGAGCCTTTTTCACTTTTTCCCTCCCGAGTGCCCCCTCCCACCCCTCCCACTCCACACCACCCTGTTTGCCGGTGAGCCTGGGGAACTTGCACCTTAAAGCCAGCCACCCCCACGGCAACATGTACCCCAGCAACAAGAAGAAAAAGGTGTGGAGAGAGGAGAAAGGTAACCGGCCCGTCGAGTCCTAGGGTGCGGGGGTGCGGGTGGTTGTGGGTTGGGGGCGGGGGTCAGGGCTGAGTGTGCCGCGGAGTCCTCCGCCCGAGCTCCCGCCTCGCGCCCTCCTGACCGGTGCCGCCTCCCTCGTGTGTTCGTGTGTACGTGTGTACACACGCACACACGCGCGCTCACACCGGCGGGCACGCGCCTCCCCCGGGTACCCACTGCTCGCCCACGTGTGGGCGCACGCCCCTCTCTGCCGCCCGTCGCGACTGGTCCCCTCTCCAGACGGGGCTGCTTTAGCCTCGCTTGTGGCGTGGACCCCCGCACGATAGCCTCCGGGCCCGGACAACTTACTCTGGTGTCCTGCGGGGTCTCGGGACTCCCCCTGGGACTTTTCGCCCACCAGGCTGGCGAGTTCCCCGGACACGTGCCCGCCGGCGGACACACCCGCTGCAGCTGTTGCTGCGCCTCCGCTCCCCGCGGACCCTCATTCCTTCACTCTTCGCCTCTGTTGATCCCCCCACTCTGTCAGCCTGCAGTGTCCCCACCTTCGGGTGTTTACCCCTTCTCTAGGTCCCTCACTTCTGCGCCGCAGTGTGACTTGAAACCTGGAACTCTATGGGGAGCCAAAAACAAGCGTCTTGTCCGTGAGGATAAGTGCCTTCAGAGAAATCTAAATGGGCTTTTCTCTTTGGAGTGTTTTTCAATATTCCATCTCCATTCATAGTTTCAAGTTGCCTGGAGAAAGAGTGTGAGACTGATGCCACTCAGTGAATGAACCCACCCCTGGATTTTGTGTATATCGAGGCTTATCCAAATCGGTGAAAGTGGCACTGATTTCTGTGAGATACAGAAGTGTACAATCCAACCTTCTTTTCTCTTCTTTCTTACCCTCTCTTTCTCTTTGACCTTATAGTTAGCTAATATTCTAAGGTAAAACTTGAGTGTCTGGAGATTTTTTCTTTTTTTCACTCCTCTTTATTTAGTGTTTTTTTTTTTTTTTACAGAAATGTAGCAAAAAGTACTTGCATTGCTCCTGCTAAGATATACTAAACCTTTGTGGAGTGAGGTCAAATGAGGGTGGGACAAATCTCTCCTAAGTATCCTGTTTTTAAAGAAGAAGGGTAAAGGGGTGACTAGGTGCAAGTCCTGGCCTTTGTAAATACCTAGGCAAATAGTGGACAAAAAATGGAATTAATGTGGAAAAAGAATCCTCTCTATAGGGGCTATTTCAAGCAATGTACAAGGAAAGTGATGAGAAGGGATTTAAAAAATTAACTGCTGGGAGGATTAACATAACAAATTAAAGTGGTTTCTATAATATTAAAAGATTAGATTGTTATGTAATTATGTTTTAATGATTATGGTCATATATAGAAGTAAAATTTTTGGTGTCACAAAACAAATGTTGAGAATAATAGCTTGATATATAAAGTAGTATGAAATATGTTTTGTTTTTGCAGTAGCAGTCACTATATACTTTCAACAAGGATTACCTTGTAAGCATTGAAAAATCATTTACGCCCATTTTTATTGATGGTCTTGAAATGTTAGCTTTGTATTATTGATAATAATGAAGGCAAAAATTAAAGACATGGAGATTGATTTCAATACATGAATCTTTGATGAGCTTTTAGTAATTACTTAAGAACTATTTTTTCTGTCATAATAGATAATGTTCCTGAGTAACGATGTTATAATGCTTCCTTCATTTAACATCTGCACAGTTGACCTGTGATAAGCAGGCATTTTAGAATTTTTAACGTCTGAGTTCTTCTTTTGCTTCTAATAGTAGGGGCAAATGTAACTAAATTAATACTTTCTAAATAAAGAAGCAAATGCACTATTAAGGAAGGCATTTAACAAAGTATGCTTTCTTGTCCAAACTAACCTATTTTTGTCTGAGGTTTAATGTTAAAGGAGAAAGTTATTGAGAACTGAAGGCTTTAATATATGTCTCAATGTCCTATCAGGATGTATATATTATACCATCAAGAAGAAGCTAAGGATTTCCAGTACAGTAGTTGGTATTAAAGAAGCTGATGGGATGCATCACCTTTTCCCTTTTATTACGCTGTAGAGGATGGTATCATATTTTTGCAGATGTTATTTTATTTTTTTGCAGATGTTATTTTAAATCTAAAGCCTTACCCATCTCATTGAAATGTCAAGGCATACACAGTATAACATCTATTGAGTAGATTTATTTATGTGCTTGGTTAACCAAAAAAAAGATTTATGTATTTTTCTCTGTATAATGTGTACTTTTTTTGCCCACATTTTTGAGGGAAGAATAAGGATGCACATTGTATATGGGTCTAATGGTTACATACTATGGGTATAATAATTCCCATGTATAATGTGCACAAAAACTATGGTTGCACATTATACATGGCAAAATACGGTATTGCAAAGATAAAGTATTCTTTAAGGAAAAGTTTTAATATTTCAGAAACTACATAGTATATGTATGTAGTCCTCAGTATGTCTTATTGTTTAAAAAAGTAATTAAGTTCTCAAGTCCATACATGTTAACTAGGTGTTATTGATGTAGCTTTTTGGGCCATAATTCAACACTACTTAATGTGTATTATCATTTTAAGTACTGAAACTTAAATTATTTCATTGTTTTATCTTACTGGCTTATTGATCTTATTTTGTTTAAAGTGTCCACACTTAAATTTTTAAGCAGATGGAGTGATAGAGGCCAGGTCGCATTCCCACAGGCACCTTCTGACATTTATTGAAACTAGAGGTGCTTCATATATTTCAGTCTGATCAGTGGTATTGCAATATTCCATTTCAGTGATCTGAGCTTTACTAGTAGTCCTTTGGTAAATTCTAGTCATCTTTTCCTCCTCTGTGTGATTATTTCATTTTTTAAAACTTTCTGCAAGCTTCCTGTTTCATCAAGACCCTGTCCTCCTACTAGACAGATGTTACTGCCTTTTAAAAAGTTTTTTAATAGGAGAAAGTTTATTAAGACAGGTACAGAGGTAGAAGTGAGCTGTAAAAGATATGGGCTAAGGAAACGAGTTACAGCAAAAGAAGGGCCCTAGGAGCTCAGGAGGGGGGGTGGTGCTTGCACCCTGGGGAAAGAAGGGGGTGGGGAAAGGGGTTGGTGTGCTCCATAGAGAGAGCCACTAGATACTGCCTTTTAGTCCATAGAGAAAATACATGTCATATGACATGAACAGCTACATAGTCTTAATTGTTTCTTCATGTGTCCTTTGTCTTTTCAGCTTTGTGTCTATGTTAGAGGAAACATTTTAATACTTTGTTTCTAAGATTAACCCCTCTACTTGTGCTATTTATCTTATCTCCTGAATTTTTTGAGACTTTCTGCTATCATTTATTCCCTTTTGGGTGTGTTTAGTTTCTGAGCATCTTCAGGTTTCTCTCCTTAGCCTCTAAGAATGGCCCTAGTCTCTTCTAAAGTAGTCTTCCTTCCATAGTGCTTCACCTTGAAGTGTGCTGTTCTCACTTTCTTTTTTTGTTTCTCATAGCCAGCCTCCAGGATCTCAGTTACACTAATAAAACTTACATTTCTATAGTCACTTAGTAATAACAAATATTACTAAAAAATAGTTACTGTTTGAATCCTGCTCAGCACTCTTCTAGGTACTTTATGTGGGATCTCATGTAATTCTCACAACAATCCTCTGAGGTAGTATACTGTAGGGTCAAAAGCTTTGAACACCATTTGCATGAATTTGAACCTAGTTGTACTGCTTACTGTATGTAGAACCTTAGATTTAGAAATTCTCTGTTTTAGTTGCTGAATCTGTAAGTTTAGAATATACCTACCGACCTGTCTCAAAAGGAAACTGAGACATAAAGAGTTTAAGTAACATAGATTTGTATGATTTGGGATTAAAACCCAGTTTTGTTAACCACTTTGCTCTCTTTTCAGTGCCTTTGGTGACCCAGTTGATAAAGCCAGTGGCCTATTAATTTTTATTCGTCCTGATCTTCCTGTAGCAATCGGTAGTATGTCTCCTCTTTTACATATTAAAACTCTTTTTCTCTGCTAGTTTTTACGTCACTGAGACCTTGGTTCACCTTGTGCCCCAAGTAACATCTAAACTTTACTTTATTTCCTTCTTTTTTTGTCTACTCCCTAAATGTCGTTTTTTTGAGGTTTGCTCTCCTCTCTTACCCTCCCCTATGAATTTATTATAGGACCAGAAGTTCAGGTTGTAATTTCCAAAATCTCTAGGCTAGACCTCTTTCCTAAGTTTCAGATTTTTTATTTCAACTTGAATACCTTGTAGGCACCTGAATTTTAATATGCTGACGACTCTTGAATATTGTAGTATTGTGACTTGAATATATCACATCTGATTAAAAGGCTTTTTTGTTTTTTGGTCATTGTTCAGCCTATTTATGTGGCTGAAGATAAGCCAGTTCTAGGAGCTGGGGAAAATGTTGGTTCCCTGTTTCTTGTTTACTTATGCTTACATTAATACTTTCTGAAGTTTATTTCTGTGGGAGAATCTTTTAAAGTGATTATTTTTTGAGGGTTAGGTTACCTACAATGAGATACTATCCTTAAAGCCATTCAGTGAAATTATGACATCTTGTAATATGCAGAAATAGAATTGGAGAATGAGAATACATCATTTGGTAAAGTATGTGATAAGTGACAGCTGACATACAGAATAAGTGAGGACACCAGTGTCAGTTTATATATTGAATATTATTATTTTTTAAACTTTATTTTTTATTTCTTTTAAAATTATTTATTGTTGCTCAAGTACAGTTGTCTGCATTTTCCCCCCAACCCCACTCTGGTTTTGTCTATGTGTCCTTTATAGTTTCTGAAAACCCTTCCTGCCCCCATTATCCCCTCCCACTCTGGTTACTGTCAGATTGTTCTTAATTTCAATGTCGCTGGTTATATTTTGCTTGCTTGCTTGTTTTGTTGATTAGGTTTCACTTAAAGGTGAGATAATGTGGTATTTATCCCTGACTGTCTGGCTTTTTTCACTTAGCACAATGCTCTCCAGTTCCATCCATGCTGTTGCAAAGGGTAGGAGCTCCTTCTTTCTGCTGCGTAGTATTCCATTGTGTAAATGTACCATAGTTTTTTGATTCATTCATTTACTGATGGGCACTTAGGTTGCTTCTGGCACTTGGCTGCTGTAAATTGTGGTGCTATGAACATTGGGGTACATAGGTTCTTTTGGATTGGTGTTTCAGGGTTCTTAGAATATAATCTCAGCAGTGGAATTGCCGGGTCAAAAGGCAGATCAATTTTTAGTTTTCTGATGAAATTCTGTACTGTTTTCCACAGTTGGCTGCACCTGTCTGTATTCCCATCAACAGTTCAGTAGGGTTCCCTTTTCTCCACACTTCTCTCCAACACTTGTTTGTTGCCTTGTTTATGATGGCCATTCTGACCCATGTAAAGTGGTATCTCATTATGGTTTTAATTTGCATCTCTCTGATGGCTAGTGATATTGAGCATCTTTTCCTATGTCTCTGGGCTCTCTGTATGACCTCCTTGGAGAAGTGTCTGTTTAGGTTCTTTGACAATTTTTTTAATTGGGTTGTTTGTTTTCTTGGAGTGGAGTCATGTGAGTTCATTATATATTTTGGATATCAAATCCTTGTCCAAGGTATTATTGGCAAGTACATTTTCCCATATAGTTGGTTCTCTTTTCATTTTAATGCTGTTTTCTTTAGCCATGCAAAAGCTTTTTAATTTGATGAGGTCTCATTTGTTTATTCTTTCCTTTATGTCCCTTACTTTAGGGAACATATCGGTGAAAATATTGCTGTGTGGAATATCTGAGATTTTTCTGCTTATGTTTTTCCTCTAGGATTTCTATGGTGTTGCAAATTGTATTTAAGTCTTTTATCCACCTTGAATTTATTTTTGTGTATGGTGTAAGTTGGTGATTGAGTTTGATTTTTTTGCATGTAGCTGTCCAGATCTTCCAACACCATTTGTCAAAGAGGCTGTTTTTACTCCATTTTATGCTTTGGCCCCTTTTTCAAATATTAATTGGCCATAGAGACTTGGGTCTATTTCTGGAGTGTCTGTTCTGTTCCATTGGTCTTTGTGTCTGTTCTTATACTAGTACCAGGCTGTTTGTTAGCCTTGTAATACAGTTTAGTGTCAGGTGATCCTTAGTGTCATTGTGATCCTTACTACTTTGCTTTTTCTCAGAAGTCCTGCAGCTGTTCAGGATCATTTATGGTTCCATATAAATTTTGAAATGTTTGTCCTATATCTGTGAAATATGCCATTGGTACTTTAATAGGGATTGCGTTGAATCTATAAATTGCTTTGAGTAGTATGGACATTTTGTTGGTGTTAATTCTTTAAATCCATGAGCATGGTACATGCTTCCATTTGTGTCTTCCTTAATTACTTTCTTCAATGTTGTGTAGTTTTCTGAGTACAGAATTAAAAAAAATTATTACAGAACTAAAAAGAACTCTTAGTAAATTTTATGTCTTCCTTATTTCTTTAGATTAAATATACAAATAAAATTTTACACATTTTTCTTGTATCTTAGTGGATTGTTTTATGTACATTCTAGGATATGCATAATCAACTTTGAATATTAGTGGTCCTCTTTATAGAATAAAGGTTAAACTGCTTACATTTTGTTTTAACTTAAGTTTCAAGCTGCCTTTTACTTTTGTAGCCACTTCCCTTTTCATAGCATATCTCACAGCTACATTAAACTATTCATATTTCCTTGTCTTACCAGCATACACAACACATGTTTTGGGGACTCAGCTTTTACTGAGAAGAGGGTACAATACAGTGGCTAATCGTATAGGCCATAGTTTCTGACTGATGGAGAACTCTGACTGGATTTTCATGGGAAGTTCTCTTGCATTGGACTGCTGAACTTTGATGTGCTTTATTTCTCTACCTGCAAAATAAGGATACTAATAGTGTCAATTTATTGAATTGTTGGGAAGATTATTTCGGTGAAATTATATGTATAAAGTACCTGGCACACAGTGAATTCTTTTTATTTTTCTTTAATCCTTACCTGAGGATATGTTTATTGTTTTAGAGAGAGAGAGAAAGGAAGAGACAGAGAGACATTGTGGGGGAGAGAGAGAGAGAAACAGAAACATCGATGTGAGAGAGAAACATCTGTTGGTTGACTCCTGCATGTGCCCTGACAGGGGAGCAACCTACAGCCTAGGTCTGTGTCCTGACTAGCAGATAAACCACGACCTTTTGGTGTACCATGCGATGCTCCAACCAACTGAGCCACCTGGCCCATGGCCCCTGAACACTCTATAAATGACAGCAATTGTTATCAGTTCTAAGATGCATTTAAAAGTAATTGTGTTTGTAATCAAGATGTATGTGTATATTTAGAGTATTATTTATATCACTTCCACAAAGGTGTTATTAAATTAAACGTGCACTTTTATTGTGGATGGCATTTTTGAATTAAGAAAATATCTTGGTGGCTGCCTTTCTTATGCTCTTAGCATTTGTACATTCCTGTTTTAGGATTTAGTGTTTTATTTATGAAGCTGTTATTTTGCCTCATCCATTTCTTCTTTTGTCTTGTGAATTTTTCAATGTCAAGGATCTCCTTTGTACTTGAACGTATCACCTAGTACATAGTATAGACTGTCAATAGAGGTTGATTAAAAGAGTTTCCTTATTTTTCCCCCTACTAATGTAGTATTAATTTTACACCTTTTAGCATTCAAGGTGTATTGTATAATAGGCAAATATAGAGTCATTTGATTTGCATTTTGGTGTTTCTCAAGCCCACATTGATTTTTTTGGTTGTTTAACATGGTTAATATTTAAATTATAAAATAATTACTGATCTTAAAAGTTATATACAAATGGAAATTCTGCTTTTATTTTGCAAGAACGCTTACTGAAGATGTCCCTAGAGGAAAGACGTAAAGAATACATAAGGGACTATGTTCCCCTGAACACTATCCTATCATGGAAGGAGGAGGTGAAGGGCAAGACCCAAAATGATGGTAAGTTTCTCAGTATATTTTTCAGGTAGATACTGTAGCTATTTTTTATGACTTCTGCAGGATAATTTTTGACAAAAATGACTAACAGGCATTTAATAAAGAGATAATAATTTTGCTATTTGAAATTGGTGTTGGTTGTCATTTAATTATTTTAGCAATCTATCATGCATTATTTAAACTTAGAAGATTATTATTTTTTTACTTATTTTATTTTTTTATCCTAACTCTAACCATTCTGAAATATACCAAAATTATATTACAGTATTCTGCTATGGGCACTATTAAAAAAATTACCTTGCAGTAGTTTTTGGTGCAACTGATATTAGGGATTGCTGCTTTGGTGGCATGCCCCTGAGTTTGTTTTGATTAAGTTAATTTATGTTGGATTTCTTCAAGTTTATTTTAAGGATTGGCTACAGTTCAAAGACAGTGCATCAAGAAGAATAGAGAAAACATGTAACATTTCACATAACTTCGAGAAGAGTATATATTTTGTGTGGTCTGGTATTATGTCTACATATAAAGTATTTGTATGACAAATTTACTGTATGACAAGCCTATTTTGATTTAATGAGAGTGTAGCTTGAGGGAAAATATATGTATTAGAATATAAATAAAATTTTAAGTATTACAGATGTTCATGGAAGAAAATTTAAAAAAACATAATAAATTGAATGTATGTTTAATATGTTTAGCTCTGAATTAACATTCACTGGTATTTATGGTCTGGATGTTAAGTTTGAAGAAACAGGGTGATTTTTAGGATACTTAACAGTTGATAAAGAAAGGTAACCTTATAAAAGGCACTTAAAACATGCTGATTTCATAAATTGTGGTCTTTGATGGAAATATACAGGATGTTATGGCCCAGAATAAGGAGACTAGATGGAGTTCCTATGGACAAAATCTGTGGGAAATAACAGCTAAATGAAGCTTTAGTATTTGTGAAGAAAACACATTTACCTGAGAGTTTGGGATTTGGACAGAATTTTACTTTTCTAGGAGGGCAAATGTATGCCCTTGAACAAGTTGGATAGTGGGTTTATCCCAATTTCTAATGGGGTCATTAGCTGATGGGATGTACACATCTGACATGTGTGTCCAGTGTCCTAAGTAAATGCAAGTTATTTTAATAATGGTTTAATTAAGACATCATTGGAAGAGTAGGTAGTGGTGTGTAATGAAAAGAATACAGAACTAGAGATCAAAAGGACAGAATTCTGGGCCTTGTCTGACCTAGGACCACATGCTCTTAATGTTTGGATTTATTGTTCTTTTGTTTTTAAGAAACTGGTATTAAATATTTCAGCTTCATTTTTCTTATGCTAGCAAATCTCTTTTCCAGTGCTTCATTCATTTGGTTTTCTTTCTTGGTCACAGTTTTAACTGGTCAGTTTTCTAAGGTTGCAGTACATGATGTTCTTCTTTTATAAAAATTGCCTCCTGAGACAGAAGTAGATTCTTATTGCTGACCTAATCATTGACAAAGCAGTAGTGATATTTGGGCTGCCTTGCCCAGTGTTGGGTTGGCTCACCTATGCATAGAGGCTAGGTCTTTATGTTGTTTGCTTCTACTTGAACATTTAGCATGCAACATTTTAGGTTCAACTAGGTTTTTATGAACTCAGTGCTGGATTTTTTAGAGACACTACACAGCAAAATATGTCTCCCAAATCAGTTAAGATACACTGAGTAGCATCTGACATTGTTATTCACTAATAAGATCCTGTGCATTTAATCCTGTCTTCCAATATGAGCTTTATAAGTAGTTTACAACTGCTCTGTGTATTTTAGTTTTTACCTTCATGGGTTTTGAAAATAATAGGCCTTCATGGGAACTAGGTGATGATCAAAATTTTATCTCTATTAAACAATGTTTTATTCTCTTTATCTAATGTTACTTGCTCCTTTCTGTTGTGACAGAAATTGGTGACTGGCCTCTCCTTTTGCATGAAACAGAATGGTTCATTTTACATGTACTATCTGTTAATTTCTTTGTATGATATGTATATCTTTTGTAAGTATTTTCTTCTACTGTTACATATCCAGTCTTAGTTAACTAAAATAGTCGTCAAAATTTTCGTATTTTTGCAATTTGAAAGATCTTTGAAAAATATAAATTAAATCGTAAAGGACAACTGTAGTTGAATTTCTGTATTTTATTTTGAAGTGTTTAAGCTTATGCACTGTTTATAAATATATATATAAAAGTAGGTACTGATATTTATAATAGTTTTATTTTTTCCATGTGAGATCAAACTAAGTTTTAAAAGAAGATAGTTTCTGATATTTAGGAAATAGACAGTATTTATTGGACTAGCACAATGTGTCAATTTTAAATTTAGTAGTTTAATTATCTTTGTTTTCATAGAAGGTCATTTTGGCCTTGAAATCCATGATTACATGGAAACTTCTCAAGCTATTTTAAAAAATATTATGTTTTACTTTGCTCAGTTTTCTTTTACTTTAATTAAATGCTTCTTGTTATATTGTAAAAAGTTTTAAAAGGAGAGAGGCTGAATGTGTTAGTCATGTTTTGACTTTAACCTCTTCTAATAAAAGGAAACCAAAAATTGCCAAAAATATAAAATCCGTGTTTGTGTAGAAAGGAGGAAGCAAGCAGATAATATAAGGTGGTGCAAAAGTAGGTTTGCAGTTGTGAATATGCAAAACAGTTTATTCTTTTATTATTTAGTAATTATTGCATTATTTTCCATATGAACAACTGTAAACCTACTTTTGCCCCACTCTGTGTTTTTACTTGACTTACTACTACGTAGTAGTAGTATTGGAAATCTATGGCCCAGAGGAGGAAAAGAATAGGAGATGATTACCAAAACAAAAGTCTATTTGTTTTATTGTTCATGTCCATATTTATCAAATACTATTAGTAAATCTTTGGAATTAGGTGCTTTTAATTAATTTTTCTTCTGTATTAGCAATTATTGTAGTAATTCTATTTCATTTGTCAGTTGCCTTGTAGGGAATTTAAAAATGCTTGTCTCTCCTATTGTACTGTGTCTGTAACACCTGGAATAGTGCCTCATGCCTACGTCAGCTCAGTCACTGTTAAAATAAGAATGCCTCAGAGGTTAACAGACTTCAGGGGGCAGTTCTTTTTATTTTTTTTCAAACTTTAAAATAAGCATTTAGCCCTACCTGGTGTAGCTGAGTGGATTGAGCACTGGCCTGCAAACCAAAGGATCGCGTGGTTCGATTCCCAGGGCACATGCCTGGGTTGCAGGCCAGTTCCCACCAGGAGATGCATGAGAGGCAACCATACATTGATATTTCTCTCCCTTTCTCCTTCCCTTTCCCTCTACAGATAAATAAAATCTTTAAAAAATAAAAAAAATATATAAAAATAAATAAAATAAGCATTTAAATACATACATAAAAATAGAGTATAATGAAGATTTTTGTACCCATTTCTCAGTTATAACAGTTAATATGTAGCCAATTAATGAACTTAATTTAAAATTTTTATTTCATCTATACCAGAGCTCCCAGTACCTTTTTCCCAGATTATTTTGAAGCAATTCTGGTACATAATATCAATTTTTATCTGTAAGTATATGTAAGTATGCATGTGTATGTACATCCAAAAGATAGGGACACATTTTTATTGTTTTATTATAACAACAATACTATCATCACACCTAAAAAGTAATAATTCTTTAATATAATTAAATATCTGATTAGTATTTCTATTTTTTCATTGTGTCACAAAGGGTTTTGCTTTTTTTGTACAGTTGGTTTTGGTAGAGTCAAATATGAGGTCCACATACTGCTTTTAATTGATGTATTTCCTGAGTCTCCTTTAATCCGTGAGTTGTTTTTTGTCTGTTCTTTTTCCTCCTTTCTAATTTATTTGATGAATAAAGTAGGTCGATTGTCTTATACATGTGTTGCATTTTGCTGGCTGCATCTTTGTAGTTTAATTTAACATGTTCCTCTATCACCTGTGTTTCTTATGAACTGGTAAATACAGAGGCTTGATGAGACTTGGGTTTAAATTTTTTGAAAGAGTACTGTATGGATTATTGTACTTTTGCATAATATTAGAAGGCACATACTGTCTGCTTCTCTCTCTCTCTGTGGTGATAAAACTGATCACTAGTTGAAGTATTTTGAGGCTAATTTAATCCATTGTGAAGTTGCCTATCAACTTTGCACCTAAATGATTTTAGTAGCAATTGATGATCATTACTTTTTAGGGGTAACAAAATGGTGTTATTTTATTTTATTTTTTTAAATATTTTATTTACTTATCTTTAGAGGGGAAGGGAAGGAGAGAGGGAGAGAAATATCAATGTATGGTTGCCTTTGCTGAGGAGACACAATGCATATCGTGTGTCCCCTGCCGGGAACTGGCCTGCAACCTAGGTATGTGCCCTGACTGGGAATCGAACCACGATCCTCTGGTTCGCAGGCCCGCGCTCAATCCACTGAGCTACAGCCGCCAGGGCACAAAATGGTGTTATTTTAATATTGTCATTCATTCATAGTTTATTAGTTGGACTATAAACTGTTTTTTTAATCAAGTATTTTTTTCTTTTCATGCAATACAGTTTAGACAGAAAATTCAGAAAAAATGCTAGATTTTTTTTTTACCAGTTTTCAGATTGAGTTGGTTGTATAAGATATAAAATGACTGAATGGTTAGAAAAATGGTATTTAAAACAGGATGGAACTTAGTAGGGATAAAAAAACTTTAAAAGGAATGTATCCTATTTAATCATTTGATGTTGATTCCTTTTTATACTATCACACTGAGTTTGAACACTATAATTGAAAAGTGAAATATCTGGAGAAGCAGAAGTCTCAGAGCAAAACACTTGTGCTTCTTAGATACAAATCTTTTATGGTGAGTGGGTAGTGGTTTTTCCCTACTCTTACATGATCTTAAAATGAATTTAATTTAGAAAAGCAGAAATCTATTTTGCCTCAAGTAACTAAGACCACTCTGACTTCTTTGAACAATTATTTGTGAAGCTTCCATCACCTGAAATAAGTAGAACTTGTATTAGAAACAGACTTTTTCACTTTAGAAGTGAAGATCAGGATAAAGACTAACATCCTAAAATGGCCTGTACTTTTTTATGATCTGGCCCCTTTCTTCTTTATTCTCTTTTATACAGTTTCCTTTCTTGGTCTCTGCATCTTGCTACACTATCCTTTCTGTGTCTTGAATGTTCTGATTCCTTCCACTACTGAATCTTCTTCTGATATTTTTTTCATCACTACTCTCACCTTCCTAATTTTTCTCAGCTTTCAGTTCTCAGTTTGAAACCCTTTTATTCTCCCTGAAGTCTTCTCTGTGTTCTTACTCTGTAACAGATTCCTTTATTATATACTTTCATAGAGCATTTATATCATTTTTTTAAATATACTCAATCTTAAGATTTTCTGATTATGGTCAATTTCCTTAGGGGATTATAATAGCCATGAAGATAGGAATGTTGGTGTTTTAATTCTTCCTTATACCCTAACATCCAGCATAATGCTTGGTGCACAGTAGATATTCAGAAAATATTTGTTGTGTTAATTGAATAAATGATAAATTATTGTGTGATGGCATTTTCATGCATTGTTTCCTTTCTTCCCACCTTTTTTATATTGTTTTTTAAAGACTCATGTGGAAATGATAGGATTAGAAGTAAGTCAGATGCTTTTTAATATAGGTAGTTTTTCAAACATAAGGTCAGTTTTATTAAGTTTTAAAAGGTAGACAGCTCAGTAATAATTTCAATAAAGATTTTAATGGACTATTACATAGATATTTAACTAGTTGATACAAAGATGAGAATTTATGTGTTATGTGTATTCATTAACATTGTATAGTATTATTGATAGTATTTAGTAACTAAACTTCATGATTTCAATTTCTATGAGTTTAGATGTCAACAGCTTAAGTTAAATGAGTGTAAATGTAACAATTTAGTAACACTTCAAAACATTAATATGTTAATGTTTATTAGAGCAAAGGGAAGGGAGGAACAAAGAGAGAAAACATCAACTCATTGCCAAAACATTAACATATTAATGTTTTGAAGTGTTGAAAACTCTTGAAGTATTGTCATTCTAAATGCGTTTACTTTGGCATTGTTTCTTGACAAGTAAAGCATTTGTAAGAAATTACTTTAATGCTATATTCTTTTCAATACTGTTAGTCAGTTTGCATCAAAAAAGAACTTTGCTAAAAGAATGTATTTGCCCATGGAAAAATTAAGATAAATAGGCCAAATATTCCAATAATTTTGAGAATAAATGGAATTTATATTACTATTAAACTTTTTTGGTGTAATGAGTTATGACCAGTGTGGCTTGCTTGGTTGGAGTGTCATCCCATAAACTTAAGGGTCCGGAGTTCAATTCTTGGTCAGGGCACATGTATGGGTAGTGCATTTGGTCCAAGTGGTCAGGGTGTGCTGAGAGAGGCAACGAGTTGATGTTTTCTCTCTCTTTGTTCCTCCCTTCGCTTTGCTCTAATAAACAAACAAATAAATAAACAAACAAAAAACCTGGTGTTGGAGTAATCACTGGAAACTAAGAGCTACTCAGATAAAAAAATTTTTGTGTGTAACAATATTCTATGTGAAGTTGTGAGCACTGATTTAGTCAGACATTTGTGAAGTGAGGTTACCTTGTAAAATGGAGAATTCATGATTCACCACATCGTTTTGCTTTTCCTCTACCATTACTTCTTTCTTAGTCTTTTAAACTACTTTCCAAGATTATTTTAAGAAGCTATAGATAAGTTTTATTGTGCGTTGTAGTGTATACCACTAAGTGCCATGTACACTTTTTGTATTTAAGCTTGTTTTTAAAATAATGTACTAGAAATAAAAAAATCACATATCTATAAACATGACTTGGTGCGGAGACCACAAAATGAAAAGTTTTACTGTGTATTTCCTAAGTTTCACCAGTTTCCATAATTTTACCACAGATTATATGTTTTCTTTTTAACCCATTAAATGAATTATACTAATAAACATGAATTTTACTTAAATAAATTTTGATCAACGTAGACAGATACTTAGAGATGGGTTACAGACTAGCAGCAGCTAAAGTCCTCTTTTTCCTTTCTTTTCTTTTTTCTCTCTGGTTGTCTTTCTGTATAAAAGAGTCTTTATAGAGTCTTTTGTGTGTGAAATATTTAGTTATTGAATTTTCATATAAGCATTCAAAACCAGGATTTAAATACAATTTATGGTTTACCTAAGCTTTTGATTTAGAACCAAGTTGAAGATTGCTGATGAAACAAGTACTAAAATATAGATAATAAATACAGCTCAATGAAGTTCATATGCTTGGTGGTATGCATATCTCAGCAAAAATGTGTCTCCTTTTGGAGGTTTGGAAATATTGAGGTTTAGTTTGGCCTGTCTTTAGGGCAGGCTGTTGATTTCAGATTGCTGTTCTTCCCTAGAGACTGGTTTGAGATATATTCAGTTTTTTAAGAATCCAGACTATCCTAACAAAGAGGGGATTATACCAATACAAATGGCCCATATATATATATGAAATGTTCAACTTCACTAGCTATTAGGGAAATGCAAATCAAAACTACAGCGAGACACCACCTCATACCTGTTAGAATGACAATTATCAACAAAACAAGTAATAAATGTTGGAGAGGTTGTGGAGAAAAAAGAACCCTCATTCACTGCTGGTGGGAATGTATATTGGTATAGCTACTGTGGAAAATAGTATGGTGTGGTTCCTCAAAAAATTAAGAAGAGTTACCATATGACCCAGCAGTTCCTCTTCTGGGTATGTATATGAAAAACCAAAAACATTTATTTGCAAAGATAATGCAACCCTATGTTCATTGTAGCATTATTCACAGTGGCCAAGACACGGAGACAACCAAACTGTCCTTTCATAGAGGATTGGGTAAAGAAGGTATGGTACATATGTATGTAATACTACTTAGCCATAAGAAAAGATGAAATCTGTTTGTGACAACATGGATGGATCTTGAGAATATTATGCTGAATGAAATATCAGTCAGAGAAAGCTAAGAACCATATGATTTCACTTATATAAAACTATAACTCATTGACACAGACAACATAGTTACCAGAAGGAAAGTGGGGGGGGGAGTTAAAGGCGAGGGAGGCCAAATACATGGTGACAGAAGATGATTTGACTTTGGGTGCTGGGCACACAATGCAATATACAAATCATGTAGCATAGAAATGTATACCTGAAACCTGTATGACCCTATGAACCAATGTCACCCCAGTAAATTTAATTAAAATAAATTACAAAATAAACAGTAAGATATCTACACATAAAAGTTGTATGAAAGTAGTAGACTTTTGATACTCTGTGACTCCAAGTTAGTACCAGTGCTCAAACTGTGAATCTTGGGTAAGTTACTTAAACTTCAAATACTCAGTTTATTCATCTATAAAATCTAGATAATAATATTAACCACCTTTCAGAGATACTGTGATAATTCAAAATATTGTATGTGAAGCTCTACATGTAACTCTTTAAGAAAAGGAAGTAAGAGAGATTTCCCAAATTGTATAATTCTCTTGTATTGGTGATTCTGTTGGGGTAAATAACTTTTTTTCCTTTTTTATTGGTGATGTAAGTTCAGGATTAATGTTAAGTACCCATTAGACACATGCTATTTTGGGTGACTTTCATTATTCAATATACATGTATCTTTCATGTAACATGTTTGGCATCATATCTCAGTTCTGCTATTATGTACTCTTGCCAAGAACCTGTGACCAATCTAAACTTGTTTCTTCATAGGTTAGTTACCACATGGGGGCTGTTTATTTCTTCTTCTTGAGGTTGTCATAATTAATTAAGAGAGGATATCAGTGAGCCTAGACAACCCAAAGCTCTTTTATTCTAGAATGCGCACTCCTCTTGCATGAAACTTCTTGTGACTCTGTATTCACAACTACTATTATCTATGCTCTTAGCCAATGTAAATATAAAGTAGATTTTTTCTCTGTGCTTATAAGTAGGACACACGTACAGTTTGCATCTATTTTGCTTTAGAAGGTAGAAACTGCTTTGAAATTTTATTTTATAGGACCTAGTAGAGGTCTGTGTGTATGTATTCATTTAGTAGTTTTGGTAAGTATACTAAATGGAATTATAACTGCTCAAGAAGGATTTTTTTTAAGATGATTTGAGTCTTTCACAAATAAACATATATGCTCTGTAGTCCTCTTGTTCAGGTGGTATGTGGTTGGACAGAGGTAAAAATGCTTATCGGACAATTTACAATACATAATGCTTTTCTTATCCAAGCAACTATTTCAAATTCCTGGTAACTTGGCTTGGTCCATAAGTGTTTTTAAAACCTTTTAACCATTTTAAAATGTATAATTCAGTGACTTGAAGTACATTTAAAATGTTTTCTAGCCATCACCACTACCCATTTCTAAAACTTTTTCATCTTGTTAAACAGAAACTGTGTACCCATTAAATAATAACTACCTATTCTTTCCTTTCACCCAGCTTCTGGTAATCTCTCTTTTTTCTGTCTTCATAATTTTACCTGCCGTAGACTTCATATAAATAGAATTGTACAATATTTGTCTTTTATTTTTGGCTTATTTCACTTAGCATGCTGCTTCTGTGTTCATCCATATTATAGCATGTATCAGATTTCATTGCTTTTTAAGGTTGGATAATATTTCACTGTGTGTATATATCACATTTTATTCATTTACTCATCTGTAAAGACATTTGGGTGGTTTTCACCTTTTGACTCTTGTGAGTAATGCTTCTATGAACATTGATGTACAAGTTTCTGAGTCTCTGTTTTCAGTTCTTTTGGCTATAAAACTAGGAGTAGAATTGCTTGATCATATGGTAATGCTATGTTGTTTAACTTTTTCAGGAATCACAAAACTATTTTCCACAGCAGCTATACCATTATTTAATTCCCATCTGCAAGGCACAGGGGTTCTTCCACATTCTCTCAAATGCTTGTCATTTTCTTTTTTAAAAAGAAAATAATACTAAAATCATTTCTTTCAGTAGTGTTTTGTAGTTTTCAGTATATAAATCTTTCAACTCTTTGGTTAAATTTATTACTAAGTATTTTATTCTTTTTAATGTTATTATAAATGGAATTTTAAAAAAGTTTCCTTATTGTTCATTGATAGTATACAGGAATGCAGTTGATCTTTGTGTGTTGATTTTGTATTCTGCAACTTTGACAAATTGAAGCTAATAATCTTTTGGGTTTCTACATATATGATCATGTTATCTGTAAACAGATAATTTTAGTTTTTTATTTTTAATACAAGGCATGTATCCCTTTTAAGCTGCTGCTGAATTCAGTTTGTACTTTGTTAAGGGTTTTTGCATAGTTATTCACAAGGAATATCAGTCTGCAGTTTTCTTGTATTGGCATACTTTTTTATTGTGCTTCACTTGATTATGATTGACAGATGTGGCATTTTACAAATTGAAGGCAAGACCCTCCACCAGTAAGTAGGTTATGGATTGCTCTAATATGATACTTTATTGTGGTGGTCTGGAGCTGAACCATAGTTATCTTCGAGGTATGCCTGTAGTATCTTTTTCTGGCTTTGGTATTGGATTATGTTCATTATATAAAATGCATTAGGAATTGTTCCTTCCTCTTAAGTTTTTTGGAAGAATTTGAGAAGGAATAGTGTTTATTCTCTCAATGTTTGGTGGAATTCACCAATGATGCCTTCCTGTCCTGGGTGTTTTTAGTTGGAAGGTTTTTGATAGCTGATTCAATCTCCTTACTAGTTATAGATCTATTCAGATTCTCTGTTTCTCTAAGTCAGTTTTGCTGGATATTTCTACTGTGTTTCTACGTACTTGTCCATTTCATGTAAGTTATCCAATTTGTTGATATATAGTTATTCAAGAAAATGTTAGCAAACCAAATGCATCAATGCATCAGAACAGTCATACACCATGATCAAGTGGGATTTATTCCAGAGATGGAATGATGGGACAATATTTGCATATCAGTAAATATATACCACAAAAGGAAGGATAAAAATTACACAGTAGTGTCTATAGATGCATAAAAATCATTGGATCAAATTTAGCACCCATTAATATTAAAAACTATCAGCAAAGTGGGAATAGGGTGAACATTGTTAAACATAATAAAGGCCATATATGACCAACCCACTACCGCATCATATTCAACAGGCAAAAACTACAAGCATTCTCCTTATCGGGAACAAGACGAGGTTGTCTACTTTCACCTGTTACGTACAACAGAGTACTGAAACTCCTAGCCATTGCATTCAGACAAAAAGAAGAAATAAAAGGCATCCAAATTGGAAAGGAAGAAGTAAAATTGTATTTGCAGGTGACATGATATTGTATGTAGAGAACCCTGAACATTCCACTAAGAAACTACTAGAACTGATAAGTCAATTTGACCAAGTAGCAGGATACAAAATTAGTATCCAGAAATCAGTTGCATTTTTATGTGCCATTAATGAACTATCAATAAGGGAAATTAAGAAAACAATACCATTCATGATTATTTCAAAAATAATAAAATCCCCAGGAATAAATCTTACCAATGATGTATAAAAAGACCTGTACTAGAAGATTATAAGACACTGAAGAAAGAAATTGAAGAAGATATAAGTAAGTAGAAGCACATACCGTGTTCATTGGTAGGAAGAATTAACATCATTAAAATGTCCATGCTACACAAAGTAATCCATAGATTCAGTGTAATTCCTCTCAAGGTTCCAATGACATATTTCATAGAACTAGGACAAATATTGCAAAAATTCATATGGAATTATGAAAGACCCTGCAAAGCAACAGCAATCCTGAGAAAAAACAAAATTGGTGCTAAAATGCCACCCGGTAGCAAACTATAAGGTCGTAGTAATCAAAGCAGCACGTTGCTAACATAAAAAGAGACACATAGGTCAGGGGAACAGAATAGAAGGCCCAGAAATAAATCCACACCTTTATAGTCAATTAATTAATTTGACACAGATGGCAAGCACAGACAATGGTCTATAGATAGTTTATTCCATAAGTGGTGTTGGTAAAATTGAACAGGTAAGTGCAGGAAAATGAAACTAGACCACCTTCTTACTGTACACACAGGAATAAATTCAAAATGGATTAAAGACTTCAATTTTATACCCCAAACCATGAAAATGATAGAAGAAAACATAGTAAAATCTTGGACATTGCTTATAGCAATATTTTGTTTGATATATCATCTAACGCAAGGGGAATAAGCACAAAAAAACCCAAATGCACTATATCAAACTAAAAAAAAATTCACATCAAAGGAAACCATCTACAAAATAACATTTTGTAAAACAACCCACTGAATGGGAGAACGTATTTGCTGATACATCTGTATTTCAGATATATCTGAAACCAGAATTTATAAAGAACTTATAAATCACCACCAAAAAAACCCAAACAATCCAATTAAAAAATGGGCAAAGGATCTGAATAGACATTTCTCCAAAGAGGACATACAATGGCCAATAGACACATGAAAAGATCCTCAACATCATTAATCATCAGAGAATCTCAAATTAAAACCACAATGAAACATCACCTCGCACCAGTCAGAGTGGTTATCATTAATAATTCAACAAACAAGTGCTGGCTAGGATCTGGAGTAAGGGGATCCTTTTTCATTGTTGGTGAGAATGAAGATTGGTGCATCCACTATGGAAAGTAGTATGGCATCATTACCTTAAAAAATTAAAAGTGAACCTGCTTTATGATCTAGTGATTTCCTGTCTGGGAATTTGTGGGAGCGACTTTCCTTGTTCCCCCCGCGTGCCACAGATGAAAGTAAACGTGACAGAGATATGATATGATCT
Source organism: Sturnira hondurensis (assembly GCF_014824575.4). Lineage (NCBI taxonomy): Eukaryota > Metazoa > Chordata > Mammalia > Chiroptera > Phyllostomidae > Sturnira > Sturnira hondurensis. Next base: position 418,663 of record NW_028081011.1, on the reverse strand, counting down.
GCTTGGGGAGGAGAGGTGGCCAGTTTCCCAGAGGAAAAAGGCCTTGAGCAGTGGCCAGTTTCTCAGGGGAAAAAGGCATTGAGCCCCTTCCTCCGAGGGCTTTTATTGGGTTGTAATACAAAGAAATACAGGGTGGCAAGGATCAAACAGTAGATAACATTTAAAAAAAATCTGAGGGCTTAGTCTGAGAGTCTGTCAGGAAGAGAGTTTTTAGGGTTTCCTGCTTGAACCCTTAACATATGAATGAAAGCACTCTTAGCAGAGCAGATTGCACAGGTTTATCAGGAAGTCTTTGTGATGCCAGATTCCCCACCCCCACACGCTCTAGCAAGGCAAGGAGCTGGACCCCTCCTGATCAGGTATTCAGGATTAAGGGGATTAGAGCCAGGAAGCACTTCTCCCAGAGGACTTGGGGACTCGGGCTATCTCACATAGCCGGGAGGCATGAGTCCATTGCTCGCTCTTTGTTGCAGCCCCTCTAACCCAGTCCTTCCATGATGGCTTCCCAAGTGATTGTGTCTGGCCTAGGTTGCTCCTCCTCTGAGGGGTCTTACCCCTCAAGGACTTCTGACCATACTTTGGGGGCAGGGAGGAAACTGAGGCAGTGTTTGCTACTGGAGACAGGCTTTGTCTCATGCGGCTCGAATTCCAGAGGTCACTTGTTCATCCTTAGCCACAAGGGGTAGACTTACAATTCCTGAAACCAGGCAGAGTGGTCCACAACAGGAATTTATCAGAAGAAACCGGAAACATGAATTCAAAGTACATTAGCACTGCTATGTTCATTACAGCATTATTTACAATTGCCAAGATGTGGAAGCAGTCCAAGTTTCAATCAGTGTGTGAGTGGCTAAAATTAATTTGTATTTTTTATTGGTATAATATAGAGAAAGCTTATTCAAACATTTTATTTTTTTCCCTTGTCAGCACTTAAATTCATTATTCAGAAAATATAAGGGTCAATTAGTATAAGTAAACAAAAAATGGTCAACATGCCTATTTTTTAAAATCAGACAGCAGTTAGGAATTCAGTAAGGCAGAAGTCATGTTTATGATGTTTAAGAGTCTTTAGTCTTCTTGTCAGCTGTGATTTAGTGAGACTAATACTTTACTAATCTTCAGTTCTTGGCAGTGCCTGGAATCTGTTCAATTTTCAAAATATTTTGCTTAACATATTTACTGTTTTTGAAGTATATTCAGTATCTTATTTATATTCAAAGTGTAGATTATAATTCAGTTGGTTGTTCCTCAAAAGTACAAAAAGTTTTTTCCAAGTAGAGATTTTCCATTGTATCTCATAGAAAGCAAATTTTTGAGGGAGAGATTCACTGTCATCTTCCATGTGTTAGTACTGTAAATTTAGCTTTCACTTCAGATTTTGGCTTCATTTTAGAGTGAACTTAGTAGGCTCTTGGTATCCACTTGGAGCATATGTGGTGATTACTTAACATTTAAAACTTAGAATAATTATTGCATTAGCTATAATTTACTAATACATTGGTTCATGTTGTTAACTTTATTAACTTTAATGTGTTTTTTTAAAAGCATTTCTAAAAACTGAATTGATCTTTGTTCCTCCTTGAGATCCTTATCATGGTCTAGGTACATAGAGCTTGAAAGGTCACATGATACCTGACATTCTTTTAATAATGAAAGTCTAACCTTTATTTTAAAGAGTATTGTGGAAAGAAAGAAAGAACTCCTACCCTTTGTGACAGCATGGATGGAACTGGAAATCATTATGCTAAGCGAAATAAGCCAGGCTGTGAAAGACAAATACCATATGATCTCACCTTAAAGGGGAACCTAATGAACAAAACAAACAAACTAGCAAAATATAACCAAAGACACTGAAATTGAGAACAGGCTGACAGTGACCAGAGGGGAAAGGGGAGGGAATTTCAGGGGAAAAGGGTGAAGGGTTTGCAGGAATAACTCTAAAGGACACATGGACAATAACAAGGAGGGGTGGGGCCCTGGCTGGTGTAGCTCAGTGGATTGAGCCACGGGCCTGCGAACCAGAGGATCGCAGTTCGATTCCCAGTCAGGGCATATGCCTGGGTTGCAGGCCGGTTCCCTGCAGGCTAACTCTCAGCAGGGGACGCATGAAAGGCAACCATACATTGATGTTTCTCTCCCTCTCCTTCCCCTCTAAAGATAAATAAATAAATAAATAAAATCTTTTAAAAAAAAAGGAGGGGTGGGAACGGGAGGGAGGTGGGGAGGGTTGGGGGGTGGGCTGGGATGGGGGAGAAGGAAGAAAACTGTATTCAAACAACAATTTTTTAAAAAGTATTGTGTATGAGTAGCTGGTTATACTCTAAGGTAGCTTTTTATGTATTAGAACCATTTTTGTGGTGTTATATCATATACTCAAAATATGAATAAATCATGATCAACAGAAACATGATGGCAAGTTTGTATAATTTACTAATTTTGGACTCATTAATTTGGCCAAAATGGAGTGATGATGGGGGTTTAATCTATTATAATATTTCTGTGAAAGTTCCACTGTAAAATTATATTTTAACAAATATTTTTATTGGTAAATAGAATCAGTTGTTTTCTACTTGCTTTTATCATGTTCATTTCTTTTTTCCATTGCATTTCTATTCTTTGAATGTAAATTAAAAAAAAACAAACAAACGTTAGTTGTAAGACTTACAAAAACATTTCACCAAGTCCTATTCAGTGATTAAAAAAGTCTTTTTAAAAATGAAAGTTCATCAGTGGCCCACAGACTTGTGTGAGCTTGCTTTCTTGTTTGTGATTTGGATTTTTCTCTGATGTTTGAATCTTGGTAACCACTCACAGTGCTTAGATGAACTTGATTCTAAGTTCAGTAAAATAAATCATCTGAGTCTTGACCACGAAAGAAAAAAGATTCCTTTCATTAAAAATTGTATAACTGATACCAAATGTATTTTATCATTATGAGCATGTAAATATTTAATTTATTTGGTGATTTTAGTAAGAGATATGTACTTTTTTTGATAGCTTAATTGAACTTAGCTCAAAGGAATGAATATTTCATTTCTGAATTTAAATCAGTGATGTTGCTTATCTGTGTGAACACCTGTGTTCATCTGCATGTATGGAGATGAGGTGTGAAAGTTAGTGATGATAGATTAAGAATTATTTGAAGTTGATGATGAGGGAAACAAATATTCCCTTGGAATTAGGAAAAATTCTACTTTATAAAAAAACAGATACTTACAAATTACTTAACATGTGCCAGATATAGTTTTAAGTAGTTTACAAATGTTAACTTAGGTAATTATCACAACAACCCCATGAAGTAGGTACTGTTAGTAGGAGTAGGTACTATTATTGTTTCATTTTACAAATGAGGTCACTGAAGTACAGTGTTAGCTTGTCCCAGGTCACACTGTTGTTGAGTGGTAAAGTCTGAATTTGAACCCTGGCCTCTGGCTTTACATCCTTTTGTCCTCTGTTGATGATGTCTTTTGTTTTCCAGAAGCATTGCTGATATGTTTATGTGCTTACTATGAATTATATTTGATTTTTGAAAGATATATTTTATATGACATTATAAAATTTTTATAGATTATTATTTATAATACTATGATGTTTTTAATTGAAAACAAACAACTGTTAAAAAAGAAAGTTATAGATAATGAAATTGACAGTAATCACTGAATATTGTTAGGAAGAAGGCTTTATCCTGTCAAGTAGATATATAATGAACACTACTTTACAACATTTTAAAAAATCATTAATATTTCTTCATAAATCCAATCAGTGTTGCAGATTTGTACTTGCTATCTGTTGAAAGTTTTTAAAAGCTGATTAATTAATTAATTAATTAATTATTTTTTACACCAGTCACTATATTTTTTAGTAGGGTGGATCATATATTGAACATAAGGCTACATTTTGCAACTTTTAATTGACTATGAACTTGCTTCTCAGACTTAGAACACTAAGGTATCTATGGGTCTGTACCAGGGAGTATATGAAGCTACACAATAAAAGTATTACTCTTTTAAAGCACCATTTCTACTAAAAGATTGGCTGGCATGGAATACTAAGTAATTTTATTGCTCAGCATTTAAGAAAATTTATTTATGTTAAAACTGAATGATTCTGAAGATAACAGGCAAAGAATTTTATAATAATGTTTCTACCCTATTTTGAAGATAAATCAGTTCATTCTGTGGAAAAGTTTCAGGAGTGCTTGATTGTGTTTGAAGTCAGTTGGTGTCTTGGAAAGTTCTAAAATAAGTAAATAACTAACATAAAATACTGGTCATTAAAGTTGAGAAAGAGACCTCATTATTGGTCAGTCATTTGCTGTAGTATAAATATAGTACCCAAATGTTAATCAGTAAGCTTTGTTGGGCTGCTGAAAAGATTGTATTAAAGATAGTTAGGGGGTTATTTAATTTACAGAAAGTTGAACATGATATACCTTTAAATAGCTTGTTTCTTTAGCTTCTTCAGTTTATTATATGCATTCAGGCCTGCATATGAATAAAGAAACAAAGAAATACCATGGGAAAGATTAAAAGGGTATCAATTTGGAAACCTGTGTAGCCATTGTTTTTATTTCTTATATACCTAATTGATTTGGGTATAAACAATATAGATATAATTACCTTTAATTTCATTCTAAATACTGAGAATAGGGCTTGAATGTGCCACTTATTTTTTATTATTAAGTGTGGCCATTAAAACAGTTATCATTTGACTTTAGAGTGGCATGAATGTATTCTTAGAGTGTCCAGATGGAAATTGTGAATGTCAGGGAACATTTTAATAGGGTAATTTGGGGGACAGCAAATTAAATACTAATTTTCATGCTTCCCTGGAGTATATTTTTTGTGTGGAATTTCTTATCCAACAGCAGAGAGGAATATAAATCATTTATTCTGATCCAAAAATTAAATCAGAAAAAATATGATTTGATCTTTGTTTTTTTATTCCATCTAGACTTGACTGAATAAGAAAAATAACAATTGTTAGAATTGGCATAATTCTTAGGTTTTCATGTCCTTTGCCTAACTTTCTTGATTTATCACTATGTGTTGGTTCATTAAAGCATATTTAATTTATATCATCTATAAAACTGTGTAGATTGCAAATTTTTTATAACTTGGCTAATTACTTTTATAATGGAGAATATACTTACATAAAGTAAATTTCTGCATAATAAAAGAAAAAACACTCTAGCTTCTATAATCAGATTTCTTTACTTATGCTTTAGTAGATGAACCAGAAGTAGGAATTAAAAAGTTGGAGAGTATTTTTTGGGGGGATTCCTGACAGGAAACAAGAGTACTACTAAAATGTTGATGAGGGAAAAAACTATACACTGAGGCTTTTGGATATGTAATAGTAAACATTTGATGAATTACCAGATATTTGAGGAAAATTAGCAGTGCAAAAAAGAAGACCTGTACTAAAGCAAGCAAAGCAGATAACCCAGAAATCATAGTCAATGAAAAAAAAGTAAAATGAAAATTTCTGCTTAGAATTGAGGAAACATTGTATTGAGAAGGAGTAGTGAAAAAAGTTGTAGAAAATTGAAAATATTGCCAACTAAAATTTCTAGAGTCCCAAAACAATAGAAGATGTTAGAATCCAGATTACTAAATTGGCTCCAAAGCTGTTCTTAGAACATTTACTGACATAGAGGCTTGTATTTAAAGTTCATATGAATTTGAGGAGGTAGATCTTTGTGCTTCCATTAGATGGGCAATTGAAATTGAGGCCTCTGTATAAGGCCAAGGCTCTTCAAGATCATGATGCAATGAAAGAGAACTGTGAAAATTAAATTTTTTTAAAGATTTTTAAAAAAATTTATCTTAGAGGGGAAGGGAAGGAGAGAGAGAAATATCAATGTATGGTTGCCTCTTGTGCATCCCCTGCTGGGAACTGGGAACTGGCCTGCAACCCAGGCATGTGCCCTGACTGGGAATTGAACCGCGATCATGTGGTTCCCAGGCTTGCGCTGCAGGCTTGCGCTCAATCCACTGAGCTACACCAGCCAGGGTGCGAAAATTAAGTTTAACTTCTACCAGAGACTATAGGAGTTTTCTTCTCTTGGTAATGGGGTGTTGATGATGAAAAGTCTTCTCCAAAAATTTGTGACCGTAAGTCTGTCTTCATGTGGGTATGAGATTTTAATTTTTACCTAACTGTAGGCAGAGAAAATTATTTGAAAATAGTCAAATGTCTGTATTGCTACAGAGCACCTAGCAGAAGCAAAAGTTAATACTTTTTAGAGGAGTGCATCTTCAGGGTAAGACTTTTGTTTTGCCCATTGAAGCCTGAATGAAATGAAGAAAATTGTCAGTCATAAGCAAAGAATAAGCAGATAAAACAAACAGCAAAATTAAATTTCTATCAGATATTAAAATTATAAGATAAGACTGTGGAATAATATACATGTTTAAAATGCTTAACGAAATAAAATGGGGGATTAAAAACATGAGCAAGGAACAAAATGCTGTCAAGAAATACCAGGAAGATCTAAAAAAGAATAGAATTTTAAAAAAATTAAAAATACAACAATTAAAATTGAAAAACATTGAATGGCTTATAAGCTCAACAGAAAAAGAGAGATTTAGTGATCTCGAAGATAGATCTTAAAAAAACAGATATAGAAATATGAAAGAGCTATTTAGCAGCAGAAGAATAAATATGTCTAACTTACGTGAAATTGGAGTTCCAGAGGAGAATGAAGAAACTGATGACAATCTGTTTCCAAAGAAGGAACGACTGATGATTTTCCAGAATTAAAAAATGTGAATCATTAGATTGATAAAATTAATTTTAGAGGTAGAAAAATAACTGGATAATATTAGAGACAAAGGGAACTTAAAATAGTGAGAAATAGATTAGTTTCTAAAATATGAAAATTAGCAGACCTCAAAACTACAAAAAAGAATGCCAGAAGTCAGAAATCATTCTTCAAATACTAACAGAAAACATGTCATCCTACAAATGATAACTAGCAAAATCACTCAAAAACAAGGGCTTTTGAAACATTTTCTGGCAAACATAAGGTTGATAAAAATTTAAAATCTGGTTATACTGTATTAGTGAGCATGTTTAACATTGAGAATTCTTAACCAAAAAAATAGGAACCAATTTTTTTAAAGTAATTTGTCAATACCTCCTAAGTTTCAGTATGTATTATTTCCTAAGTTTCAATATGTATTATTTCCCTTATGACCTAGGAAATCTATCTATCGATTTGTGTGTGTGTGTGTGTGTGTGTGTGTGTGTGTGTGTGTATGGTGGGGGGGAAATGTATATACCTTAGTTTGTTGATCTTGTTTTGACTATGACATAACTGAAATAAAATTTTCAGGAAACAAAATTTACTCTTACTACATGCAGTACCACTTTGTCCATTTTCTTCCTTTCTCCCTTCACTCTTCACCACTCACTGTCTCTCTTTTTAAAAAACTGTTTGTTACCTTGACTCACTAATGGGCCTTTTTTATTGATGGGTTATGAACTGTAGTTTCAAAAACCCTACCTTAAAGAAACTTACACATTAAGTGCAAAAGAGACAAGGATAAGGATTTCATAACAGTATCATTTGTAACAGTGAAAAACTGGAAGCAATCTTAAGCATTAATAAATGGAAACTAGATAAAAAACCTAGTATATCCATATAAGGATTTTGAATTATACATCACAATAAATCAGTGATTATAATACCCATATTCAATGGATACACTTAAAAATATAATCCTTGTATAGAAAGGAAGGTGCAAAAGAATATATAAAATACATTTAAATGAAGCTTAAATGCAAAACCATACTATATATAGTTATATAGATATACACAGATGTAAAAATACATAAAGAAATCCATGGAAATGATAGACATCAAACTTAGGCTATCTCTGGGAAACAAATAAAAGTATTTCTGTTGTCTAGATACACATATATTTTTAAATAGTGTGGTACATACATATTTATTAAATATTTTACCTTTCTTTGTATGTCTAAAGTATTTTACAGTAAGTATTTTGAAAAGAGAGACTACAATAATGACAGTGAAATTGAGATTTCTCTCAGACAAAAGAGCAAAAAGAATTAAACATTATAAGAGGAAGTTGAAGACCTACCAAGTAGATCCAGGAGATCAATTATCTGTGAGATAGGAATTCCAAAGGTAAAAAATAGGTCCACATTGGGAAGCAGTAGATAATAAAATGGTAGAATAAGCTTTTCTTGGGACAAACAATGCCATCAAATAACATATACTAAAATCAACTTTCTGTTAAAATACTGTAAAAATTCTGAATTCCAAAGGTGAAAAAATCATTTCCAGATAAAGTAAATAGCCTTACTGTGATGGAAAAAAGAATCAGATTGGCATCTGATATTTCTTATGCAGCACTGGATACTAAGAAAGAGTGGGAATTGCTTATAGGATTCTGAGATAAAAGTGTTACGATCCTAAAGTTCTTTATGAAGCAGAAACTGTTTTTCAGGTACCAAGACAAAGTATGTATTTGTTCCAAAGGATTGAACTATTACACTTGTAGACTTAAATAAATTCATCTATTATTTGGAAGTACTTAAGCAAAATGAAATGAATCAGAATAAAGAATTCTGAACTCAGAAAAGGAAAGGTATAGACAAACCTTACAGATATCATGGGTTTGATTTTAGACCACTGAATAAAGTATCTGAATAAATTGAGTTGCAGTTATTTTGCTTGTGAAAGTTCATGCTTTCAGTATTTAAAAAAGCACATTTTTGAAGCACAATAAAATGAAGCACAACTAAACAAGATGCACCTATATGCGTTGACAGACAAAAGCAAACAACCAATGAAACTTACGGTTAAATATAAGACATTGTTAATAATGTACTTTGAAGTATAATATTACTTTAGAGAAAATATTCCTAATAAAATGAAAGAGACAAAGAAATGGCAGCTAGGAAATGAATTATAGATGACTTAATAATAAAACCTATAGACTAGTGGTAAAGTGGGGAAGTAAAAGAATACTATCCATGGCATAGTATGCAAAGATGTCTACTTCCAGAATTATAGGAGTGGATACTTTTTACTTCTTGGTATTTTTGAAGATTTATAGATGGAAATATATGTTAAAAATTTTGAAGACTTTTGTTAAAAGATGGCAAACGATGAGCTCTCCTAACTTTTTCTATTTGTGTTTGAAATGATTAAATGTGTCCTTTTAAAAATTAGACTGAAAAAATTTTTTAAAAATGTGTTTTTTAATTAGGCCTCTCTGTTCTTAAAAAAATCTTGCTGCATTGGGCAACAAGAAAGGGTAACATTGGTGTAGCAGATTTGGGGGAGTTCTATGAAGGTACAAAGGAGATGAAATGAGAGAAGCACAGAAACAAGAAGAGAGAAAACTACAATTGAAAGTGAAGTTTTTCCTCACTAGACTTCAAGGGACTCCATTTGTGTTGTTGACATTTTCAAAGATTTAGACTGCTCTATGGGGTAATCATCAGATTAAAAACTGTAATTAAAAACTGTATCAGTGGGGGTTCCCCCTTCCTCATTTGTGCAGAATGATTGTGTTCTGGGTATAGTATTTGTATCTAGGATAGAGTTGTGGCTTTTGTTTTGCAGATAATGATTTTGGAGAAAGCTTCTGGTAATGTATGGTGGGGTTGGAGAGAGTATCAGAACAGAGCCTGGGAACTCTACGAAGACATAGATAGAAGCGATGGAGAAGGAAAGAGAACATAGTTCCATGTATGCATTGAAATGCTCCACCCCAAAAGTAGTCTTCCTGATATTGACAATCTTGGGGGGTTCCAGCCTACAACTGCTCTATGATTATATGTTGTAAAATAAAGTGTGCCTCTTGATGTACTCCATCTACCCACATTCATCCTGAAATCAGTTCTCATTCAGGAAAATGGCTTCAGAGACGTACAGAGTGATAGATCTACTGGAGAAAACTAGGTAATTTAGATATCTCTAGAACACCATTCATAAATTTGAAATACTAAGGATCATCAGAAAACCAGCAGTACTAATAGAGTAAGAACTAGGAGAAAAACACTCCTGGAGCATAGGAATGATGTAAGCAGTAGATGGGACATAAATGTAACTTTTGTAGGCCATCATTAAGTATTTATTGACTTAGAAAAGAAATATAAATGGCTTAGAAAATGTAAACATATGCTCAAATTCACTCATTCTAAAAGTTCAGTTTTAAACTACAAAAGATGCCACATTTTAGAATAATTTGATAAGTAGATAGTAATGGTGAGGACACCAACACTTTCTCATAAATTTGTATCTTCAAAGACATTTAAGTGGATAAAACAGCTGAAAAAATGAGTGGGGTTCTTCTGAAAGAAGCAATCTACAGAGTTGTCAGAAACAAAAATCTGATTGTTAAAATAAAAAAAATTAAAAGTAAGGGCTGAAAGCTTAATGATTTAGAAGGAAAGTTGGGGAAACATCCCATAACCTAAAGATAAAAAAAATGAAAATAGTACATATGAGCAAATATTACGTCACATGGGGCATGGAACCAAATATTTTCATTTTCAGGGGAGATAGGAAGGGAGAGAATAATCAAAAATAGTAGAATATAATACCTGGATGCAAGGGAGTGTTACCAGGATATTTGAAAAGATGAATGAGATCAATATTATGTGAAAAGGTCAAGATATATTTTAAAAAGTTGAAAGAATAGTATATTTGTGCTCAAATATAAGCATGTTCAAATATGCACAAGAAAGATGAAAGGACATGAAATATTAATATGGTTTTATTAAAACTTTCATTAGGAACATATGTTTATTTAAAAAATGAAGCACTAAAAGTTGTGTTGGAGTGGAGTGGTGGGTAGGAGAGCAATGTGGTGGTAGCAGTGGTTACTTAAACCACTTCAGTTACAGAGTCTCAAGTCTGGTTTCCTTTGTAATATATACTTTTCTTTTACTTCTTAGCTGTCATCTCCTTCACTCACCATTCCTTGACCCTCATGGAAGGGTGTTCATACACTTCTCTTAACCTTCTTTTTTACTTAGACTATCAGAGCAGGAGTCTATCTAATTTCTTCATTTGCATATGGATTTTATGAGAGATGATACATATGTGGAGAATACTTTAAAGGAAGGATATCTTCTGGGTATTGCTTTATTAATAAAAGGTTAACATCAATCCAGCATCTTTTGTAGAATGAGCCAGGATGTAAATAAATTAAAATAATCAATAGCAAAGGGAAAAATAAAGAGAAGGTCATATTCAAGATTTTGAAGTATATTCTCATGAGATTTTGGGGGAGCTGAGAGTAGAAATTGCTCAGAATCAGAATACTAACATACAGTATAGTCACAGAGGTGTGAAGTGGTGTACTGGACCATCTAAAAGGCGCCATCCCTTTTGAGGAGATGGATATGTTCCTTGATCTCAATATGCCACATCTACTATAAACTTCTGAACCCTCCACCATCATTCAGGATGCATCTCTAATGGTTGAAGAAGTGGTGGAGGACAACACGGAGTGAGTGCCGGAGGATCCTTACCTGGGACAATTTATGGGAAGAAAAATCTTACAGGTATTCCTCTTCTTATATATATTACTTGGTTGCTGTGTTTGATTAGATAAAATAATTGTTTTTCTGGAGGGAATGGGGAGTGGTTAGTGGGGATGGGAGATGGGACGGTTGAGGTGGAGTCATCTTTTGTAAGTGTGTTAAAGAATTAGGAAAGAATATTAGCATCTTTTTGTATTTCTTTTTTGGCTCTTACACAAATTTTGCTTCATAAAAAGGAAGTTGTATCAGAGTTCTTGAATCACAGACTCACTTCTATGGTAATGAGATTCATAAGGAACATTTTGGTACATAGCATAAAGACATAATAGTATTAGCTAATAGCATTAGCAGCAACGTTTAGAAACCAGTGGAAAATGTGTAGATCTGTGAACTATATTGAGTTTTAAATATTTTTAATATATGTTTAAACATCTTATTTGTAATTAACTTGATAATGATCTCTTCTTTGGTTGTGTTAATTGGTTGTTTAACCATTTGACACTGACTTCTCAGGCATGAAATGTTTAACCCTGCTAGCAGTTTAATTGTTAATTAACTGGATCTCTTTAAGTCTTAAATTCTTGTTTTTGTTTTTGTTTTTTTCTCTAGAATAGCATAGACATTCCAAGAGCTCAGTGACTGGCTTCCAAGATAGCTCTAGTTTCGGTGCAGCTTTAAAATATTGTACAGTGATTTTTCTCTTCAAACCATATGTCAGGGAATTATGTAGAGATTTTCTACACAGATAGTTACTGAAGTTTTTAAAATGGTATTCTCAGTTGTGTTCCTGAAAATTTATAACTCTGCTGTGCTTTTTAAATGATAATATAAGTATGCACGAGTAAGTGGGGGGAAGTTGTATTTGAATACTTGAAGCACTTGGGAAATATACCTATAACAACTCAAGAGGACATGAACAAAAAATTGGCCAAGTGAGAATATATGTGGTAAAGTTTTCTGTTTTTGTTTCAGTGAAAATAAGTGTTACTAGATAATTTTGTGTCATTTTCTCTTCTGTTTTTTTTCCTTCAGCTTGGGCACAAAGAAAAGAGCTCTTTTATCCCATCTTTTCTCCAATCCATTTTTATTCAAGAAAGACTTGTTGAAGACTCCTTTGAGAAGAGTCTGTTTTGAAGAAGAAAAAGGAAATACTGTTGAGACAAGAAGGCAAACAGACCAAAAGGGTGATAGAAAAATGTATTTTTGTTGTGTGTGTAACAGCAATGGGAATTCATAAAGTGAACATGGAGAGCTGAGAAGGAAGAAAATGAAGAAATGACTGGATTTTGTGGGTCCTGAGGAAAAAATGTTGGCTATCTACTAACACCGAAAGACAGCTAATGCTTTAGTCCCAGGATTCTCTGTCTCTGCAGTGTGTAGTTATTATCATAAACTCTTTTTACTTTCAGAACCACCCCTTTGTCCTCTGTGAGTCATTGGAACTCTTGCTTCTGTTTCAGCAGTGCTTCCAAGGCTAAATGAAAAAATATATTGTCTGCCAAAACCTAAACAGTACATTTTGTTTATTTATATTTAGAACTTTGCAAGGTACCCTTCTTGTTTTTAAAATTCTGTAGAGCTTAGAGTCAACTATTGTAGGGGCTTCAATAAATATTATATTTTCAAGATGAAGTATAGCATATTCTGGTCAGTTTTTTAATTTACTATGTATAGAAAGCTTGATAAAACAGATTTTATTTTTTACATTTAAGTGATTGTTCAGTTTATGGTGTGTGATTATATGATTTGATGTTTTTCTTGAGATTTTAACATCTTATTTCACTGTCTATGATAAAACAAAATTAAAATAGTAAATATGTCATAATATTGCTACACATATTTTCCAAGTAACAAATTTATCTTGATTATTGGAAATTTAAGTGATTTATCTGTTTTATAGGGGAAACTTCTTACAGATTTGGCTTTTGTATGTTTTTTAAATTTAAGTATTATTTGTTTAAAATTCTTTTTAAATTATGTAATCATATTCTACTAGTCAGCTTTGCTTTGAAAGACAAGAGAACTTTTTTTTTTTGAGCCTAGAATTGGTTGTTTTAGTTCTCCAGGCTAATAATATGAACTCTGAACTGTGTTCCTAATACTTCAGTCTTTCCTTATTTGAAGGACTTTTAGAACAGGCTGTGATCCATTTTGAACATACTATCTCAATTGTTAAGAATGTGTTTTCCTGAGCGTTTCTCCAAAGAGGATTTCTTGATTGAAAGTCCTTCTCATACACTGCATTCTTTTAGTGCCCTCTTATTATTCAGTGATTATACATATATATGTAAGGATGTGAGTTTAACATGACATAGTCAGCTATACAAACATGTTTATCTCTGCATTGCTAGCAGTGACAAAAAGCTAGAAACACCTTTAATGTACGCCAAGAAGGAGAATGGTTGCAGTGTAGGAATTTGTGCAGCTCTTAAAAAATAGGTTCTGTGTGTGTGCATTTTTAAGGAATGTCTATGATGTTTTAATAAGCAAGGAAAACTAGTTATAACTCAGAGTATCCTATTTTTAAAAAATTGTTTTTATAAAGTATATATATTTGAAATAAAGGTATTGTTATTGCTATATGGGATGGAGGATAAAGAAGGAATAGAGGTGATCTTTATTCCCTTTTCATAATTTTGTAGTATCGCATTGGTTTCAATGGAAATATTATTATTATAATTTTTGAGGAAGAGTTTAAGAATTATGGAAAAAGTACTTAAATGCAATCGTATTGGATAAATTTAAGATAAATCTTATAACTTTATAGAATAACTTAATAGAGAAAAGTAAAAATACTTATTGTGGTCAGTGATATACATAATTTGCCATTACTGTGAAATAAATTAATGTGCTACAGCCTCATTTATGATTCATAGGAACACTAAGATAGGAGCCATTTTTACCTATAGGAGATAATGAGTCAAGGCTAGTATGCATGTTTGAAATGTGGTCACAATTTTTATTATAGGGACTAGTTTCAATTTAACTTGCTTTTTTCCTTAGCCTCAGTGCTTTTGCATTTGAGAAACTAAATTGCTCAACAAAATTTAATTGAGCTTTTTTTTATCCCTTCTCTCTTACCCCTTCTTTGAAAGGAGTAGGCAGAAGGGGACCATCAGCAGTATAAAGATGAAAATGATGAATGGTATTTGAATACTGTACTGGAAAACACACTGACTAGAACTAGACATTGTGGACCTGTTCTGATAAAAAATTTTCCAGACCTGTGTTTACTCAGCTGTAAGATAAGGAATTTGGACTCATAAATACAAAGGGCTGTCCTGGAAATGCTATCACATAAATAGAAAATCTTGTATAATAAAAAATGTATAATAGAGACTTGAATAGCTTTACCTTTGAGGGGATGAAATATAAAGACTGTCCAACCTTGGTTCTTTTTTTTTTTAAATATTTTATTTATTTATCTTTTAGAAGGGAAGGAGAGAGGGAGAGAAACATCAATGTATGGTTGCTTTTCGTGCATCCTCTGCTGGGAGTTGGCCTGCAGGGAACTGGCCTGCAACCCAGGCATGTGCCCTGACTGGGAATCGAACCTCGATCCTCTGGTTCGCAGGCCCGTGGCTCAATCCACTGAGCTACACCAGCCAGGGCCAACCTTGGTTCTTGAATGTCTCCCATCTTAACAGTTAGGTTCTTGACTAAATTGTTCATGGAAAAATGTCTCAATTGTCAAACAAAACTTCAGTTCGCGACCTAACAACCCTTTCATGCTGGTACCTGTATGATCAGTAATGTGTCTCTGAGGTGAAATACAAAGGAGAGAATGTGGGAGAGTGTGTCAGTTTACTGCTAAACCTCCTATTGTTAGCACTTCAGGAAATTGTGCTGTGATTATTTTCCTGTTTCTCTTTTTTGTTTTTGTTGCTGCTTATTATTAAATACATACAGTAAGTCACCATGGGTCCTAAGAAGGTTAGTGATAGTAGCAAAGTGAAAAGGAAAAGTGTGAAAACAACAATGGAGCTTTAAAAAGAAATACTTGCCAAGTAAAATAGAGGTATTCACGTGTCTGATCTGGCTACCTACTCTGGTGTGGTGAATTGATGATTAGTACAATTTTAAAACATAAAATGCCTGTCAAGAGTGCTGATATTGCTAAAGGTTATGAAAGTGCCTACAAAATAATAATCACAGGCAATTGAAGAGGTAGAAAAATTGTTGATTTGGATAAATGAAAAGCAGTTTGCCAGTGACAGCATTTTGGAGGCAGTGATATGTGAAAATCGAGATGCTGCAAGCTGACCTCCTGAACGACACCCCTGGAATGACTGCTGAAAGTGATTCATTTAGGGCCAGTAGGGGTGGTTTGATAAATTTAAGAAAATAAGTGGCATTTATAGTGTAGTTGGGCATGGGGAAGCTGCCAGTTCTAACACAGTAGCAGCTAGTAATTTTGTGACAGAATTTCAAGGATACGTAGAGGCTGAGGGATCTTTCCCCTACAAGTGTTCAGTTTTGATGAGACAGGCCTCTTCTGGAAGAAAATGCCAAAGAGGACCTACATTACACAGGAGGAAAAATCAATTCCAGGACACAAGCCAGTGAAGGTCAGGCTGACATTATTGGTGTGGGAATGCAAGTGGGGACTTTAAATTGAAACCTCTACTCCTCTACCATTTTGAAAATCTGAGTTTTCAAGAAAAATAATATCATGAAAAACAAGTTGAATATGATGTGGAGGGCTAAAAATAAAGTTTGGGTGCCCAAGCAATTTTTATTGAGTGGATTCATGAAGTGTTTGCCACAAGCGTGAAGAAAAATCTCTGTAGAAACAGTTGTCGCTCGGGGCACTTTTTGTAATGGACAGTGCTTCTGCCCACCCTCCAGGCTTGGTGGCTGATTTGGTGGAACTTCTCACTATTTGGTTCTTGCCACCTACCAACTCCTATCATCTAGCCTATGCACCAGCAGGTCATTTCTAAGCCCAAAGGCACTGTTTCAGAGGTGTTTTGAGGTCACCTCTGAAACTAATTTGATGTTCAGGTAGCCCTGGAAGGAATATTTTTATATCCTTACCTGCTTGAGGCTCATAGACAAAGCATGGGAGGAAGTGTCTTCTAGGACATGTAATCAGCTTGGAAGAAATTAGGGCCTGAGTCTGTGCTGAAAGAATTTGAAGGCTTTGAGGCCTGTGTCTCTTGTGGAGGATACTCTGTCT
This sequence comes from Sturnira hondurensis, assembly GCF_014824575.4. NCBI lineage: Eukaryota > Metazoa > Chordata > Mammalia > Chiroptera > Phyllostomidae > Sturnira > Sturnira hondurensis. The sequence goes on along the minus strand of NW_028081011.1, from coordinate 401,955 downwards.
CTGGGCAAGTCCTTGGGCTTGGAGGTGGATGATAATGAGGAGGAGTAGATAGAGGACCACCACACTGAGCTGACCACGGGGAAACTCCAAGACCTTCAGAGGGAACAGCAGCAGATGGCATCTGAAAAGCGCTCTCAGAGGAGGAGGGAAAGGGGGTATTCCTACTTCACTAATTAAAGAAATGCTTGGGAAATGGGGAGAAACACAAAGTTTTATTGAGAAATATCACTCTGTCAAAGAAGTTGTAAACCCCATGATACTCAATGATAATGCAGTGTTTCACTTCAGGAAAGTATTAAAATGCAGACAAAACCAAATACTGGGAAGGTTTTAGTCTTGATAGGTAAGCCCAGTGATTCTGAAGCAAGTTCTAGTGGAGCAAAGAGACAGAGGAGAGCAATAACCCCAGAAGAATAGCTATCTGACATTTTTATGGAAGGGGACTCCCAAACAATAACATCTCTCCATCTTTTTATCCCCCTACTCCATATTCAGTCAGTAGTGCTCAACATTAAAGGTAAGTTGTAGTGTGTAGGTAAATTTTCATTTTTTACTGTATATTTCTCTTGCCTAGGTTAAATTTCCATTTATATTTTATGTCCTTTTCTTACAGTGTTATAGATTAAATAGTACACTGGCATGTACTGTATATAAGAAAGGCTAAAACAGGGAATCAGGAATGGATTAATTCAATTTACATTATTTCTAGTGGGAATAAATTATTCAGTTTTTGAACAGATTGCTTCTTGAATAGCCTTCTAGAACAAATGAGTTTGAGAACTGAGGTACCACAGTATAGTGATGCATGTGAATGTGAAGTTGGGCCTTACTTTGGACTACTAGAATATTAGAATATTTTTCTTTAAGACCTGGTTACTGCTGCATAAGGAAGATTATTATAGTAGCAAATATCTGTGGCTGTCTTAGGCTTGTACAGTTAACATCTTGAGTTCATAGGATGTCAGTTTTAAAATATAGCAGTTGCCCTGGCTGGTGTAGCTCAGTGGATTGAGCACAGGCCAGGGAACCAGACGATCGCAGTCCGATTCCCAGTCAGGGCACATGCCTGGGTTGCAGGTCAGTTCCCAGCAGGGGACGCATGAGGAGCAACCATACATTGATATTTGTCTCCCTTTCTCCTTCCCTTCCCTTCTAAAGATAAATAAGTAAAATCTAGCAGTATAAAGTACAGCAAAGTGACAGGTAATAAATATATGTGTTAGGACATAGCTACTATAATATTGAAGGAAACAAAACCCTTATATTTGTTTTGTATTCTCATGGACTTGTGTACCTAACTTTAAAAAAAACCACAGTTTACTTGAGGAAAAAACATTGTGTCTGTGGGATAGAGATGAATTTTTACTATTAAACTTTTCATGGCAAGTCATTGAACCTAGTATTCACAGGCAGAGACTTGTTTTTCATCTTTGTCTTTACGACTCTTTTCCTCAGCTTAAATAATTATAAATTCCTCTGGTTTTCTTATTACTTGGTTATAAACTTAAATTGTATTACCATGTTTTTCTCCTTTAAACTAGATTATCAAAGGATTGTGAAACCCCATGTTTTCTAAATTTCAAAGTTTCATACTGTATTAAATCAAGTTTATAGTATATATTTGTGTACAGCATGAACTATAGACTGATTTATGAGTTGTGGTTTTGTGTTTGGCATCTATATATTTCAAAAGACTTGTCTGTTATTTGGCTTTTATTATAATTTATAGGATTATTATAGGGATTGAAAGAGACTACATATGGAAATACTTTGAAAATGAGAAAGATTATACAAACAAATTACTCTTTTATTCAGTGGTTAAAAAAGATTAGAGGGCATATTAGTATGTTCCTAAGGGCTGAACATACTTTGCAAATCATTTACTTATGCTGGGTGCAGTTTTATGAATAGCACTATTTCTGTTTTACTGAGAGAGAAAATTGAGATGATTTTACTAGCTGATTAATTGACTCAGTATTGTACAATGAGATATGGGAAAATGTAAAATGTAAAATATTTAAGAAAAATAGGAAACATTTCTAATTCAGTTAACAAATTTTCACAAATAGTTACAACATTTTATCTAAAATGGCTCTGAAAATATCCAACATTATTTTAGAGTTGAGACCTTTGTATATGAACATAAGGTATTAAAATTTATTACACTTTTGTTTCTAACTCAAGTTGGCCAGAACTAAACTTGTTATCTTTGTTTCAAGCTCATTTATCTTTACCTATATTTTGGAGTTGTCTCAATTTATCATTTGCTATCCAGGAACACCTACTTCTAGCAGGTCCTAAATTACTAAATTTTTTAATGCCTTTTTTTTGATACCTCTATTTCTGTCACCCCTGCCACTTACCCAAGATCAGGGTCTAAACATTTTTTATTTGGATTATAATGGCTCCCTCATAACTCATCTGTCTTTAAAGTTTTGCTACAGCTCGTCCATACCTTCTCAAAGCAAACTTTCTAAAGGGAAATCTGATCAAATTACTCTTTTGGCATCCCACCCTTTAAAAGTCCTTTGCAAAGGTCTAAATTCATACAAAGGGCTGCTTTAGGAACCTGCAAATTCTTTGGAAGCACATGACCACAGTCCAGATCACTGCTCTGCCCTTATCACTGTGTGACCTCTATTAAGTTTACACTTTCTTAGGTTCCTCAGTTTATAAAAGGAAGTTGATCATAATCACCTCCCTTGAAGGATTATTGTGGGATTGTGCATATGTGAAAGTGCTTAGTATTTGGTTGGCACATAGTGTTACCTTCTGTTGTAATTCTCCAGCTTTATTGCTCTTCACTGTTAGGATTATCCAAAGTACTTAAAGAAAAGTAGTCAATTAATATTTTTTATTTTTTTTAGAGGTCCGATTTTCTTTTTGAAGTGATGCTGGTTAAAATTATACAGGTTTCAGGTGGACAGCTCTATATCATCTGTACACTGTATTGTGTGTTCACCACTCTAAGTCAGGTCTCTGTCCATCACCATTTATCTCCTCATCCCCTCTTCCACCTACCCCCCCGCCTCCTCCCACAGTCACCACCCTGTTGTCAGTGTCCATGAGTTTTCTTTTTTCTTTTTTTTTCTTTGCTCAATCTCTCCACCCACTCAACCCAGCCCTGACTCCCCACAATTGTCCGCCTGTTGTCTATGGTCCTGTCTCTGTTTTCCTTTGTAAGCAGTGTTTTTCACTGGCTGTTGTCTCTATTTCACTGAGCATGGTGATTACCAATTAGTAAAGTGCTCAATAAATATTGAATTAGTTGATAAATTTGAAATCAAAATTGGAATTTCAATATGGATGACACAGTGGATATTGGCCATTGTTTTGGTAGAGATGCCATCAGTTTTCATGATCCACTTCTACCGTACTTGAAAACAAGAAAATTCTGTAATGCACATGTGAGTGTGGCAGTTTCTTTTCTAAGCACATTTGTTTTTTGTGTGTGTGTCTTACCTCACTAAATTTTCATTTTGGTTCTTTTCCCTTAGCCAATGCAAATGTGGCTTGGGATACTTCTGTTGGTGAAATGACTTGAGCCATTGGTCAGCTGAGGCAATATAAAAAAGAAAAACAAATCACTGAAAAGTAAAAAGAAATTCCTTTTCCTTTCTGTGTGTGAAAGACATAACATTATTTTTCAATAGCCCTATAAAATTGGAATTACCATATTTTGCTGTGCATAATGCACACTGTTTTCCCCAGATTTTTGAGGGAAAAATAAAGATGTGCATTATACATGGGTATAATGCTTACTTATCATGTGTATAATAATCCCATGTATAATTCTAAAAAAACATGGGTGTGTATTATACATGGCAAAATATGGTAGCTGATTTGCCAAATTGTCAGTTACATGTCATACAACTTGGATCTTCTGTCTAGGCTGGGTATTAGATTGAATTAATCTCAGGGATCTGATTGTTGAAAAACTTGAAAAGTTATTTGTTAACAAAGGTTGTAGATGTTTTAGATGTTTTTCCTGTTACAATTGGTACTAATTTTTAGTAACATGAATCAAAGATTCACTTTGCCCTTCATTTAATAAATAAAATAAGCACGTTAATTAATATGTAAATTACATTGAAATAGCTGTTAAAAATAAGGAGAAGCTATTTCATAAACCTTAAGGTAAGATTTTTCTTCAATTCAGGCCCAGTTTGCCTTGAAATAAAGATAAAGAATTTAGTGAAACTTATTATCTACAGATTTTTTTTAAGATCTGCCAATTGAATTCTTAAAGGCTGTACCTCCTTTTCATCATTTTGCAAGTAGAGAATTCATGCCTGATGTTTTTTATCTGGAGGAATTAAATGATGTTTTTTACCTGGAGGAATTAAATAATGTTTCAGTAGTACTCCTACTACTTTCTCACTTGTAGAGATAACTTTGGTTTCTAAATTACTACTTGGTCATTGTGTAGATCCTATTTTGTGAAAGTTAACTGCTCACATTGGCAAAAATTTTAACCACTTACTCCTACTCCCACCCTCATAATCACATACATAATCAGGCACTCAAAAGCATTATCCAATGTAGCAATTTCCTCCCACCATGAAACTTGTATAAACTTATCTGGCCTAATAATTCCTTTTTATGATGAATTATCATTTTCCAGAAATAGCTCAAGGTGACTCTTCCACTTGGTAGTGCTTTTTAATTGAATTAATAATCTTTCTTCAAATAAAATTGCTGGAGTCACCACCAGATTATTTCTTGAAATAGAATCTCAAATTTAGTTTTTGTTTGTGTACGTCTGTTTATTTTTATTATTACAGTAAAACCAAAAATGTGCTTATTGTCTGGATGCAGAAACTGACCTGTGCTGAATAGAAAACACTATCACAGGGATGTCTCACTCATGGTCCATGGGCCGCATGTGGCCTGGGATGCCTATGAATGTAGCCCAACACAAAATTGTAACTTACTTAAAACATCATGAGATTTTTTTTTTGATTACATGTTGCAATGCCATGTAAAATAAATGTAAGTATGCTCTCGCTGTTTGTACACCTGTGTGGCTGCAGTTTTACTGCTGTGTGCAGATTCCAGTGTGTTATCTTCCAAGTGCAGTCAGTAGAATTGATACTGTCAGACGTTACATGTGCTTGTGATGACTTAGTGAGACAGCTATTATCAATAGCATGTGCTATTATCAATACATGTGCTATTATCAAGCACATGTAACGTTTGTGCAATATTATCAATATTTCAACCTACTATTGCAATGTTAGGCATTTAATGTTATTTGGAAGTCAGGTAAGCATTCTTGATTATTAAAAGTACTTCCGCACCTTGGCGGTGCCTCACATGTCACACTTCACAATCACCCCTCTGCTTTGGCCAGTATCAGTAGCCAAGAGGTCTGTGGAAGGGCCCAAACCTTGCTTTCTATTCTCCTGTCAATTAATTTTCATAATAAAAGTAAATAAAGTCCTTTATCTACTATTATTATTTTTAATCCCAGTATGGCTTCTCCAGTGTCTCAAAAGAAAAAAAGAACCCCCCAAAAGAAAAATTACAGATGCAGGAAGACCGTTCAATGAAAAGTGGATAGATGACTACCTTTTTGTTGAGGAAAATAGTAAGGCACTCTGCTTAACTTGTAAGGAGTTTGTGCAAGATTTCAAAGACTATAATTTGAAATGGCTTTCTATGCAAAAACCTGCTGCCAAATGCAGTGTGAATGAAGTATTGTGTCATCAGGACAAAATAACAGAACTGAAAGAAAGTCTGTCTTAATAAAATTTTTTTCAGAAAGTTACAACTCTGGTGGATTCTGTTGTAAAAGCTAGTTATGTGGTAGCATATTTAATAGCAAGAAATAACCCTTTACCAATGTTGAGTTTATTAAGCACTGTATAGAAAGTGGCAGATATAATTTGCCCTGAAAAAAAGGGAGGTATTTCTAAAATCAGTTTGTCTCACCAGACTACAGCAAGAAGAATGAAATAAGTTGGAAAACCTACTGAAAGAAGTTTGGAGAGTAGAGCTAATTTAAAATTTTATGCTTTGACATGCTACAGGTACAGCTCAACTTTCCATTTTTATTAGAGGTGTTGATGATGAGTTTAGCATCCCTAAAGAAGAGGCTTCTTTAGTGCTATTAAAAGACACAACTTAAGAGATTTACATGAAGCAGTAAAAAATATGTTGAAGTGTTTTTATTTGTCGATTGTCAATATATCTGGTAAAGTTAATGATGGTGGCCCGGCAATGGTAGTCAAAAGAGAGGGATTTGTTAAATTAATAGAAGATGGTGCAGACGTCCACCAAGATGGGGCCATAGGTGGAAACACTATACCTCCTCTCACAACCAAGTTTAAAGTCAACAAAGTTTCAGTAACAAAAATGCAGCCAAAACACAGAAAATTGAACTATACGGAAGTCCAACAACAACGAACCATTCAGCCAGACCAGTAAGGGGTGGAGCCAGCAGTGGAGCGGGGTCAGGCAGGAAAGATCTCCGGAACCAGGGGCGCAGGCAGCTGTGGGCGGATCCCAAGTGTGGGGTAACAACAGGTGGACCCAGTGAAGGCACAAGGCTTCAGGCTGACCGCAGTCACACATTCTCGAACAGATAAACCAGTGAAGGAGTAAGCAGTGAGGCAGACTGAGCAGGCCCCAGCGGCGGGAAGCAGCAGAGGGGACCGCCACTGCCCCTCTCTGACCCCACACCCACATACAGCGTCACAACCGAGTGACTGAGTTGCCCCACCCTGGTGAACACCTAGGGCTCTGCTCCTCATATGTAACAGGAACGAACAGACCAACATATGGCTCAAGAAGAACTCAAAGCCCCAGAGCCTATAATTCTAAGTGACCAAGAAATAGCCAACGTTTCAGATGCATAGTTCAAAATACTGGTGATCAGGATGCTCACAGAACTGGTTGATTTTAGTCACAAATTAGAGGAACAAATGAAGGCTAAACTAATTGAAATGAAGGGAAATGCACAGGAAACCAATAGTGATGGATAGGAAACTGGGACTCAAATCAAGGGACTGAACCAGAAGGAAGAAAAAAAATGACCAAACAGAAAAGAATGAAGAGGCAAGAATTCAAAAAAATGAGGAGAGGCTTAGGAACCTCCAGGACATCTTTAAATGTTCCAACATCCAAATTATAGGAGTACCAGAAGGGGAAGAGGAACAGCCACGAGTGGAAAACTTATTTGAACAAATAATGAAGGAGAACTTCCCCAATCTGGCAAAGGCAATAGACTTCCAGGAAGTCCAGGAAGCTCAGAGAGTCCCAAAGAATTTGGACCCAAGAAGGAACACACCAAGGCACATCATAATTACATTAGCCAAGATTAAAATGAAGGAGAGAATCCTAGAAGCAGCAAGAGATAAGGGGAGAGTCACCTACAAAGGAGTACCCATCAGACTGTCAGTGGATTTCTCAAAAGAGACCTTCCGGGCAAGAAGGGGCTGGAAAGAAGTATTCCAAATTATGAAATCAAAGACCTACATCCAAGATTGCTCTATACAGCCAAGCTTTCATTTAGAATGGAAAGGCAGATGAAGTGCTTCTCAGATAAGGTGAAGTGAAGGAGTTCATCATCACCAAGCCCTTATTATATGAAATGTTAAAGGGACTTATATAACAAAAAGAAGATAAAAAATAGGAACAGTGAAAGGACAGCAAACTCACAGTTATTAACAACCACACCTGAAACAAAAGCAAACTAAGAGGACAGCTAAATCAGGAGCGGAACCATAGAAATGGAGACCACATGGAGGGTTAGCAACAGGGGAGTGGGGGGAGGAGAAGGGGGATAAGGTACCGAAAATAAGTAGCATAGACAGTAGGTAGAAAATAGGGGAGGGCAAGAATAGTGGGGGAAATATAGAATCTAAAGAACTTGAGACACGTGGACATAAACTAAAGGGGGGGATGGTGGGGGAGGTGGTGTGCAGGGTGGAGGGGAATGAAGAGGGGGAATTAGAACAACTGTAATGGCGTAGTCAATAAAATATATTTAAAAAAATAGAAGATGATGCAATTGCTCCAAACTCACATTTGATGAAGTGTCTGCATAGTACATCAAGAAAATTTATGCACAAAAGCTTTAAAGATGGATAATGTCATGCAAATCATCATCAGGCTGTGAATTTTATGAGCCAAGGGATTAAATTATTGCCAGTTCCAGGAATTCCTTTATTGATGCTGACCATGGTGACATTTTACTTTTCAGAAGTAAGATGGCTAAGTTGAAGTCAAATGTTGAAAAGATGTTATGATTTGCAACATGTTATATCAAGTTGTTGATGGCATCAAAAAGCAAATTTGTGCTGGAACTTGATGATAACTGGCTTACAGATTTAGCATTTTAAATGGATTTAACTGCTCATGTTAATGAGTTAAACATGCATCTTCAAGGTAAAAACCAACTTATCAATACCATGTTTCAAAGCAGAACAGCATTCCAAATGAAACAAATTATGGCAAGCTCAAATTAAGGCAATCAATTTTATGCACTTTGACATATTAGTTAAACAGTCCTGTGAACATTGGAAAAACCTGCTGCCAAATGTAGTGTGAATGAAGTATTGTGTCGTCAGGACAAAATAGAACTGAAAGAAAATCTGTCTTAATAAAAATTTTTTCAGAAAGTGGAAAATATGCAGTCTTGCTTTTCAATTTGATACAAAAATTTGAAAACAGATTTTAACATTTCTGGGAAAATAATATTTGCTGTATTTGAGACTCTATTTTCAGTCACCATAAATGTTACCTGCCAATTTTCAAATGGAATGCATAGAGCTGAAATGTGACATTCAACTAGAAGACAATCTACATTCAAAGAAGGCATAATCGATTGTGCCTCTTTATTGGACTTTTGTAGGTCCTCTCTTCCCACAGACAAATATCCCTTGCTTCACAATCATGCCTTATTCATGTCATTGCTGCTCGTCAACATCTACATTTGTGATTGACTATTTTCAAGAATAAAATATAAAGAGAAAAATCAGAACCAAAATATCTGGTGAGCACTTTGAGAACTTTCTGAGAATTGCAACCCCTTCTATCAAATCAGATATTAATACACTAATTTTTTAAATGCAGTGTCAAACATCCCACTAGTTTTATGTTGCTCCTTTTAAAATAAAAAAGAATTTTAAATGACATTTTATTACTTAGATATGTAAATTTTCCATATTAGTGATCACAAATTTGGGACCTGCTTGATGATTTTAAAAGATTATCAGAAGGGTAGCTGCATAATTGGGGTGATTGTGTGAGGATTTTTTTGCTTATCTGTGGTGGTGAATATTACAAAAATTGTTAATGGACCTTTTTTTTTCTTGCTCATCAGTTTTTGTTAGTGTTTGTGTATTTAATGTGTGGCCCAAGACAACTCTTCCAGTGTGGCCCAGAGATGCCAAAAGGTTGGACACCCCTGCTTTATCAGGACTGTTGGCTTTATTTATAGTTTAACTCAATTAACATTTTTCAAGCCCTTCTAGCTTTCCTTCAGGTACTTGGAATACAAAGTTGAATGAGATAAAAATTCTGATGTCTTAAGGCTTTTTACATTATGAAATGAAATGTAATCTTTTATGTGACTAAGACAAAGGAGGAGGAGATATAGTTGGGAAGACCTTAAAGAAGAGATGATAGCAAAGCTGAGACCTAAAAGAAGAGAATCAGTATAGGAGTAGGTAGAGAAGTAACAGAAGTAGGAAAACAGATGCAAGACTTAAAAGACCTACTGAGTTCTAGAATCCTCTTAGCCATTTCTAAATGTAGAGAGTGCTCTGTGGGAGAGTGGCAGGTGAGGCAGTGAAAGAGGGAGTCAGGGACCACTCAGTGAAAGTTCTCATTGACAAATGCCATTATATGATGTAAAACTAATATTCATGAATTCCCTATTAAAATATAGATTCTGATTCAGTAAGTCAGAGGTAGGAACCTATGCTCAGTAGGTGAGGTGATGCTCCTAAGTGATGCTTGATCCTGCTGGACTCCTAACCACAGTTTGAAGCATTCTAACTTTATTCTGTGGGGCTTGAAGGAGTGATATGACCAAACTTTAATTTTAAGAAAATTTTGCTTACATAGGGGTAGAAGGCAGTGATCATTAAGCTTGGTGAGTAAAAAGAATTGTGTGATACTTGAGAGGAGGAGGAAGAGATGGAGGCAAGAGATAGGCAAAAAGTAGAATAAAAAGCTGCTGGTTATTTGGCTGTGAAGGAGACTTGTTGAGGGAAGGATAATTTGGTGTGTTCCTAGGTTTGGAAATTGGCTAGCTAGCAGATGATGTTTACTGAGTTAGGGAGGAGAAGCTGGTCAGTCTTGTGCCTGGGGTGGAGGAGGGGGTGATAAGAACATAGATGCCTGCTGGGAAGTTCCAAATGACTAAATCATTATGTTTGAATAGTATGTATGGACTTTGGGGACTCACTCCATTATCTCACTTCAATGTTTATTGAGAGCCTGTTGTTTGCCAAGGAGGTGACAATTCAGCAAGATGTAGAAGGTTGGAGAGGAATTCCACAAGCAGGTGTGCAGGAGAGTTGCAAAGTGAGATGGACGTACCAAACACTCAGAATGGAAAGTTACCCTTTGAGTGCAGTCTTAGATCATTTTCTGTACCAGCTCAAAGTCCAAAGTGGAAAGAGGGGGCTGTAGAGAAAAGCAAGGGTCTAATCATAAGTCTTGACCATGGTGGTCCCTTCAGCTGTAGATAATGAGGGAGGTAGCACTTGAAGTGGTTAATTTTGTACTTTGCATTTTAGAGGGCATAGTCTAGTGTCACTGTGAGGGATGAATTGGAGAGAGGTAAAATGTGGGGCTTGAATCCCAGGTAAGTCTGAGGTAGTGGTTTAAATCCACAAAACTAAGCCCCAGACTCAAATGATTGGGTCAGGTAGGTAAAGTGAAAGGGGAATAGCAGTGATAGAAGGCTTAGACGGGCAGGCTCTGTGGTGAAAGTCAAGTCAGCATCTATTCCCTTTTCTCCACCAAGTAATCCACGTTCAAAATTTAAATACTGAATAAAACACCCTTAAAATTGTAATTTCTGGTTACAGTGCTGACCGAGAGGAGGTTGCAGTGCTGACTGAAATAAAATGATTTGGGAAATAGAATTTCTCTCTTGAGAGACTGCGTTTTGGTATTACCCACTTAGGCAAGGAGGTGAAGGAAGAATTACTTATGGTGAAAAGCTAGGAGTCAGGCTTGGACATGTTGGATTTGAGATGCTTATATAATATTCAAGTAGAGATAGATAGTGTACAGTTGTCAGAGTTAGACCAGGGAATGGAATTTGGAAAGCCCTTTATATAGTAGAGGGAAGATTCTCTAAGGAAAAAGTCATGGGAATAGAAGAGGGTTGTGGATGGAAACCCAAGTTCTAAACTTTAACAATGGCCAGTGAGAGAACTGAGTGCTGTTCATGGTAAAAGTAAGTTGTGTGATTTGACTATGTTAGAGACAGAAATCAGTATTCCCAAAAACAAGTTTGTTTAGTTGTGCTGCAGAGAGGTGCAGAAACAAAGATTTCAAAGATTCATTCTGGTTTGTCACAGAGTGGTCACTGGCAGATTTTTCCAGAACAATGTCATTGGGGCCAGAACCTAGGAAACTGAATTTTGGAGTTACTGTGAGGTGAGAAAGCCTAAACAATTATTTTCCTTCAGAAAAATTCTTGCTCTGCTTTTGCTATTTATTAAAGGCATTTATCAAAGGTTAAGTTCAGGACTAAATGATCTAATTATAGGCTACCTATGTGAATATGGAATAAATTAATTTCATTAATGTATATAAGCTGACAAAACTTCTAAGAATATGAAGTTAGATGTGATTATTTTTAAACTGAAAAGTTCTTGTAACAGAGTTACTTTATAAAATAAGTCTATAGGTTTATTTATCTGTCCTCATTAATATTATATTAATCTTTGTGAAACTCCAGTGAAATTTTTTCTACACATTTTACGGTAAAAAGAAACCTCTGTGCATTTATTTTAGAATGCTTTAAACATTCTAAAAATTAACTGGCCACCGGAGAACATTTCCTTTTTAGTAGGTAAAAATGGGCTTAAACATTGAATTAACTTTTAGTTTTACCCTAGGCCTTTTTTTCCCTTATGAATTTGTTACTTATAGTCTTTGCAATGCTGCCCTCTAGTGATAGCTTCCCCAAATTCATTGATTAACTTGCAAGTGTCCAGTGTCTCTTTTGACTCCATGGGTCCTTTGCCACAGCACATATGGTTTGGTGTCCTCTTTTATTACATCTCAGTTGAGGTGTGTGTGTGTGTGTGTGTGTGTGTGTGTGTGTGTGTTTTGTAGCCAGTTAGACTTCTTACTCTCCTTCAATGTTATTAAGGAAAGATCAGGAACTTCGGGGCCAAAATTTTGGATGTGAGTTCTAACACTTCCATTTATCAGACTGTGTGTGTGTTGCATAAGTTATATGTCCAGAGTTGTCCTGAGGAGTGAATGACAACGTTTTTTTAAGGCACTTGACACAGAAAACAGAATTTTACATGTTCCAGCTCACTCTTCCAACCTTCTTCTCCCCTTCCTCATTGACTAAGCTAGGGGTCAGTTCTCTTTTTTCCCTCCTCTAAGTTCTCTTGTTATGAAGCATCTCGCTATATTTTAGTTATCTATTTACATATTCTTGTTATATAACTTGTAGAAGCTAGGAATTATGTTTGGCTCATGCAAATTTGTACTTAGTGTTAAGCATATACTCCAGTACGTACAGAATCCTCATTAGATATTTGTTAAATGAGTAAATGAATTAATGGATGAAAAAATGGATACCACTTCTAAATAGGAATTCTGGAGCATGTTACAGAAATTTTTCTGGTATTATGCAGATTGCAAATGGATAGTACACGATATAATTAGACTTTAACCCTGGCTTTTTATTGAGGTATTTATTTGATAATTTTTAACTCCTTCTGTAGTTTTTGCCTTTTAGGTTTTTGATAATATGATAATTTGTTTTTATTCTTAAAAATTGTTGATTTCATCTAGTTAAAAATTTTATTAGTAAGCAGTTGTACATAGTATTTTCTTATAATATTTGATTTTTCCTTATCTAGTTAAACTCATTTTAGTATAGCCATTTTTCTCCTTTAAAATATTTAATTAGATTGAAAGTATGTGCATTTTCTTGGTATTCTTGAAGCACGGGGATTATTTTGAATTCTGTTTTTCTACTCCAAAAATACATAATTTTATTGTAGTTTTAATTTGCCTCTTTGATGGCTAGTGATGCTGAGCATCTTTTCATATGTCTCTGGGTCCTCTTTATGTCCTCTTTGGAGAAATGTTCATTCAAGTCTTTTGCCCATTTTTTAATTGGGTTGTTTGTCTTCCTGCAGTGGAGTAGTGTGAGTTTTTTTATATATTTTGGAGATCAAATCCTTGTCCAAGGTACCATTGGCAAATATGTTTTCCTATACAGTTGGTTCTCTATTTATTTTAATGCTGTTTTCTTTAGCCGTGCAGAAGTTTTTTTATTTTTATGAGATCCCATATGTTTATGTTTTCCCTTATGTCCCTTGCTCTAGGGGTCATATTGGTGGAAATATTGCTATGTGGAATATCTGAGATTGTCCTGCCTATGTTTTCTTCCAGCACTTTTATGGTGTCACAACTTCTAGTTAAGTCTTTTATCCACCTTGAATTTATTTTTGTGTACGGTGTAAGTTGGTGATCGAGTTTCATTTTTTTTACATGTAGCTGTCCAGATCTCCCAATACCATTTGTTGAAGAGGCCGTTTTACTCCATTTTATGCTTTGGCCCCTTTGTCAAATATTTAGTTGACTGTGGGGACTTTGGTTTATTTTGGGGTTCTCTATTCTGTTCCATTGGTCTGTGTGTCTGTTCTTACGCCAGTACGAGGCTGCTTTGATTACAGTGGTCTTGTAATATGGTTTGAGATCAGGTATTATGATCCCTCCTACTTTGTTCTTTCTCAAAATTGCTGCAGCTATTTGGGGTTATTTATAGTTCCATATAAATTTTGAAATGCTTGTTTTATGTCTGTGAAATAAGTCATTGGTACTTTATTTATTTATTTTTTATTTTTTTTAAAGATTTTTTTTATTTATTTATCTTTAGAGGGGAAGGAGAGAGGGAGAGAAACATCAATGTATGGTTGCCTTTTGTGCGTCCCCTGCTGGGAGTTGGCCGGCAGGGAACTGGACTACAACCCAGGCATGTGCCCTGACTGGGAATCGAACCTCGATCCTCTGGTTCGCAGTCATTGGTACTTTAATAGGGATTGCATTGACTCTGTTAATTGCTTTGGGTAGTGTGGACATTTTGATGATGTTAATTCTTCCAGCCCACGAGAAATTAAGGAAGACATGAATAAATGGCATGTGCTTCCATTTATTTGTGTCTCCCTTAATTTCTTTCTTCAGTATTATGTAATTTTCTGAGTACAGGTCTTTTACCTCCTTGGTTAGGTTTATTCCTAGGAACTTTAGATGCAAATTAAAACCACAGTGAGAAAACAATTCACACTGGTAAGAATGGCCAGCATAAACAAATCAATAAACAACAAGTGTTGGAGAGGATGTGGAGAAAAGGGAACCCTAGTGCACTGTTGGTAGGAATGCAGACTGTTGCAGCCACTGTGGAAGACAGTATGGAATTTCCTCAGAAAACTAAAAATGAAACTGCCTTTTGGCCAGGTAATTCCACTGCTAGGATTACATCCTAAGAACCCTGGAACACCAATTCAAAAGAACCTATGCATCCTAATGTTCATAGCAGCACAATTTGCAATAGCCAAGTGTTGGAAGCAGCCTAGGTGCTCATCGGTAAATGAATAGATAAAAGAACTATGGTACATTTACACGATGCAATACTATGCAGCAGAAAGAAAGAAGGAGCTCCTACCCTTTTCAATAGCATGGATGGAACTGGAAAGCATTATGCTAAGTGAAATAAGCCAGGTGATGAGGGACAAATACTATATGACCTCATCTTTAAGTGGAACCTAATCAACAAAACAGACAAGCCAGAGACACTGAAATGAACAAACTAACAGTAACCAGAGGGGAGGTGGGAGAGGATAATAGGGGAGAAGGGGGAAAGGTTTTCAGGAACAATTATAAAGGATAAATGGACAAAACCAAGGGGAGGGTGGGATTAGGGGAGGGAGGTGGGGATGGTTGGGGTTGGGTTGGAGGGATGGGAAAGTGTTGACAACTGTATTTGAAGAAGAATAAAATTTAAAAAGCCCCAAAACACGTAGTTTTCTCTATATTTCTGCTTCTAAGTTTTTGTAATTATTTAATGGTCCCATTTATTTCTTTGTGAAAGCTTCTATTAATCTAAATTTGCTTCTAATTATGTGTTTAACCAAGTCCCCTATGGTTTGATATATGTATGAGGGCTATTCACAAGGTATCCAGCCATGTAATATGAAAAATGGAGACATTTATTGAAGGAGATGCAAGATACAAGAAACATTGTTCATAGGACAAAGACACCTCAGTCTCCTTCAAAGCAGGCATCTGTGGACCTCAATCTCCACAGTTCTCCCAATCACCACCAGCTGCCTGGTTGTATTTTCCTGAATCTCATTGACAGTCTGAAATCTCTTCCCTTCCAAAGGTGATTTTAGTTTGAGGAAAAGAGAGAAGCCTCAGAGTGCCAGATATGGGCTGTAGAGGGTTTGAGTAACCTGGGTAATTTGATGTTTTGCCACAAACTCTGCACAAGATGTGATGCATGAGTGGGCACATTATTGTGATGAAGCTGCCAATCACCAGTTGCCCATATCGGAATAGTTTCTGCGTAGGGATGTTCAAGCTTAATGCAAAATTTGATACAATTTCGTTGCTGTACTCAGTCATTTTGAATGCAATAGCCACACAGTACACATGCACACTCAGCAGTGTCTATCATCCCCACTAACTAGTAAGGTGAAGTTGTCATTGTTCATGCATGTTCATTCGCGTCTACATTCCTTGGCTGCCAGTTTCATCAATATGTGTAAACTCTTCTCATTATATTAACAATGGCTGGATGTTTGGGGACAGATCTTGTATACTAGCTTTGTTGTATTCTAAGTGTTCAATAAATGCAGCTGTGATTTCCTTCTTGACCTAAGAGTTACTCAAGTGGGTATTTTTAAATTATGAAATGCATGTGTGTGTTTAAACTATTTATTTCTAGTTTTATTATAATGTGATCAGAGAATAGGCACTTACAATGTCTATTTCTTGAGATTTTGTTCTTATGATACATATGAGATTAGTATTTAAAATGTTCCCTAGGATATGGACAATGGTGTGGGGATTGCCTGAGGGAGTGGGGAGTGCTGGGTGGAGGGGGTAAAGGGGGAGAAATTGGGATAACTGTAATAGCATAATCAATAAAATTATTTTTAATAAGTTTTAAAAAGTTCCCTAGGCATTGAGAAAGAAGTTGAATTGTCCATGGGGTTTACAGTTCTGTGTATTTTTTTATTGACTTTATTACATATATTCAAATACCTTTTATAATTTGACTGATTCAATTGTCACATACTTAGGAAAATTATATTAAATTTTTGAATTGTTGTTGGGTGTTTGTAATTTTTCTCATTGTTTCCAATATGTTTCATTCCTATGTTATTTGATGCTTAAAAATTTATGCTTGATATCTTCATGGTGCATTGTTTTACTTTTTATCAATTAAAAATAATCTTTTAAATAAAATGTTGCTAGTCATTTGGATATCCATATAGGGAAAAAAAAATACTTGATCTCTGCTTCCTCCTTGCACATTTGATTGAAGATCTAAGTGCAAAGGAAAATAATGAAGCCTATAGAGGACAATGTAAGACAATATCTTTATTATCTTATGGTAGGAAAATATTTTAAATAGGACACAAACCTTAAAATAACATAAAGGACAGGATTGATAAACTAGACCCAAGTTAAGATAAGCTGACAAGTTAAGTTGAACAAGGTTAAGAACTTTTGTCAAAAGAGACCAATAAAGATAAAAAGTAAACCAAAGGACAATAGAAGATATTTTACTTGCCATACGTATACATGACGAAGGGCTTGTATCCATATTGGGTAAAGAAATCCTGTACATCAATGGGAAAAGACATGGGGAAGAGACTTGAATAGGCATTTCAAAAAAAAAAGTAACTTTGGTGGCTAGTAAATATGTGAAAAACTGCTCAACTTATCATTTGCCAGGGAAATACTAATTAAAACCATAAGGAGATACTATTGCAACACTCACTAGAATGTCTACAACAAAAAAATTGATAATAACCAAGTGTCAGAATGCGGATAGAAGTGAATCACTGCTGCTGTAAATTGGGAAAATCACTTGAAAATTCTGGCAGTATCTACTAAAGCTGTGTTTACACAGATATACCGGGTGTGGCAAAAGTAGGTTGACAGTTATTTGTATAGAAAATAATACAATAATAAGTAATACAAGAATAAACATGTTTCAAGTACTCAACAACTGTAAAACTACTTTTGCCATACCCTGTATATAGGTACTTTGTAGCTCAGCAATCTTAATAGGAATTTAGATAGATGTTTACTAAAAGACAAGTACAGTCATATTCAGAGGAGCATTATTTGTGTTAGTTAAAACCTGGAAACAATGTTCATCAGCAGGAAAATGGTGCAATCAATATTATATAGTAATGAGTAGAGCAATGAAAATGCACAAATTACACCTTTATGTAACAACAAAGAAGTGACCTGAATTATTATGTTCATTGAAAGAAACCAGGCATAAAAGAATACATATTGTCTGTGGTTCCACAGATATATAAGATTTAAAAGTGGCCAAGCCTAATCTAGGAATTTGACCTCAGGATAGTGGTTACTTTTGTGGAGGAGGAGGGGATAGTAATTTGGAAGTGGTAGTAAGGTAACTTCTTTATGTTAGTAATGTTCTATTTCTTGATGTATGTGGTGGTTACAAGGGTATAACTGATTTTTGAAATAATTCAATGAGTTGTATAATTTATGGTATGATTTCTATGCTTTTTTGGATGCATGTTATACTTCAATAAGAACATTTAAATTATAGGAAATAAAAAATGTTGCTTTAGTACAAAGATACTATTAATATCAAAATAATAGTAGAAATTCAATACAAGTTAGCCACAATTTGATCACCTATTGAAAATTTCAATAAATAGCATTCTCTTCCAGTCATTTGCTTTTGTGTTCTTATATTCATTCCCAACTCTTTCACAGTCCTGCTTTATATGGCTGGGTGCATTCAAAACAAAGCAAAGCATTTTTCCATGAATTCTATTCTGAATTTGTTTTTATTTTCATTTGCCAGTTACATCTTTTTTCTTTTATTTGCCTTTTATGGAATTTTCACCAATTTTAAGGGTCTTTGTGTTTTACAAGTGAATTTTTATTTGTTGCATTCATAATCATAAATGTTTTAAAATTTTTATGGTTTATTGCTATTGTTATACAGAATGTTTTCTTTGTGTGTGTAGATTAAACTTAATTTTTAATTTGTATGAAAATTATCTTTAAATTTTCTGAATATCTGAATCTACATTTTTCTAATTATCAGTATCAAAAATAAATGAAGCCATTTCACTTCCCCTTCATTCTTTCCCTCTTGCTTGTCTTTTATGATGTAGTTTATGGCTCAGATTACATTTTGTTTAATTATTTTCTGGCATTTTGTTTAATCTCAAGAGTTAATCATTGAGACTTACCTTCTGTTTTATAACCATTTTTACAATCATTAATTTATGTACTCAAAAATTTATTGAGCACACCTGCTATACATGAGTAAATAAGAATATTAGTGAAAAAGTTAGATGGGAGCCCCTGGTCTCAGGAGGCTTTAGATTCTTTGCGTCAGATGGTCAATAAATAAGTGAATAAGATAATTTTGTATTTTGGAGAATAGTATGAAGGAAATAAATAGGGTGGAGTGATAGAGATGACTGGCTGCAGTTGGGATTGATGCCATGTTAGAGAGATTGGTCAGAGAATGCCTCTGGGAAACAATGACATTAAGCTGAGACTTGAAAACAAGAAAGGACACAGGCCTGGGTTAAGAGCAGCCTAGGCTGAGAGTAGCCAGTGCCCTGATAAAATAAAAAAGTTTTGTCTTTTGAAAAGCTTTTATTCAGCATTACTTTTTACCTTCTGTCAGACATTGTAGTAAGTATTTATGACATCGTCATGAACAAATAAACTTTCTGCTTTCAAAGCACTTGTCATTTTACCTGGAACAAATAGATCAATAAATAGTTTCAAACTGATAGGTGCTATGAAGAAGATAAAATGGGTAATATGCTGAATGAGGAGAGGGGACCATTTCAGTATAGTGAAGAAAGTTTTCTAAGGAGGTGATGTTTGAGTGAATGAATAATAAAAAGTTCCATTCATATGAAAGTCTAGGGGAAGAGCATGCAAGGCAGGGTTTCAGTTGGGTTGGAGCAAAGTTACTGGGCTGAAGAAGATGACTGAGATCGAATTGTACAGCCCTTATATGCTATGGTAAGGAGCTTAAACTTTATTTCAAGTACAGTGAGAAAGTATACGTTCAATTGCTGTAACAAAAGATCCCCACTTAGAGGGCCTCAAGCAAAATAGAATTTTCTCTCTGATGTAGCAACTTTGTCCAGAGGCAATAGCAGACAGTTTCACAGTGTTGTCTAAGAACCCTTGTTCTTTGTGTTTTGGTCTTTATCCATCTAATAAAGTGTAACTTATCTGTGTGGTCCAAGCCACATTACCATTTGCATGTTCATGTCTCTGACTTTGGAAACAGGGACTAAAGAACTGGCGATTTCTTTTTAAAGTGTAGCTTCTACTTGTATTTCATTAGTTGTTACTTAATCATATAGTCAACATTGGTAACCTCGAGGTTTGAAAGTACAGTCCCTGCCTGTTTGGCCTCATACCCTGATACATCTGTGTGGGTTATTACTAAACAGAAGAAATGTATAACAGATATTTAGGAATGATTAGTAATTTCTGTCATGAAGCCATTGAAGTGTTTTCAACAGTGGAGTAAATATTCATTTTTAAAAAGATTACTCTCATTTTCTTAAGAGAATATTGTGGGAGGTGGAGATGATAACAAATGGAAATGGGACTAATTAGTTCGTGTGAGTGGTTTATAATGACCTAGACCAGGTGGAAGCAAGGAAAATGGAGAGAAGTAGGTGGATATGAGATATATTTTAGAAGTAGAAGGATTTGCTGCTGAAGTCTAGATCTCAGGACATATGGGCTGTAGATAATCACTTTGGGAGCCATTAAGCCACATGAGGTAACCAATATAGAAGTTAGGAGGAAATATGTGGTTAGAGTTCAGACAAACAAACAAATGAACAAACAGACTTCATTTGAAATAAATTGCTATTTTTAGAGGACAGCTAAGTTTCAGTGATGTTCAGAAAGTCAAGGAAACGTTCAATGACTAGGCTAAGGATGTAGTTGAGATTTCCAATCTCTGAGGAGGAGTTCCAGAGGACATGCGTGGATGGTAATACTTGAGACCTAGATAGAGGATGGAGGGAAGTGTAATCATCATGTACTAGAAGGAGAATCTGCATATTTTTGTTTGAGTGGTTTCAGTGCCTACTACCTGCTCACTTAAACCATGGTGTTACTCCTCTTGGATATTTGTCACATATTTATATCCTGGCTCTTTTTTTAGTAGTGATTTAGGATGTGTATAGGGGGTGTATACTGTTGAGCCTTTGTATATCTTGACCAGCTAATGAATACATTGCATACAGTCTTTGTTCTTGAAAATTTAATAACCCCATATCTCACTGAATCTAATATTTGGATTAGCTGACAGAGTTTTAACTACCCAAGACTTATATTTGTATTTTAGGTGCCCGGTATCTTAATAATATAGCCATGAGAATATTACTGTCATTTGGCAATTCTTATAAATAAATAAAATATGATTTAAAAGAAAGAGGAAATTATATATTTTACATACATCAGTTACCTTAAAGCTCTCACATTGTGTTTTATCTCATTATTTACATGTTTATATACACCATAGAAGTATGAATATTATCAGCATTCTCACACTGAAAAATGTTACATTTTAAAATTTTTCTTCTTGATATTTGCTTCTAATATTTTTGCATTCAGATACACTATTTATTTCATGTTTGGAAGAATCCACTGAAAGAAGTTGGATGTAAGGTCTGTTGCTGAGAAATTCTTTTCAATTTTAGTTATTTGAGTTGTCAGGTTCTTTAAGTTCTTTTAAAAAGTTGCATGTATTGTTGTTCAAGTACAGTTGTCTCCATTTTCCCACCACCATTTTCCCCTCCCCTCTACCCGTACAAAATAAAATAAAATGTCAGATTCAACTATTTTACTTTGAAAGGATTAAACACATTGAAATGGAGAACCAAAAGTAATCAAAGCATATTGAAATGTAATAAATTATTTTCAGAGTCACTTTTAAAAATATTTTATTGTATTTTCTTTCTTGATTTCTAATTATTGAATACTTTCCACTAAATATATTACCCCAATTGGGACTAAATATGTAAACTTGTTTTAAGGTGGGTGAGTGTTAAAAAAACAAAACAAAAAAAACCCCAAATCTGGTAAAGGTTGATCAGTTAAAGCCCCCTGTTTGCCATTTTTAGAAAATTACCCAACTTTAAAAAAAATAAAAAATAAAAATTGCATTTAAAGATGTGAAAAGATATAAAAGTAATCTCTAATGTATTTTTTCAAGATAACCTAAAAAGTCATGTATTTTTTTAAGTTTGATTTTTGTTATATGTTTTTTTCTCCTTTCAGGCTGATGCTTCTAGTAGAGGTTGGTGATTTGCAAATGTGAATATGATTTTACACATCAGTACTGAAAGAAAAGGTTGAGGGAGTTCTGGTCCAGAGTTTCACAGTGTTTATTTTCCTTATAATCTAGAATTGCAGATTTCTTAATTTTCCTTAAAGTCTAAAAATTTATAACTTCAAAAATAGTGATCATGTGTATAGTTATGGAATTTATCATTGCCGACATGTAAAGCATAGCTAGGAGTTATATATTCTTCCAGGTTTGTGACAACACAGAGAACACATTGTGAGTCAGTAAGTTAATAGCTTTTACTTTGTATGAATGTTACGTGTAGTTTTAAAAAGTCTGTTGGGTTTCCAGTATTATTTTAAAAATCATGTCAGTGTCTTGGCTTGATGCTCAGTTGATTGTAGCACTGTCCTATAACCAAAAGGTTGTGGGTTTGATTCCTGGTCAGGGCACATATCTAGGTTGAGGATTCAATCCCTGGTCAGGGTGCATATGGGAGGCAACTGATCAATGTTTCACTCTCACATTGATGTTTCTCTCTCTCTTCTCCCCCACCCCACCTTTCTCTCTAAACTCCATAAAACATATCATTGGGTGAAGATTAAAATTTCTTTTAAAAAACTCTCAGTGACTTTATCTATAAAATAATCAGTTAAAGTATTGGTCATCTAATGTACTCAAAAATCACCTTAAATCTTGCTAAAAAAGATGGCTTCAGTCTTATTCCTAGATATTTTGCCTTGTTCTACAGAACATACTTCATGAAACTACCTTGAAGACTAAATAGTAAAAAAGTTAAAGTTTTGGAAATCAGTGATTTGTGAGTCGGGAAATTAAAATATATCCAAGTTATTACCATTTTTGCTTAGAAATTTATATCAGTTTAGCAAGGTTTTTGATATTGTTCGCTACGATATTTAAAGTCATGGGCCTTGCTTTTAATAATGTTTGTATTCGTGTTGTTTTATTTATGTTTCAGTTTTCCTTTCCTTATTCTAGTAAGTGTTTGAGTATGTACAGTGTATCAATCATTGTGGTAGAAATCCGTAAAGACTCAAATATGCAAGAAACATGTACATGGCCTTGGCATTCTCATGTTAGAGACCAAGAATCAAAATAATTGATAACTGTATAATATATTGAATGACAAAGTCATTTGGAGTAGAGGAAGTGTGGGGGCGACTTTCCTCGCAAGTCCCCCCATGCGCCTCAGATGAAAGTAGGCATGCATCCGTGGTGTTGTGGCTTGAAGCCTCTAGTCCATGAAGGAGGTCCTGAATCCGTTTAGGTCCCTGTCCCGGGTGCCAGATGTGGGGGCGACTTTCCTTGCAAGGCCCCCCATGTGCCACGGGTGAAAGTAAACACTATCAAGACATGATCTGCTTGGGGAGGAAAGGGGACCAATCCCTCAAAGGGGAAGGGCCAAGAGCCCCCGCTCAATGGGCTTTTATTGGGTTCATTTGCACAAGAATACAGGTAAGGATCAAACAATAGAAATCATTCAAAGAACTATGAGGGCTTATTCTCAGTCAGGGTCAGATAACTAATGAGCCATAAAACTTTGAGGAACAAACTTCTTGCTTGGACCCTTATCCTTTAAATGAGAGCATTCTAAACAAAGCAGGCTTCACAGAATTTTTACATATTCTTTCTTATACCTGATTTACCCCATACCTGCCCCTTCCAGCACAGGGCTGCACTGCCTTCCCCATCATAGGTTTTTAGGCTGAAGTGGATTAGAGCCAGGAAGTGCTTCTCCCAGATGGAAATGGGGATTCGGGCTATGTCACAATAGCTGGGGCGGGGGATGAGGGTCCATCGCTCCCTCTTTGTCACAGCCCCCCTAGTCCTTCCATGATGGCCTCTCAAGTGATCATGTCTGGCCTAGGTTGCCCCTCTCTGAGGGGTCTTACCGGCCAAGGACATCAACCATGCTTTGGGGGCAGGGGAAGAAGCAGAAGCAGCGCTTGCTGCTAGAGACAAGCTTTGTCTCCTGTGGCCTGAATTCTGGAGGTTGCACACTCAGCCATGGGGGGCAGTTACAGTTCCTGAAACCAGGCAGGGAGGTTCCCAACAGAAAAGAATTCACAAAACATCTAACATTTGTACTAGCTATTAAGAGGTGGGGATGCAAGGGAGTGGCATTTGGGTTAGTGAGAACATTTGCAAAGACACAGAAGCATTGAAGAGGCCGGTTTGTTTAGAGAGCAGGGTGATGGGTAGTTGTGGAAAATGAAGTTGATAAAATAGGGTAAGAGACACTATAGTTTGACTTAATTTGTTTTAATTTTTAACTTAATACACCAGGGCAGTTGCAGTATCAAGAGGAGACTGTCAAGAGGAGAAAATAAATTTGGGATATTTTAAAAGTAGAATTGGTACTATATAAAAACTACTTGGACATGTGTTAGGAGAGTTAAAATTGAACTAAAGTTAGAGAAATTGGAATAACTAACTGAAAGAGTTAATGACAATGCAGAATCTAACAAATCTTCAAAAAATTTCAACCATGTTTGGATAAATGGGGAACTTCTAATCCAATGGCTTCTTTTTAGGCCTTATCTTTTTTTGTTTCTTTTTTTTTTACATTTTTTGATATATAATTAATTGACAAATAAAACTGTAAGATATTTAAAGTGTATGACATGATGATTTGATATAGGTACACATTGTGAAAGGGTTCCCTCAATTGCCTTATCCTTTTAAAAGTCACCCAGAATGTGAACACTTCCTTTCTCTTCTCTCACAGTCTAAAGCCATGTGCATTTGTGTTTCCCCCATAGCCCTAGGCAAAAAAAAGCAGTGTGGTCTTGCAGTCTTCATCAAAACCCTGTGTGTGACTTGGTAATTCTGTTTCAAAAGAAAGAAAATTTCTGTTGAAACCAGAAATAATTGGGGATGAGTTCAAATATTAATATATAAATAAAGGTATTCAGATACTATTTTTAACAGAAATGGGAAATGATGTAAATGCTTCCATAAAGGGATTGATTAGACAGATTATGGTATATCTATTTGATCAGTAAGTTAAGGAAAGGTTGGACTGTATAACAAAGAGACCTATCAATGATTTCGTGGATTAGTGAAAGTTGAATTTTATTTATTTTTTTACAGCAGAATTTTCAAGTCAGTTGGAAGTTTTACTCCATGTGGTCATTCAGGGACAGAGATTCTTTCTATCTTATTTCTTTACCATCTCATGGGGCGTTATGGTCTAAGCTCAGTTGTAGGCACATCCGTATTTTGGTTTTATTGAAATTGTAATTGCTAAGGTCACCAGTGATGACATAATTGTTATATCTAATGAGATGTTTGTAGTCCTCTATTACTTTTCTGTGACATTTGAAGGTGCTGGTAACTTGTTTTTTAAACTTTGTCCTCCGTAGGATTCTGCTGATTTCTCTTCTGTCTCTGTAAGTATTTGTTCTCTGTGTCTTTTTCACATTCTTTCCCTTTGTCTTACCTACAAAGGTTAGTGTTCTCCAGTATTCTGTTTTGGCTGATTTTAATTTCATTTCAACCCATGAGGTTCTTAGCCAGGGCCCTTACTCATGACGATACTTTTCAAATCCACATTTTTAGCCTGAAAACCTTTTTTTTTTTTTTTGGAGCACCAAGACCTGTACATATAGCACCTTTACTTAAATATTCTGCAGGATGTTTAAACTTAAGATACTTAAGACTTACTTACCTTTCTTCCTAAACTGGCTCTCCCACTGCAATGCCTCTCATAGCTACCAAATCACAAACAGAAAGTCAACCTCAGCAATTTCCTTTCCTTCCTCCTCCAGTGAGAACCCTCGCAC
This sequence comes from Sturnira hondurensis, assembly GCF_014824575.4. Classification (NCBI taxonomy): domain Eukaryota; kingdom Metazoa; phylum Chordata; class Mammalia; order Chiroptera; family Phyllostomidae; genus Sturnira; species Sturnira hondurensis. Next base: position 376,371 of record NW_028081011.1, on the reverse strand, counting down.
TTTGTTAAATATTTCTCTTGAGGATTTTTGCTACATACGCCCTTTCCTGCCTTCATTTTCATAGTCTTAGTTCAAGTTAAGACTATTTTAAGAGCTTCCTTGGAGATCTATGCTTCTGTTTAGGTTCCCTTCCAATTGTACTTGTTGGTTAAATAGGTCACTGATTTGTTTCTATTAATATTTAGGGGCAGCAGCTGTGTGTTTAAATTGTGTAAATCTGGTACAGTGTTAAGTGCAATTCAGCTGTGTGCAATCCACAGGACAACATCAGCTCCATTCGGGAGAACATAATTTATTTGCATTTCTCTGGACAAGAATTATTTTCGAAGTTGTTTTCTACAATTTACAGAAATGTGAAATATCATGTAGACGAAGAAAGGTAGAGGTCACATTGATGGATAAACTAGACAGGATACTCACTAATCTTTTTTCCCTCATGTATTTTCACAATTTTTCTGACTTGTCAGACTATTACAAGCAATTATGAAACCTATGCAAAGTTAATAACATGTTATCCTCAGGGTAGGAAGTAGAAGGGAATATTATTTTTTAAAACACCTTTGAATGTCACATAATATTAACAAAGATTCTTTTTTAAAAATGTAGACAGATTTCTCTAAGTCTTTTCTTTGTGAGACCTGCATAGCCCAGTTTTAGCAAGAATTCTGCTAAGTCAATTTAGAGAGCCTTTACCCTGGCTATCTGATCATCTTCAATATCTATCTTAGAAGCCTTTCTCTTCACTCCTGATTGGCTGGGGATTTATTGTTGAGTAGGACTCCTGATGTAGTGTGCTGGATGACAGTTAATTGAAGCACAATAGGGACAGATTTATAATCTTAAGATTCTAAGATTAAGATCTCGATGTGCTGCAAGAATTTTTAAAACATGCAATATCTGACTATTTAGTCAGGGGCACCGACCTCTTTTCCCTTAAATTGTCAAATAAAAAAAATGACAACAGCTGTCACAATAGCTGTCTGGTGTGAATGAATCAAAATTATACCTATGTTTTTTAAAAATGTTTTATTGTTATTCTGTTACAGATGTTTCAATTTTTCCCCCTTTGTCCTTCTCTGCCCAGCCGGTACTCCATCTCCACAGTCAATCCCCACACTCTTGTCCATGTCTGTGGGTCACTCATACAAGTTATTTGAATAGACCCTTCCCCTTCTTTCCACCATTAGCCCCCTCTCCCCCCATCTTTTGGTCACTGTCAGTCTGTTCTGTTTCTATGCCTCTCATCCTATTGTGTTGTTAGTTTATTTTTGTTCATTAGGTTCCTCATAGGTGAGGTCATAGGTGAATCTTTCACTGCCTGGCTTATTTCATTTAGCATAGAAATATTCAGTTCCACTGATGCTGTTGTGAAGGGTAGGAGTTCCTTCTTTCTTTTTGCTGCATAGTATTCCGTTGTATTAACGAGCCAGAGTTTTTTGATCCACTCATTTACTAATGGACACTTAGGCTGTTTCCAACACTTGGCTATTGTAAATAGCACTGCTATGAACATAGGGATGCATAGGTTCTTTTGAATTGGGTTTTCAGGATTCTTAGGGTATATTTCCAGCAGTGGAATCACTGAGTCAAAAGGCAGTTCCATTTTTGGTCACTGAGGAAATTCCGTACTGTTTTCCACAATGGCTGCACCAGTCTGCATTCCCACCAACAATGTACTATGGTTACTTTTCTCCACAACCTTGCCAGCAGTTCTTGTTTGTTGATTTATTAATGGTGGCCATTCTGACAGGTGTGAGGTGATATCTCATTGTGGTTTTAATTTGCATCTCTCTGACGGCCAGTGATGTTGAGCATCTTTTCATGTGTCTCTGGGCCCTCTGTATGTCCTCCTTGGAGAAGTGTCTCTTCAGGCTCTTTGTTCATTTTTTTAAAAATTGGATTGTTTGCCTTCCTGGTGATGTGTCAAATGAGTTCTTTATGTATTTTGGAGATCAAACCCTTGTCCGATATATCACTGGCAAATATGTTCTACCATATGGTCAGTTCCCTTTTCATTTTAATGATGTTTTCTTTAGCTGTGGAGAAGCTTTTTAATTTGATGGAGTCCCATTTTGTTTATTTTTTCCTTTGTTTTCCTTGCCCTAGGAGATATATTGGCAAAAATATCGCTATGTGGTATATTTGAAATTTTACTGCCTATGCTTTCCTCTAGTACTTGTATGGTGTCACAACTTATATTTAGGTCTTTTATGCACAAAATTATACCTATATTTTTGTAAGATTGTCAAAAATATATTTTTTGGTGTGTTGCAGATATTTAGTGATTAGTTTATGTGTGCTGTGAGATGAAAAAGGTTAAAAATTGCTACTATAAAACAAAGGGTACTAATGGTTAAAAATTATAATTAATATATAATGAAACTACTAAAGGTAATAAATGTGAAGAGGAGCAACTTTGTGTGCCAAGTTTGTGATGAATGAAGGATTTTGGTTGTTCTTGTTAAGGTAAAGAGTCATTTTGTCCTGAATCAAGGGGAAAAAAAGATCACTGGTTATTCCAGTATGGGAAAGAGGAAAATAACAGGATAAAACTTGAATGGATAGAGAGAGTTATCGAAGGTTTGAAGAAGAGAATTTTTTATGTGATCGAGTTGGCTAAAATTGAATAGATTTATTTATTAAAGTTTTTAAAATGAACCCAATGAGGTGTTGATGCAAAATTAGAGTTAGTTTTTTTTCTCTGTTATAATGATAAAGATTCCTTGAATTATTGTTCTGTTCTTTTTTTAATTTTTAAAAATTTATTTTCAATTACAGTTCACATGCACTAGTATATTAGTTTCAGGTGTACAACATAGTGATTAGACATTTATAAGTTATCTCCTCAATAAGTCTAGTGTCCATCTGATAACATGCATAGTTATAATAATATTGACTGTATATTCTATGCTATATTCTATATCCCCCATAACTATTTTTATAACTGGCAATTTGTACTTCTTAATTTTTTTCACCCATTTTCTCTAAACCTCCTCCTATCTGGCCACCATAATTTTTCCTCTATGAATTTGTTTTACTTTTGTTTGTTCATTTATTTCGATTTTTACATTCCACTTATAAGTGAAATAATATAGTATTTGTCCTTCTGTGATTTATTTTACTTACCATAATACCTCTATGTCCATCCATGTTGTTGCAAATTGTAAGATTTCTCTCTTTTTTTTTTATGGCTGATAGATATTTCAAAGTATATATACATAACATCTTAGGTCTGTTCTTAGTAAGAGATTGTAAAAGATTTAAAATAATCCGCCTAGGCCAAAAAAGAGCCTATATTTTATCAAAATAATTCTCTGTGTTTTATGTTGTCTTCATTAAATCTGTTTAAGAGAACCAAAGTATTGTTTTACAGTAATCTATAATCCTATTTAATCAAGTGTTCAAACCTGTTACTATTTTTGACAACTTCCTTAAATCAAATCTTAAATGAAATCTTGATTTAAAACTGAAATTGATATTTACCAGAGAATTGGAAAAATCTCAAAATTCAATTATATCACTTTATTAAAAAGTAATATTAAATATAATTTTGTTTAGTTGATATGTTAAATTGCATGGCAAACATTGTGGAATAAGAAATGATGTTTAACCTTCCCGAGGTTGTATTTGTATGGCTAAATATTATTAATATTGATGTTTCAAAAATTATATGAAGCTAATAGAAATTTGCCAGAGATGTTTTTGTCCATGATATGTCCTGGTGTAATCTTACCTATTATAATTCTAGTTGTTTAAGCATTGTATATCATAGAAATAATCAAATTCTGTTGTAGACCCCTCTGCCTGGTTCTAGGAATTGTATCTTGACCCCTTGTGGCTAAGGACAAGGGGTGACCTTTGGAATGCCAGCTGCAGGTGACAAAGCTTGTCTCTAGTAGCAAATGCTGCTTCAGTTTTCTCTCCCTGCCCCCCAAACTTGGTCGGAAGTCAATGACAGGTAAGACCCCTCACAGCGGAGGGCAACCTAAGCCAGACTCAATCACTTGGGAGGCCTTCATGGAAGGACTCAGGGGGCTGCAACAAAGAGGGAGCAATGGACTCTTGCCCCCCGCCCCCACCCCGCCACCCCCTCCCCCGGGTTTGATTCAGCCCAAGTCCCCATTTCTGTCTGGGAGAAGTGCTTCCTGGCTCTAATTCCCTTAAGCCTGAATACCTGAAGGGGAGAGGTGCAGCTCCTTGCCTTGCTAGAGCACAGTCCTGGGGGAAAATCTGGCAGCACAGACTTTCTGATAAACCTGTGAAATCTGCTCTGCTAAGAGTGCTTTCATTCATATGTTAAAGGTTCCAGCAGGAAATTCTAAAAACTCGGTTCCTGACAGACTCTGACTCATACTAAACCCTCAGATTTCTTTGAAATGTTATCTACTGTTTGACCCTTGTAGCCCTATATTCCAGTGTATTGCAACCCAATAAAAGGCTCTGAAGGAAGGGGCTGGAAGCCTTTTTCTCCTGAGAAACTGGCCACTTCTCACAGCCTTTTTCCTCTGGGAAAATGGCCACTTCTCCTCCCCAAGCAGATCATATCATATTTCTGTCATGATTACACTCATCTGTGGCGGTTGGGGGGACTTGTGNGGGAAAAATCTGGCAGCACAAAGACTTTCTGATAAACCTGCGAAATCTGCTCTGCTAAGAGTGCTTTCATTCATATGTTAAAGGTTCCAGCAGGAAATTCTAAAAACTCCGTTCCTGACAGACTCTGACTCATACTAAACCCTCAGATTTCTTTGAAATGTTATCTACTGTTTGACCCTTGTAGCCCTATATTCCAGTGTATTGCAACCCAATAAAAGGCTCTGAAGGAAGGGGCTGGAAGCCTTTTTCTCCTGAGAAACTGGCCACTTCTCACAGCCTTTTTCCTCTGGGAAAATGGCCACTTCTCCTCCCCAAGCAGATCATATCATATTTCTGTCATGATTACACTCATCTGTGGCGGTTGGGGGGACTTGTGAGGAAAGTTACCCTGACAAAATCCCTCATCAACTGCTTAATTTTTATAATGAACTGCCCTCAGATCTTTATCCATGGCTATTTTATGTCTTTTATTATCCATGCGTAGTTTTTGTTACACTCTGATTTTTTCCTGAAAGCTCTTGAAATCAGCTACAGAAAAGAGTAGTTTGTCTTCAACAAAAAAAGTGACTATTTCAGAGATCCATGGAAAGGACTTTGACAGGTACTCTGGGGTACCTACAGGCTTCTGAAGGCAATAGATCTCAGTATATAAGATTGCTTAATATAATTGTTGGTTTAATGGAGTAAGAAAAATATGTGTTTTTTAATCTTGTCATTTTAATATATTAAATGGCGCTAGGACAAAAAGTTAATTACATGAAACTGAATGATCTAATGAGTGATTATGATTTTTATAGTTATTGTTTGGGAAGATTGCTGGTTATTTAATGATTTATTGAAGGAATCCCATTTCTCTTTTCTTAAGCTGTCTATAACTCATGACAGGTTAGTAGATTTGTACTTTAGTAAATAGAAATAAATTTTTCCCTACCAATCTCTTCAGAATTCAGAAACTTTTGAGTATTCTTGTTTTTGTGGCAACCAGATTATTTGTAAAGTTCAATAAGAATCTTGCAGCTGGACATAATTGAAAAAATTGGTTGTATAACCAAGGCTTTCACTGGGAGGTCATGTTTGAGAATGATGTATAGAATCAGGTATTATCAGACAGTTAAGGAACTAAGGTTGACTTTATAGAGCTAATGCTTACAAAGCCCTTTTGGGAAAAAAAGAAAAAAGTCTTATACTTGGGTTCTCGGCCTTACTGATGAGTATGGACGTTCACTTTCTGGCAAGCCCAGAAACCTTAGGGGTATTTTGGGAAACTTGAGTAGAAGAATTCACCCAAGTATATGGGTATTGCAGGCTCAATCTAGTGGTAAGTTCTTTGCTTGGTTTCCTATTGAGAAGTTTTAAAAAGTCTTATCTGAGGTTTTTTATTAAAAGTTGCAGGAAAGCAAACTCAAAAGCCCTAAGTGGTCAATTACCATTCTTGCTGCACTTACATAAATAATTAGGCCAACTCTAATGACACCAGATTTATTCTGTAAACAAGACTAAAAAAGGAGGGTGATGCTAAACATTCTGTGTTTCTGTGGAAAACTATAGGGTACCCCTGTATGTTATTAAATTCCAGTTCTATTTATTGTCTTGAACATTTTGTCAATTCTAGTTTCCTTCAGTATTTGGCTACAACTCTTGAAAATGTTTTGAATTTTTCCTTCTCTCCTTCTGATTTGTCATCACTGAGAATTAAAACTGCCTTTTTCTGAAGCCCTGCAACCTGAAACTGGATGACCTCATGTAAACTTCAAAGAAATCACCACAATGAATCATATATGGTCAGCCTTATGCCTGCTGTTGTATGGGCCCTTCAGAAAATTCTCTAACACATCTGGTGCCATCACCAAGAGCCTTCAAAATGTGAAAGATGCTTCTACCCCATAATAAAGAAGTCTTCTTAACTCTTGGCCTTCTGGACTCATAAACGGGGTTTATAGTCAGTTCCATCCATTAATCTTTATTTTTATTTTTCTAATCTATTCTTATTTTTATTCTAATCTTTTTATTTTTATAAACATTCTCCTCCCTAAATGTCTGATTGCTCACACTACCTATTCATATCCTCTACTATACCAAGTCTCAATTGTTGGTTTAGTTGGTCCTTAATGAACAAAGGGCAACATAATGAGAAATGGACTTACATTGATCAAAGGAAAGGAAAATGCCTCTTCTTTCCTTGAATGAGAGGACAGATTGACAAAGACTCTCTTCTTAACTAAACTTTAGTGAGATTCCACTAAGCCCTTTTCTGGAGTCGGTCCCATCCTTGCCAGACCTACATAGTCTAGTTTTAGCAAGAATCCTTCCTAATCAGCTTAGAGAGAAACCCCACCCTTGATTTCTAATCACCCTCAGTATCTGATGAAATTCCATGCCGTCCTTCATTCCTCTGGTTATATCTGATCACCCTGGCCTGCCTGCAGTGAGAATACTGTTTGTTTAACCACAGTTTCTCTCCATCCCCAATGTTTCCTCTTAGTAATTTTCCTTCCATTGATCCCTACTTTTTTCCTTGGCTGTAAATCCCCACCTATTCTTGCTGTATTTCTTACTGAGCCCAGTTCTATACGGAGGCATCTTTCTCCCTATTGTAGCCATTTTTGAATAAAATATGTTTTTACTACTTCATTGTCTATCTATTTTTTAAAATAGTATCAACAGTATACAATCTGGAAGAACAATTTTTATCATATATATATATATATATATATATATATATATATACTGACAGATATTTCAACTTGCAGTTGGAGAAAGCCGGTGATATACAAAATGTGAATTGGTGCTTTGTGCACATATAGAATGCTTGGGAGGAAATGACACTTGTCAATGTTCTGTCCTACTTATTATTGAAGACCCAGGTTATGGGAAAGATAGTTTGGGATCAGGGTTGATGAAACCCAGTTGTGTGAAAAGGAAGGCAGTGCATTGATATTCAGATAAAAGAAGTGGCCCCCAGTGGTGATTTATATTGTTGTATTTATAGAAACAGTTGGTGGTCATAAATATTCCACTTGGTTTTGGTTTATTGTTCAAAGAACTACTAATAGTTATTAATATTGTAAGTTGTAGCTTTTGAGTACATTCCTGCCTTTTTCATGAATCATGTGAGGAATTGGGCAGTAAGTATAAGTCTGGTTATGAAGAAAAAAATATGCTCATGTGAATTTTTAAAATGAGAGATAAAATTATTTTTTTCTTTTAAAATATGTTGATTATGCTGTTACAATTGTCCCATGTTTTTTCTCCACTTTATTCCCCTCTATATTGCATGTCCCTTTCCACCAGTATTCTCCCTGCTAAGTTCATGTCCATGGGTTGTACATATGAAGTCTTGGGCTTCTCCATTTCCTATACTGTTCTTAACCTCCCTCTGTCTGCTTTGTACCTACCATTTATGTTTCTTATTCCTTGTACATTTCCCCCATTCTACCCTTTCCCCCTCCCCACTGTTAACCCTCCATGTAATCTCTATTTCTGTGATGCTGTTCCTGTTCTAGTTGTTTGCTTTTGTTTTTGTTTTTTTAGGTTCAGTTGTTATAGTTATGAGTTTGTTGTCATTTTACTGCTCATATTTTTTATCTTCAACTTAGATAAGTCCCTGTAACATTTCATATAATAAGGGCTTGGTGATGATGAACCCCTTTAACTTGACCTTATCTGGGAAGCACTTTATCTGCCCTTCCATTCTAATTGATAGCTTTGCTGGATAGAGTATGCTTGGATGTAGGTCCTTGCCTTCATGGCTTTGAATACCTCTTTCCAGCCCCTTCTTGTCTGCAAGGTTTCTTTGGAGAAATTTGCTTAGAGTCTTATGGAAATCCTTTGTAGGTAACTGTCTCCTTTTCTTTTGCTGCTTTTAAGATTCTCTTTTTATCTTGAATCTTAGGTAATGTAATGATGATGTGCCTTGGTGCATGATTCCTTGGGTCCAACTCTTTTTGGACTCTCTGAGCTTCCTGGACTTCCTGGAAGTCAATTTCCTTTGCCATATTGGGGAAGTTCTCCTTCGTTATTTTTTTCAAATAGTTTTCAATTTCTTGCTCTTCCTCTTCTCCTTCTGGCACCCCTATGATTCAGATGTTGGAATGTTTAAAGTTATCCCAGAGGTTCCTAAGCCTCTCCTCATTATTTGAATTCTTGTTCCTTCATTCTGTTCTGGTTGAATGTTTATTTCTTCTTTTTGTGGCGAATTGTTGATTTGAGTCATGGTTTCCTTTCTTTTACTGTTGGTTCCCTGTATATTTTTCTTTATTTCACTTTTCATAGCGTTCACTTTTTTTCTCTATTCTGTGACCATACTCAGCCATTTATGTGAACATCCTGATTACCAGTGTTTTGAACTCTGGATCTGATAGGTTGGCTGTCTCTTCATTGTTAGTTCTATTTTTGGAGTTTTGATCTTTTCTTTCACCTTGGCCATATTTCTTTGTCTTGGTGTACCTGTTATGTTGTAAGGGGTGGAACTTTAGCATTTGGCCAGGGTGAGGTGACCCAGTTTGCTGCATTGTGACGCTGTATGTAGGGGAGGGGTCAGAGGGGCACAATGCCATTTGCTCAGCTCTCACCCTCTTTCAGTCACTTCCCTGCTACCCGCAAGCAGATTGGGCCCTTCTGGTGCTGATTCCCAGGTGAGTGGGTTTGTGTACATTCTAGGATCCCATGGGTCTCTTTGATGAACTCCTGTGAGGCTGGCAGTTTCTCTCACCACCAAAACTCCCACCGGATTTTATAGCGAGAGGCTTTGAGGCTTTATTTTCCTGTGCAGGAACCCTGGGTTGTATGGTCTGTCTTGTTCCCCAGTTGTTCCTTCCAGTTTATCTGCACACAAATGGGGGATTGCCTGATCTGCCAACTGCTACCTTGCTGTGATTCTTCTCTGCCTTGGCTGCTCATCTCCCCACTTCCTGCCAGTCTGAATGAATGTTTTTTCTTTAACTCCTTGGTTGTCCCATACAGTTTGATTTTTCTGGCATTTCTGGTTATAGTTTTTGAATTTGTTGTTGTCCTTCTTTTGTTTGTGCACACAGGCCTCCAGCTTGGCCAGAAGTCAGATAAAAGTATTTCTTCATAATGTTGATAATTCTAATAAGACCTTTTTTTGTAATTTACCTGAATGTCTTGTCACAGTAGTATATTTATTCAATACAGTATGTTCAACTGCTTGAACATTTATTTAATCTCAAAATACCTCATTTTTAAATTTGCAAATGAGAAATTATGATTTCTTTTAATAAAACTTAACTGTGGTAAAATGATTAATCTTTGATGCTTCCCAATACCAATATTTGACTTTTTGAGAAAAAGTATACATGATTTATTATCACATATGTTTAAAAGTCACATTACTCCAAATGCAATATCATATACATAATGTTTCAGGAAAAAATAAAGAAACATTTTTCAGAACTAAATATAACTAGAGGCCCTGGCTAGGTAGCTCAGTTGCTTAGAGAGTCATCCTGATAGGCCCAGGCCGCAGGTTCGATCCCCGGGCAGGGCACATGTCAGAATCAACCAATGAGTGTGTAAAGAAGTGGAACAACAAATGGGTGTTTCTCTCTCTCCTCTTCCTGTCTCTCTCTAAAACAAACAAAACAAATAAATGCAACTGGAGAATGGATTAAGAATCCTTAATTCTTTCTCTGAAGTTGAAAGCTTTAACCTTTTGTTTTGTTTGTGACATACTTGTCATTTTAATGAATGGTAGAGTTCTGAAACTCATCATCAGTGAGAAGTGTTCATAATTTTTAGGTTCAAATGATCCAAATACCCAGAATTTTTTGTCAAAGGCACCAAATATTTGTTTTCATTCAACAATGAATGAAATACTTGGGAAACAGGACTTTGTACTTTGCTAAAAGTAGAATCTGGTTGGATTTTGAATTCAAGGTCTTTTTAAAAAATATATTTTTATTTATTTATTTTTAGAGAGAGAGGAAGGGAAGGAGAAAGAGTGGGAGATAAACATTAATGTGTGGTTGCTTCTCATATGTTCCCTACTGGGGACCTGGCCTGCAACCCAGGCATATGCTCTGACTGGGAATCGAACCGGCAACCCTTTGTTTCACAGTCCTGTGCTCAATCCACTGAGCTACACCAGCTAGGGCCAAATTCAGGGTCTTCTAGTTCCAGGTCTTTGTCATTGAGCCAGTCACTGGTAGCTTGGTAAGAGCACAAAAAATCCAGTCTCTTTCACCAATAGGGAATATTTAATAATGATAGTAATAATAAATATATTGATACTTGATTGAAAACAACTTTTCTTTTGCTATGTGGGCCCAAAGACAATTTAAGGGATTGGTGACCTGTCACCTCTAATCACTGAGATACCTCAACATTTCATGCTCACCTGAGTGTCATAGTTAATTAAAGCATTATCTTCCCTATGGCAAGATTTGCACAGTTCATAAATACTTTAAAAAGTTGGCATTCGTAGTCATTTAAAAAGTTATATCAAAAATACATAGCTTTTTAATGTATTTTAAAATATTAATTTTATATAGCTTTCTTTATATTACTATTACTATTTACTATAATATTATATTACTATTTTTTAAAAATAAATGAAAATTCAAGTTTGAGTATTTAAAACATTTAAAAATATGCCATGTTTTAGAATGTAATGTTTGGCTTGTTTTAATTACACCACCTTGCAGCTGTTGTGTGCAGGACAGAGCTATTTCTCTTTTAAATTTATCAGTGGCTTCTGAGTGAAAGGTTAATACAATCTGTTAAGAAATGAATAGTTTCACACATTCAAATATCATTAATCCAATTCATTCTGACAGACAGCTTGTTAATTAGAAGTAGCAGTGAGCTGAAGCTGCATGTAGTTGTTCTGAGTAATTATTCTTTTCAAGAGTGTCTTCTAGATAAGTGTAATAAAATAAAATTAAGGTCATTCATGTAAAAATTTATTTTGTTTTAGTATTTGCATATCTTTTTCTTATCTCCCTATGAAACTGGTAATACATAATATTATTTTAAAATTGATATTTTAGTAATGATAATAAACATTGAATTTTTTTGTTGACCAATGTAACTTCCCTACATTTAATGAATGCTTATTATTTATGTGATTCTATATTTGTATTTAGGAATATACAATATGTGGAGAATAAGCCACACCTTTGACACTGATGTATTTCTACTTGTCTAATGTATTAGAGTGTGACTCATATAGGCATTTATATCAAAATTATCTTTATTAAATTAATTAAGAATATTATTAATATATGTTGCTTCTTTATTACAGAAGAAAATACTCAGGAAACATCACAGGTGAAGAAAAATTTGAGTGAAAAAGTTTCCCTCTATAGAGGTGACATCACTTTGCTAGAGGTAGATGCTATAGTCAATGCGGGTGAGTAGTTGATTTGTTTGTGACGTATTTGTTTTATTGTTTAAGAATTTTTTATAAACAGGAATATAAGTATTTTAGAAAAAGGTGTAGTTTCTGGTATAGAAATATCTTAATACATTTCCCTTGTTGATTAAAAGCACTGAGGATTTATTTTTGTGTATGTGCCACAGTTAATGTGCTAACTCTACATAGTATCCNCTTCTTTATTACAGAAGAAAATACTCAGGAAACATCACAGGTGAAGAAAAATTTGAGTGAAAAAGTTTCCCTCTATAGAGGTGACATCACATTGCTAGAGGTAGATGCTATAGTCAATGCGGGTAAGTAGTTGATTTGTTTGTGACGTATTTGTTTTATTGTTTAATAATTTTTTTATAAACAGGAATATAAGTATTTTAGAAAAAGGTAAGTTTCTGGTATAGAAATATCTTAATACATTTCCCTTGTTGATTAAAAGCACTGAGGATTTATTTTTGTGTATGTGCCACAGTTAATGTGCTAACTCTACATAGTATCCATGCCAAGTTGAGACCAGTTGGACCAATTGAAAAGCAATAGATTGTTACACAAATTTCTTTAGAAAGAAATTTAACAGCTATATTAGTGCTGGTTTTATGCTTAACAATTGGCCAACATAAAAACAAGTTTATTGAGCTTTTTTCTTTAGAATAGCTTATAAAGAGATGATTGAATTACACCAAACAAAAGTAAAATATAAAGAAACTTTATTTATGATTTTCAAACCTCAGTTCTTTGGTTTCAACTTTTCACGTTAGTGATGAAATGCTTTATTTTTATTATTTGAATAATTAATTATGTAAATAATATCATAGTTTAACATGGAATAATAACTGTTATTTGTGGTGCTCTGGATGTCCTATGTATTTTACTATGTGGCTAGATATAAAAAATATGTCATAGTTGTGATTCTATAAAAGTAAATGCTGATTTTATTTTAAAAAGTTATTTTTCTAAGGGGAAGAGGACTGTCACAATAAGAGAGGGAAGAATATTGCAATAGGAAGAACCATTTCAACCATGAGATTTATAAACACCTCAAAAGTCAAACAAAATAGCTTTTTTTTTTCCCTAGGGAAGAGTAAGTAGGCAAAAAAGAATTGGATGTGGAGCAGTGGGATGATTGGGTGGTATGATCAGACAGTTGATCGGGAAATGTTTTCTCCTGAGGTCAACTGATTCTTGAGAGATGTCATTAAGGAGCAGTTCTTTACCTTCCATTCTCAAAAATGGGCCAAAGTTCAATAGCTTGGAAGAAACCTGACTAAAAGTTGATCAAGTCTAGACACTGACCAACCAGAGCAGTTGGGGACAAATAGTTCAGCTAATCATTTATGAGTCAAAGAATGGAAATTTGTAGGGTCTGGGCCTTGGCTTTGTCATAGGTTACAAGCAGTTGGTTGTCCATGAGTTTTATCTAAGCCCTGTGGGGATGAGTGGAAGGGGTTAATTTCTTGAATGTTCCCGTTTTCCACAGGTACAGGATTCAGGTAAAGTCCAAGTTTGTCTTAAGTTTCTCCCTGGTGATGATTAAATTCACACACAGTAATGGGAACATCCTTGGTAGGTAAAGAGAAGGGTCTCATGAAGAACTGGAATATTATTACGGTGGAGTATTATAGCATAGTTCTGGCAACTTTGCAGGAAGTCTGAAAGCCTAGTCAGCTTTTCTTCCCTCAGAATGGGCTCTCAGTTGCTTTGTACTGTATCTGCTTTGCCATAATCAGAGCTCAGTTTTTTTGCTTTCTGATCTTCTGATACCTCTGTATTTCCTTTCTCCTCTACTACCTCTCTAAAATATAGAAGTGTTTGAGAGGATCATCCAGTGATTTAATGTCCACCCAATATGAATGACTCCTTTTGGATAGAATTCCATCTTCAGATTCCTTCACAGAGTGCAAGTGTCTCTCATATCTGGTCTCTGCAGACTCTTCATTTGTTGCATGGGGATGCTTTTCTCTGGTCTCTAGGGCCTCTGGAGGAGACAGGCTCTTGGAAAATTTATGAACTCCTCTTAAGTACAGAGATATAATCAGATATCACTGCAGTTATTAAGTTGCCAGGGATTTATTATGCCATATATTTGAGCTTTAATATAAAATTATTTTTAGTTTTAAAAAAATATTGGAATGACATTGGTTAACAAAATTCTGTAGGTTTCAATATACATTTCTATAATACATCATCTATATATTGCACTGTGTGTTTACTACCCAAAGTTAAAATTTTCTGTTATAATATATTTGATATCTTTTACCCTTTACTACCCTCCTTCTTCCCTCTGGTAACCACTATGCTGTTGTCTATGTCTATGAGTTTCTGTTTGTTTTTCTTGTTTGTTCATTTGTTGCTTTCACTTTTATATCCCACATGAGTGAAATCATATGGTTCTTGGCCTTTTAGTCTGACTTCTTTATTTTTTTCCTTTGTATTGAATTTGTTGGGGTGACACTCATTAACAAAATTACACAGGCTTCACGTGCACAATTCCACAACACATCATCTGTGAAATATACTGTGTGTTCACCACCCCAAGTCAAGTCTCTGTCTATTTCCATTTTCTCTCTGACTTATTTCACTTAGCATGATATTCTTAAGGTCTTTAAAAGCTCATGTGTGTGTGTGTCTATAAAACAAACTTTTTGTATATCCTTGTAATTTTTAGCTGTTGATTCTAGTTTTTTCCTGTGGAGTACAACTGATGACTTGTATTTTCTTCTTAGATACCTGAAGACCACTTTCATGAGTTGTCTGTTTCTTATTATTCTTATTATTAGTGTAATACTGAGTTACCACATTAGTACACTAAATAATAGCAGTAATTACAGTTTTTCTTGAAGTTTGTTAAATGTATATCCATTTATCTCTGTCATGAGGCTACAGGCTTTCATTTTGAATGATAACCCCTACAATTTATCTCCCTCATGAGGTTACAGTTTTTCATTTTTATGTTAGCTCCTACAGTGATGTCCTGTCCTTGTGTTCTTAATAAACACTTGATACTGTATATTTGTTAAAGTGAAGCACATGCAATTGAATTTGTAGCACCTCTGACCAATAGCACATTCAGCATTGGGGACTTGATACAATGAGCCAGTTTAGCTCTGATTGTTAAAATGATTTATATTTGATCTGTAAATGAAAAATAATTTTTACTCTTTTTTTATTAAAATAAAATGACATGAAGCAGGAAAACATCACAAACATGAAAACATTTCATCATTATTTTGATTCTTTGTCCTTGCCTATATGTGTAATTTTTTCATAGCTGCCACATTGTGTATAAGAGTTTGATGAATTAATATGAAGGCAAGAAGCAACTGTCACTCCCCAAAACTGGCAGGCATCTTTAGCTCACCTCTCAGGCTGTGACGATTATAATTTGGCCATGTTCTGTATCTCACAAGGACAACCTCATCAGGAAGTTCCTGGGTAGATGGAAGAGAGATGCCAAATATGCAATGTAATGACTAGTTACAGCTCTCTGCTGTGCAGTTTGGTTGCCTGGTGTGTAAGGAGAGGAACAGCTGTTAACCTTTCAGATGAACAAGGCAATATGACAGGAAACTCCAGGGCTGCCTCTGGTGAGAAGGGAAGAGAGGTAGTGCCTACAGTCAAGGTACCAAAGCAGCCCAATTATCTAAAGAAACCCAGACTTTCTAAAGTCCATGTTAGTACATTGGAATGCCTGATCTTATTCACCATGAATGAAATAACTCAATATTTTAATTATTTTCCTAATATAATGTGTTTTGAATTTCTTTGGATTTCTTTAACTGTAATCCAGGATGAGCCTTCTATGTAGCAAATATTCTTCTCTGTAGAAAATAATGCATATTTAGTATATTTTAATAAAACAGATATTGTTGACAATAGGGTACACAGGGCAGTAGCACAAGTTTTAGAGCCAGGCAGGTCCAAGTTCAAATTCAGGTTCTCATGCCAGTGATTTTTTTTGTGTTCAAACTTTTGTTGAAATAATTATAGGAAATTGAAAAAATAGTACAGAGTTCTTTCTACCCTTCACCTTCAGCTGTGTAAGCCTCCCTCAAATGTGACGTCATATAATTATAATGCAATATTAAAACCAGAAAATTGACATTGGTACATTACTACTATACTAGACTATAGACCTTATTCTATTCTCACCATTGTTAACTTACATTTGTATGTGTATGTGTAGTTTTGTGCAGTTTTGCTCCATGTATAGATTCGTGTAACTACAACCACAATAAAGAGGCAGAACTGCTCCATTAGGAAAGAAGTCTTTTATGCTACCCTTTGTATTGTCATCTGCTTCTCTACCACTTCCTGTTCTTTATGGCTATAGCTTTGTCATTTTGAGATTGTTATATAAATACAACCATACAGCATGTAAACTTTTAAGATTGAATTTTTACTAAACATAAAGCCCTTAAGGTCCATTCTGACTGTTACCTGGAATGTATCAGTAGTTCATTCCTATTTATTCTGAGTAGGAGTCTATTACATGTGCATATCAAAGTTTGTTCAGGCATTCACCCATTGAAGGACGTTTTGGTTCTCTTCAGTATTTTGCTATAACTAATAGAGTTACTATGAAGATTCATATACAGGTTTTTGTGTGTAGTAGTAGCATGTGGGATGATCTGTTTAGTGTGACTAGGCCCTCATATGATTTATATGAAGCCTGTCAATCAGAGAATTTTGCTCTTTGCTAGAGCTTAGGGAAAATACATCCATCTAATTTATAGTTCAGTATAATATTCTTAGAGACAGTTTCACTTGTACCATATCACAGAAAAATATTTTGTAGGGCCCTGGCTGGCATAGCTCAGTGGATTGAGCGCGAGCCTGCGAACCAGACGATCGAGGTTCGATTCCCAGTCTAGGGCACATGCCTGGGTTGCAGGCTGGTTCCTTGCAGGCTAACTACCAGCAGGGGACACACAAAAGGCAACCATACATTGGTGTTTCTCTCCCTTGCTCCTTCCCCTCTAAAAATAAATAAGTAAATAAAATCTTTAAAAAAATATATTTAAAAAAAATATTTTGTAGGAGGTATAATTTGTATTTATTTGTGAATTATGGGCTGTGTAATGAAAAAGCAGTTAACTTTCGTACTCTAAGATGCAAATTAAAACCACAATGAGATACCACTTTATAGCCGTGAGAATGGCTATCATAAACAAAGCAATAAACAACAAATGTTGGAGAGGGTGTGTGGAAAAGGGGACTCTGGTCCACTGTTGGTGGGATTGCAGACTGGTACAACCACTATGGAAAACAGTATGGAGTTTTGTCAGAAAACTAAAATTGGACTTGCCTTGTGACCCAGTAATTCCACTGCTAGGACTGTATCCTAAGAACCCTAAAACACCAATCTCAAAGAACATATGCACCCCAATGTTCATAGCAGCACAATTTACAATAGCCAAGAGTTGGAAGCAACCTAGGTGCCGGTCAGTAAATGAATGGATCAAAAAACTATGGTACATATACACAATGGAATTCTATGCCGCAGAAAGAAAGAAGGAGCTCCTGCCTTTTGCAACAACATGGATGGAACTGGCAAGCATTATGCTGAGTGAAATAAGCCAGATGTTGAAGGACAAATACCATATGATCTCACCTTTAACAGGAAGCTAAACAACAAAACAAACAAACAAACAAGCAAAATATGACCAAAGACACTGAAATAGAGAACAGGCTGACAGTGACCAGAGGGGAGAGGGGAGGGAATTTCAGGGGAAATAGGAGAGGGATTTAGAGGAACATATATAAAGGATACATGGATAACAACTGAGAAGGGTGGAAATGGGAGGGAGGGAGGGAGCATGGGGGGTGGGATGGGATGGGAGTAATAGACAGAGAACTGTACTTGAAAAATAAATAAATTAAAAGAAAAAAAACTTTCCTACTTTAATGGGCTGGCTTTGGCTAACAATGAATTCATTTGTCATAAAAAGAGTTTCAAAGTGGAAATTGGTAAGGGTTGATTTGTTTATTTCACTTATTCCTGTACCCAACCCACCATGCCAAGGACAGGTACATTTACTTTGTGGATAATCATAGGTCAAGTTGTAATATATATGATACACATGAGAAATCAAGTTTTATAGCATTTTGTATTGAACAATCCACTTTAAGGCTTGTGAAGAGATATTAAAGTGAAAATGAGAAGGTGGGGGTTATTGTGTGAAGTTCTTTATTGGGATTATAAAAACATAAATGTAACACATTTTCCTCCCATAGATAGCAGCAGTTAGAAACAAACTGTCATACTATAAAATTACTACCACTGCTACAGTTCTTCTTTTGGAAAGACCAAAAACAGAGAAAACAGTTTTAGAACTGATAGTCTCAAACCTTCATTTGTGAAAAAAATGCAATGTCAGGAAAAAGCCAAATGAGGTTTCTTCCTGTATGTGAGATATCCCACAAAGCCTATCATTTTGCTGAACACAGATATAAAAATAATCCTGTAGTGTAGGATGTTTAATCTTATTTTTATTACAGTTGGCATTCAATATTATTTTGTATTACTTTAAGGTGTACAGCATTGTGCTTAGATGATCTTGTACTTTATAAAGTGGTCCCATCAATATTTTCAGTATCCACCTGGCACCATACATAGTTATTACAATGTTATTGACTGCATTCCCTATGCTGTTCTTTTATGGTATTTGTCTTTCTGTCTCTGACTATTTACCCTCTAGTTCCCTCCATGCTCTTGCAAATGGTAAGATTTCATTATATTTTTTATGGCCAAGTAATATTCCATTGTATATATGGACCACTGCCTTTTTATCCACTTGTCTATTAATGGGCACTTATTTTGCTTTTGTATCTTGGCTATTGCAAATAATACTTCAATGAACATAGTGGTGCATATCTCCTTTCAAGTTAATATTTTGGCTTTCTTTATATATACACCCAGAAGTAGAATCACTGGGCCCTGATGCAGTTCTGTTTTTATTTATTTGAGGGAGCTCCATACTGTGTTCCATAGTGGCTGTACCAATCTGCATTCCCACCAACAATGCGTGAGGATTCCCTTTTCTCCACATCCTTGCCAACTAGTGTGAAGTAATATTTCATTGTGGGATAAATTTTTAAGGACATAGAAAATAAGATTTATATCAGTAGGGGGAAAATCTTATATAAGATTTATATAAGGGGGAAATGAACATGTTCATGTTCATTTCATGTTCATCACATTTCTCTGATGATTAGTGGTTTTGAGCATCTTTTCACATGTCTATGGGCCATCTGTTTGTCCTCTTTGGAGAAGTGTCTATTCAGATTCTCTGCTCATTTTTTAAATTGGATTGTTTGTTTTGTGGTGTAGAGTTGTATGTTCTCTCATTCAGTAAGTTATCTTTCTGTTTTGTTGATGGTTTCCTTTGCTGTGTAAAAGTTTTTAGTTTGATGTAGTTCCTTTTGTTTATTTTTTGTTTTTCCCTTACTCAAGGAGATACAGCACAAAAAATATTGCTGAGAAAAGTGTCAGGGGCTACTGCTTATGTTGTCTTCTAGAAGTTTTGTGGTTTTGAGTCTTACATTTAAATCTTTAATTCATTTTGAGTTTATTCTTATATATATTATATGAAGGTGTTCTATTTTCATTTTTTGTATCTATCTGTTCAATTTTCCTAACACATTTATTGATTAGACTATCTTTACCCAATTTTATGTTTTTGCCTCCTTTGTCATATATTAATTGACCATACAGGATTTAGTTCTCACCTTCCTATTCTCTTCCATTGATGTATGTGTCTGTTTTTATGATAGTATAATGCTACTTTGATTACTGTGGCCTTGTAGTATAGTTTGATATTAGGTACTATGATACCTTTAAATTTCCAACCCCCCCCCCAAAATAGTGCTGTGGCTATTTGGTGTGTTTTTTGGTTCCATATACATTTTTGGATTATTTGTTCTAGTTCTGTGATAAATGCTTTTGGCATTTTGATAATAATTGCTTTGAATCTATAAATTGATTTGGGTAGTATGGACATTTTAATGATGTTAATTCTTCTTAACCATGAGCACTGTATAAACTTCCATTTATTTGTATCATTTTCATTTTCTGTCTTAATGTCTTGTAATTTTCCAAGCACAGGTCTCTTACTTCCTTGGTTAAATTTATACCTAGGTATTTTATTATTTTATTGATATGATTATAAATTGGATTGTTTTCTTAGTTTCTCTTTCTGATAGATCATTACTGGTATATAAAATACAACTGATTTCTGAATATTTATTTTGTATCCTGCTCCTTTACTAAAATTTTAAAAACAAATCTATTGTTTTTTTCTTGGAATGTTTAGGGTTCTCTGTATATAGTATCATGTCTTCTGCAACTAATGACAGTTTACTTTTTCCTTTACAATTTGAATGCCTCTTATTTCTTTTTCTTGTCTGATTGCTGTGGCTAGGACTTCCAAAACTATGTCGAATAGGAATGTTAAAAGTGGACATTCCTGTGTTGTTCCTGATCTTAAAGAAAATGCTTTTAGCTTTTCCCATTGAGCATGCCTGTAATGTAGTCTTAAAGGTACATTCAAAATAGGGTTATGTCAATAGTTTGCTTTTACATCATAGATATTCTTTATCAATAAGGCTCATTTAATATTTTACAGTATTGGTGATTTAAATATCTGTAACATTTATTTTTCACTATATAATATTAATACATGTTCATTGAGAAAGTTGACAAATACAGAAAAGTATAAATAAATAAGATGTGTCAAATTTTTATCCAGAAATAACCAGTATTAAAACTTGTTTTATATCTTACAGTCTTTAAAATGTATATGTAGACAATACTATATGTGCAATAATACTATATGTGCTATATTTATATTGTAACCTGCTTTTCCCCCTACTTATATAAATCTTATTTTCTATGTTCTTCAATGTTAAGAACACTATTTTATATTATTATTATTCCAGTTTTTTATTTTTATAAATAAAACTGTAATGAATGTCCTGATACTGAAATTTTAATGAACATCTCTGATTATTTTTCTAAAATATATTACTTAGAAGGAATTACTAGATAAAAGGATATAATATTTTTAAGAAATGATTTTGATATCTATTGCTCCTTATGGTGTTATAATGTATTTTGTCAAGGGTGATATATAGGTGCAAATTCTTTTAAATAATAGATTATATCATTATACAATCAAACCTACCAGTTTAATAGTGATTAATGTTATCTGTCTTTTATTATCCATGATTTTGTTTTTTATATTTATTGGGCATTTGTGTGGTTTTTTAAAAGTTTTATGTTTACATTCCTAATCAGGTTTTCTATTAGACACTTGTGCTTTTAAATTGGGGAGAACTTATTTATATTTTGATAACAGTAAACTTTGCCACATACATTGCTGATATTTCTTCTAATTTGACATTTACTTTTCAAATATGTTGATGGTATATCATCATATTCTTCATGTGTTCTTATTGGCTTCTTTCTTTGGTATTGAATTTAGAATGGTCTTTGCCACTCTAAAGTTAGGTAAATTGTGTCCCATATTTTGCCCCACTTTTTAATGTTTAGTTTGTGTTAAACTTCATATAGAATTTATGCTACTGAAAAGTCTGAAATAGTGATTCATATTTTAAAATTATTGTGGCTTTCATACATGCATTATAATTTGGGATTTTGTGGCTGCTTCTTCTGCCATTTGTCTGCCATTTAAAATATTTTTTTGGATAATCTTGTCCTTTTATTCTGTCAGATAAAATTTAGAATTATTTTGTCAAGTTCAAAATCAGAAGAAATAACAAATAACCACCAGAACAACAAAATTCCAGAAATATCAATGGGATTTTACTTAGAAATTTAGGTTATTCAGGGAGTTACGACATCTTTAACATATTGAGTCTTGCTATCTATAAATGTGCTGGTTATTAGATTTATTTCAATCTCTTTCCTCAACATCCCTCAGTGAAGTTTTATAGTTTTTTGCATATGGACTTAAATAGTTGTTTTAGCCTAGTGTTGGGAATTGCTCTGCCTGGTTTTAGGAATTATAACTGCCTCCAGTGGCTAAGGATGTGTGAGTGACCTCTGGAATGCAAGCCACAGGAGACAAAGCTAGTCTCTGATAGCAAACGCTGCCTCTGCTTCTTCCCCCTACCCCCAAAGCATGGTTGATGTCCATGACAGGTAAGACTCCTCATACAGTGAGGGGCAACCTAAGCCAGACACTATCACTTGGGAGGCCATCATGGGAGGACTCAGGGGGCTGCGACAAAGAGGGAGCAGTGGACCCTTGTCCCCTGGCTATTCTGACATAGCCCAAGTCCCCATTTCTGTCTGGGAGAAGCACTTCCTGGCTCTAATCCACTTAAGCCTAAAAACCTATGACGGGGAAGGCAGTGCAGCCCTGTGCTGGAAAGGGCAGGTATCCAGGGTAAATCAGGCATAAGAAAGAATATGTAAAAATCCTATGAAACCTGCTTTGTTTAGAATGCTCTCATTTAAAGGATAAGGGTCCAAGCAAGAAGTTTGTTCCTCAAAGTTTTATGGCTCATTAGTTATCTGACCCTGACTGAGAATAAGCCCTCATAGTTCTTTGAATGCTATCTATTGTTTGATCCTTAGCTGTATTCTTGTGCAAATGAACCCAATAAAAGCCCCTTGAAGAAGGGGCACTTGGCCCTTCTCCTTTGAGGGATCGGCCACCTTTCCTCCCCAAGCAGATCATGTCTTGGTAGTGTTACTTTCATCTGTGCCAAACAGGGGTACTTTGTGGGCAAAGTTGCCCCTACATCCTAGCAGGTTTATAATTTTGTTGCCATTATGAATGGTCTCTATTTTTTATTTTATCAGATTATTTTTGGTAATATAGTAAAGCTTAATATTAAGTTAAATATTAATTTAATAATTGCCTACCTCACTGATATTAATTTTAGCTTTTCAGTTGATCCCCTTGGGTTTTCTAGGCACATATGTTGTTATACACACTATTTTTCTGCTTTGTTTGTTTGTTGTTTTTTTTTACTGCATTGGCTACCACATGATTATAGTGTTAAATTAGTTGTGGTAAGATATTCTTGCTCATTCTTGATTTTAATAGGAATGCCTGTAATGAAGTGTTTGTAATTCATTCATTTATTCATTGCCAAATGATAAACAAATTAGTTTAGAAAATAATAATAAATTTTATCTGATATTTTATGTATCCACTACATGACAAGCACTGTGCTAAGTATGGGAGATAAAATGTGAAAAAAACAGATACCATCTAAGCTTTTGAATTTATAATCCAGTGGGTGATTATAATTAAACAGTTATCTAAATATATGTAAATTTATAATTCTGTAGTTTTGAATGGACAGATTGAGGCTTTTGTTGTAAATATCTTTTAAAATTTTACTAATTGTAAGGAATCCTGATATTTCAACTACAAAGCATGACTGCAGAGTTCATTCTATGAGGAAAGTTGAAATAAGAAATTAAAGGATTTACTACAGTGGAACAATTATTTTAAGTCTTTAAGCAAGCAGACAAATTAGTACTTGTCCATTTCTTTCTATTATTTCTTTGAGCTTTTGGAACTTTTTTCTTAATATTGACTGAGAACTTAAGTTCATGATCTTTTTGGTTGCTTTTTCTTTTTGAAATAGTTTCTCCACCTTTTAATCGGTTCTTTTCATTCTTTCTGAAGAACCCGTTGCCACCTAAGAAACTGTTCAAATAACAGTCTCTTACTGAACTTACTGAAATTTCAGACCTCTTAATTTGGAATAGCCAGGTATTAAAAAGTTAGTAGCTAGCTACAAATTACTTACGGGGTGATACTGTTGAAGTTTCTGGGAGTGGTAGTGCTTAGCATAGAGCCAATAATGTTAAAAAATTATCTCCTACTTCCCTCTCTGCAGATTCAGCCCAGCACCCATTCAAGCTAAACTAGTAAAGGGGGGAAATTTACTGTACACCAATTTTCCCGTCACTTTCCTCCCTCTGTTGTGCTAGAACCTGCTGGAAGCTTTATGTCATTTGGCCAACCTGTGGGATATGTTTGAGTAGACAGGTGTGGGTAGTAGGGTAGGGAAGACCTATATATACTTTTTGAGCTGAATTCTTAACACTGCTATAACTTGAAATGTGAACTTCCTACTGTGAAGGATCTTGGTGTCTTCCCTTTAGTGTAAGGATAGAGAGAAAGCAGGATTTCTGTGAGGGTGGAGTGAAAGGATGAATGAAAATGAAGCTTGGTGATATGTTAAATCATTATTTATATTTGTCATTTAGCTTAGCATCCAAAAATATTTTTTCAAAATATTTCTGCTCTTCAACTTTCACTTTTTTCGGATCTATACATTTTTCTAAAGGAATCTGTGAAACCAAATTGGACATTAAATGCTCCTGGGAATTAGAAGATAATTCTCAAGCAAAAATAATTGCCAAGGGGTATGGATAGCTACCAAGAAATTTCTGCTGAATTTTTCATTTTCTACCTTGGACACCTGCTGTCACTACTTTTAGGGAATACCCCTTAGAGTTGAATAGTACCATAGTCCTCAATGGACTTTGAAAGACCAAAATAAAAAAAAAAATGAATGGGGAAAGTCAGCTTCTATGATATTTGTTTTATATTTTCAGAGATTTTTTTCTCTGAGAATTCTTCAGTGTACTTAGGGAAATTTATATTTTGTTTGTCACACATACTGGTGTGGAGACAGGAGACAAAGCTAGTCTCTGATAGCAAACGCTGCCTCTGCTTCTTCTTTCAAATATTTAAAAATATTTGAAAATATTTTTGAGGGGTCTTCTTACAAAAGGAATATACTTTAATATTTTAAAAAGGAAAATATAAAATACCAAGAAAAAAACATTATCCATAATGTTCCCAAACAATACACATCATTGTTTGTATAAGTTCAGTGTTTATGTTTCAGGTTCTTTTCATTTCATAGATGCATTTAGATTTTTATGAAATACTGCTTAATTTTTTGTTCTTAAATACTATGGTCATTTTTATATGCCATTTAAAAATTATTTATTTATTTATTTATTTTAGACAGAGGGAAGGAGGGAGAAAGAGGGAGAGAAACATCGATGTGCAGTTGCCTCTTGCCTGTCCCCTCCTGGGGACCCCACCTGGCCTGCAACCCAGGCATGTGCCCTGACTAGTAATCAAACTGACAACCCCTTTGGTTTGCAGGCTGGCACTCAATCCACTGAGCCACACCAGTCAGAGCTGTGTGTCATTTTTAATAGCTGCACAATATTTAGTCATACACATGAATGTTAATTAATTTAACTATCTCCTCACTGTTGGAAATTTTGATTGCTTAGGTTTTTTTTTTTTACTGTTATAAACAGGCTGAAACAAACATTCTAGCAGATATATCTTGGCAAATAATATTTAGTTATTTCCTTGAAATACATTCTTTGGAAGTGAAATTATGACAGTATGAACATTTTAAAACTTTTGATGGATATATAACCAAATAGCTCTATGGAAAGATTAAATTATTTGAAAGGCACTTTCAATTAGTTGAAGATTAAATTAATTATAACTCTTAAATTATAAGAGTATGCATTTTCCAAACTTTATCAGTATTAAGTTTAATGAATTTTTAATGTTTGCTTTTGAGTTATGCTTTGTTGTTATTTAAATTTCCATTTCTTTGAAGACAGGTAACATAGCTTTTGGTCTTACCTTCTGGAATAAAAAGCAGGATTTTATTTATATTTTATTGGCATTTATAAGGTACAAGTAACTTAATGGTGGTAACCAGGAGGCATTAGGTGAGTGGGGTTAGTTTGAAGCCTGAAGGAGGTGCTTCAAGTTCTTCACCTGAGAAATCCAGTAGCTCAAGTTCAATGCTACTGCTTTTGTTCCCGAAATCCAAGATGGTGGGGACAGAGATGGGCAAGTTCCTTGAGAGCAGAAGTATTTATTTCACTTTCAGGGTAGTATCTACTCTGAAACAGCAGTAGCATATGGAACAGCACTTGACACTTGGGGACATTTTATGACTATGGCTTCAGTTTTTGGAGGTGACTGAGCATAGTGGCTCTCAAAGGCTGAACAAGAAAATCTCAAAGTCCATCCCTGTGGCTAGAATGGGTGGAGTTCCAAGCATAAATAGGTGTGCTGGAATTACAATAAAGGGAATAGGGAAGTAGTTTTTATTTCTCCTGGTAGTTAATAATAAGTACAAATATTGTCCACCATAGTTTAATTCTTATAATTGTGTGATTTGTCAGAATTTGATTATAGTGAATCTAATTAAAATCTGAGCTTTATAATGATGCTAAATGATCACCTATAAATTGAACCTAATCAACAAAACAAACAAGCAAGCAAAATATAACCAGATACATTGAAATAAAGAACTAACTGACAGTTACCAGAGAAGAGGACTGAGGGGGATAATAGGGGGAGGAAGGGGAAGGGTTGTCAGGGAACATGTATGAAGGACACATAGACAAAGCTAAAGTGGGGAAGGATTGAGGGTGGGAGGTGGGGGTAGCTCGGGTTGGGGAGAGTGGTGGGGGGAAAATGGAGACAACTGTACTTGAAAACTATAAAAATATTTTTCAATTATAAATAAAATAATGCTAATTGACATTTCATGAAGCCTAGGGGATATCTACCTTATGTGTACATTTTTTGAAACTCTCAGTGATTTTTATTTCAAATAATTTTTTAAAATTATATACTGAAAATGAGAATTTTTGCTGTATACTTCTATTAATTTTAACTAAAGGGAATGTATATTTTATTTGTTACATATATAGGTCAACTTAATTTTTAAAAGTTATGTTCCTTCTTTATTTGTGACTTCTGGGGAGGTGCTACTAGTGGGTTGAAAAACATCTAGGTCATATCCATTGTGTTCTATTGGCTCAATATTATTGTAGTCATTTGACTATTAGTTTTCTTAATTCTTTCTTTCTTTCTTTATTTTATTTTATTTTATTTAATTCTTGTTCAAGTATAGTTTTCTGTCTTATATTCCCAGCCCTGCCTGCCCCCCCCAGTGCTCCCCACCTCCCTCCCATTTCCGCCCCCCACCTTAGTTATCGTCCATGTGTCCTTTATACTTGTTCATGTGAGTCCTTCCCCTTTTCTCTTATGATTCTCTCCCCTCTCCTCTCTGGACCCTGTCAGCCTGTTCCGTATTTGAGTGTCTTTGGTCATATTTTGCTTGCTTGTTTGTTTTGTTGGTTTAATCTCCAAAATATACATAGTTTTCTTAATTCTTATTCAGTTAAGGCCTTGGCTTATGTGTGTATGAAAAGGGAAAAGTGACATTGATCTCTGAATCCTCATAATTAATTCATATAAGAATTAGTCTCCATATATGATAGTGAAGAAAATTAACTTATCAATAAAAAATAGTTATCTTTGCATTTGCATGAAATATAAATTTGTTAAACTTCAGCAGTTTTAGAGAACTGATTTTTATTACCTTTGTGTTATAGAATAGTCCTTTATGAAGTGAATTCTATATACTTAAAAAGGAAAGAGTCAGTGCTTGATACTAGAGTAAGAACAATATTCTTATTTATAGCTCAGATTTGGTGCTTTTTGATTGACAAGTGGTTTATTAAACTTGGTATTGTATAAAGGAAGATTTTGACCATTGTGATAAGAAAGAAATGTTGAGAATTATTTGCAACATTCTTACCTGGTTTTGCTTTCTAGTTATAAAAGCAGCTAATGTTTCCTTTAGAATGGAGACAGAAATAAATTTTATTTTGATGTATTATCAGCAGCTTGCCCACTACTGTTTTTATTTTTGTAACTTTTTTATTGTTCTTTTTTTTAGAGTTAAGTTTACCTTTTTGATTCTAAAAATGTTTTATTATGTTGACTTTCTTTTTTTAAATTGTTCTATTACAGTTGTCTCATTTTTCCTGTTGCCCTCCCTGGCCCTGTCCATCCCTGGTCCCAAAGTCAGTCCCCACCCTATTGTCCATGTCTATGTGTCTTTTATACATGTTCCTTGACTGACCCTTCCCCTTTGTAATTGTTTGAAGAAATGCACTTATGACATGAAACTTCCTCAGCTTCTTTTGACCTTGAGTTGCAAACTGATTTGCTTTGTTTTAATTTTATGACACATCACATCTCTATTGTGTACAAAACAAAACTGCAGAGTAGAGGTATATTTTTCTATACTGGGATTGTGAACAGAATAAATGCCAGAGAATTATGTTTAAATGGATGTGTATGTATAGGAATGTTGAATAGGCTAGGTACTGCTTCACATATAAACAGCTTGTTAATGTGCAATCAGTCCCTGGAGTTGCTATGAACTTGGATCTTAATGAACAGGTGGAGAAAGAGGATGAACCCCAATCCAAAATGGATCTGACAGCTTATCAGCCAATTTCACTGATTGCTAATCTATTTCATTTGGCAATTTAATTTATCACACAGGTATAATTTTTATCCCTTGGGTTTCCATGTGGAAATTAAATCAAAAACATGTCCAATACCATGAGGTTGAGGAGACTGTTTAAGCTTTGTGACAACATTTAGAAATAAATTATTGTAAACGCATAAAATAGATTTCTTTTACAATTCCACTTGTGTTATTCAGGTCTTTCCTAAAATGTGTAAATGGTACTAGTATTTGAGGGTGTATCATGACAGTGAGCTAAAGTTTATTTGTTCCCATAAGAAAATTTCTAAATTAAATAGACAAATTGTTAATTTTAATTCATTGCTGAAATAACTACTAAAATATGTTAAATAATCTTGTGAATATAATTCTATCTTTGAATATAAAAATTACTGGTCTTAAACATGTTTTATAGTATCCATATCAGGAAATAATGAGCAAAATAAATTATTTCTTAAAGCTCACAACTTCACATCTTCTGAGTACTTACAAATTCTCTAATTAGACTGATTTACAACTCATTATTTTACTTAAAATATCTATTAAAGCAGTATTCTTTAACAGTGAGGAAGAAATGCAACTTGCCTTTCATAGCTCAGTCTGACTCCATTTAGAATTCTCAAGGACGAGCCTCAAAATTGAGCTTAGCTTAGGATGTAGCTATGGTTTTAAAATAAGTTCAAATCCAGAAATACATTTTCTTTACTTTTTAAAGACTCAAGTTATAATGCATGGAAAGTGAAATTGAATACTGGTACTTGAAAAACAAATGTGTCCTGTAAAAATGACAGAACAAAAGAACACAATAGAAATGATAGAATGATTGATTGTCCAAAGCTTGAAGACAGGAGCCTCCTCCTAAAATGTCATCTTCTCTTGGCGTCTGTAGCTCTGAGAGGGTGATGGGGATGAAATGTTAGAGATTTAGGTGCAACCTGGAATGAACTGTTACATTTTATAAGATTGAAGAAGGCTGGTAACAAATCACTTCTGAGAAGGAATTTGAGGAATGAGGGAGCACAGGATCAATAAGATCTATGATAAAAGTCCAGGAAGGGACACTAGGGAATTCTCAAGCCCTAAAGCACCTTCAAGAAGAATTTAAGTCACTGAAAAATAATTGAGATGACAGGAAATCACAAACTGGCACAATACCGTCATTGATTGGAGGTGTCAGGCAAATTGTGGCTATCATTCTTATGACCAAACTGATTAAAGTAATATCTTCATAATCTAGAGGGCCTCAGTGTTGAATCATCTTGGCACCTTTCCCAGATCACCTGTCTGAGTCTTTGGCATTTTTCCTTGGAACACATTGCAGACCTGCAACCTTGTCATTTCAGAAACTAGACTTTCATTTTTACCTTTCAAGGAAAATGATCAATGACTACAGTACTAGTCCTTGGGAATCAAGCCTGTGTGTGTGTGTGTGTGTGTGTGTGTGTGTGTGTGTGTGTGTACAGGACATTGTTTGAGTTTTTCCTTTTTCCCTATGAGAGTAATGATTGTGTTAAATTTTAGTAGGCATCAGAATCACTCAGAAGCTGGCTTTGAATGATGATTCCCAGTCTGCAGCACCTGAGGATTCATGTTCAGTAGGTGTAGGAGGTGCCCTCCATTAACAAGCATCTGATGCAGAGGTTCTGTTACAGTAGTCTGCACACCCTTCTTTGGAAGGGCATTTCCTGGAAATCTGGGACTTAGAGCATGTCCAGAAAGGTCCATGTGCTTGCTCTCTGTTATTCTTTTTCAGACATTTGGAAAACTTTCTCTTTAGGGCTTTTACAGATTTGTCTTGGAAAGAGCTGTATCTTCTGTTTTCTTAAAACAAACTAGGCTTTAATATTTGCCTATCCCATTCTTTCTCTTCCTCTCCTTTTTCTCCACATTTCTCTCTTGTACTTCTTCCTTTCCTTCCTTCTTTCTGATGCACATTGCATATTGTGTTAGAATTTGTGCTCAATTCTCTGCCTGTCATTGGGATGATAGACAGTTTTTTTGTAAAAAAGATTTACTTATTCATTTTTAGAGTGGGGAAGGGAGAGAGAGAGGGGGAGAGAAATATCAGTGTGTAGTTGCCTCTTGCTCACCCCTTAATGGGGACCTGGTTTGCAGCCCAGGTGTATCCTCTAGACTGGGAATTGAACCAGCGACCCTTTGGTTCACAGCCTGGCACTCAATCCACTGCGCCCCACCAGCCAGGGTGATATTCTTTGTTCTAAAGGAGCATAAGAAAGTCTGGTCTGTTGCGGAAATGCTGCATCAGTCCAGTTTTTATGTTTGTGGCAACACTGGACAAAGTATAAGGAGGAAACACTGGGCAAGGTGTGAGGAGATTGGGTTCAAATACTGTTGTGGACCTGATCAGATAGGTTTTGGTGACCTCCGTTATAAGTTTATATTATCGTTTTCAAACTTTATTGATTTTAATCTGGTTTATCTCTTTTGAATTGCTGACTTGTCTCAAAGGACAGTGTGTAGTGTTCCTTGGTATCTTTCTGGACTATCTCTGATTCACCATCATACCAAGAATCCATGAATAATTCAATTGGGGAAGCGGTAGAGTTTGGTGGCTGTGGTAGGTTAAAAAACACCCTTCCCTGAAGATATTCACTTCCTAACGCTTGGAATTTATGAATATTACCTTAGATGGTACAAGTAATTAAATTAAGAATCTTGAGTTTTAACTACACATAGCAGAGAAGGCGATATGAAGATAGAGCTGAGAGAGATTTGAAGATGCTGGCCTTGTAGATTAGAGTGATGCGGCCATAGAGAAGGAATGCTGGTCAGCCCCAGAAGCTGGTAGAGGTAAGGAGCTTCATCCCTAGACTCTCCAGAGGGAGGCAGTCCTTGGTTTCCACCCAGTGAAACTGACTTTGGACTTCTGGTCTCCAGAACTGAGAGAATAAATGTTTTGTTTTGAGCCATGCAGTTTGTGGCATTTTAAAAATAGCAGTTCTAGGAAACTAATACTGTGGTTAAGAGGTTGAGCTTTGAAATTAGAACAATAGGGATCTTATTGTTTGTGTGACCTTAGACAAGTTTGTTAGATTTCTACACACTTATAGACTAGTTCTGAGGAGGAAATTACCTAACATGTATGTATGTGGTTTATATGGTTCCCACTTTCTGGTAAATATCATAAACTACTTAGCAAATGTTAAATATGGTGGTGATAGTGATGATGATGCCAATGGTAATAGGAACAATATAAAACAGAAGGGGGAAACCCAAATGGATCCATTGTGCTATATTAAGGTTTCTAATTTAATAACCTATAGGTTATTACTTCTGAGTAATTTTATAAAGTGTCCCATGTAAATGTCAGTTAGTTAAACCCCCAATAAGAACCCATTTAGTGAAATAATTAGCATCCTGTAAGAAAAATCTCTAAAGTTGGGTTTGTGTTTCATGAGGAATGTAGTTAAGAGATTTTGTCTTTTGGGATGAGGCTTTTTTTTTTCCTTTTGTTTAACCTGGGATTCTTCAAATAGCCTGAAGCGTGGAAGGAGACATCTTTTATCTAAAAACTTGATTTTGGTAGCTGGCATAGGTGATTTTAGGGGAGATACAATGTGTTCATTAATTAGAAGTTCATATAGTTTTAAATTCTTCCAACAGTTCCACAAGTTTGAGTGAAACTGAGATTTATATGTTTCTTCCCTGCTACATGTGGCCACTTATGACAAGAATTAGGAGCAATTAAAGATCAAAACCAAAAAAGTATAAAACATAAATACACAAATTGTAGTGATCCTGATTTTTCCTTATGAAAATTGAGATCCAGTAAGTTTACTTACTGGAATTTTGGGCATTCAAACATTATCCTTCAAGCATAAAACAGGACATTCTGTTCATGAGCCAAGATGTTGTTAGATCTATAGACTCACTGAGCCATATGCATAGGCACTGAATAGATCACCTTTCATTGTGATAGAGCTGATGCACTTTAGGAATCAGATGGGTCTGATTTGTGAGGCTTGGCAGCAATGACAGGCCTTTGTCCTGCTTTACTGGGAACACTTGAGCTATTTTATTCATTCTGTCAGACTGATGCTTCCACCCAGGAAGTGAATTATTATTTAGAGAATTTTGTCTTCTTAGCAATTATTCAAATATAATTATCAAATGAAATTTCACTGTAATGTTTTGTCAGATCAAGAACGTTCTGAGGGCAGGGACTGTGCTATTCATTGGTACTATGGCTGACCCATTGTTAGTGCTCAGGAGGTGTTTGTGGAGTTAAAGAATTGTTAAATTTTTTGTTATAGTCAGGGCTTCTAGTTAGAATGGTGGTAAACAGACTCAGACACTGAAGATTTTTACTTTCTGTCAGTTAGCAAAAATACCTCAACTGGTGGGTTTATTTTTCTAATGCACTATTTTAAATTTTTATTTAAAATTTCTTTGGAAGCACAAATTGTATTATAAATAAAATCATATACATAAAATAAGAGGAAGGAAATTGCTGATCACTCCAACTTCTAGAAAAGTGTTGATTTTTCCTATTTGTTTTTATGTATTTATATACTTTTTTGCATTTTTATGACTAGAACTCATATCTAATTTGGTATACAGTTATCCACTTAATATAAACATTTTCATGTAGCTTATACAGTTCATAAGTATAATTTTAAATGGCTTCATAATATATTCTCTACTTCCTTTTCCCCATAATTCCCTATTTCCTCATATGCTTTTGTCTTTACGGTGAATTGTCACTGAGCTTTCAGAGCCTGGTTGAACAGTGCTCCGATTTCTGTTGACTTTTGTGCTTCTAGTATTTTATGCAAATGTTGACTGTAGAACTTTTGGTATTATATATCTTTTTTCTTTTTACAACAATTGGGAGAAATGAGGTACATTAGAGCATGGATTATACAGTTCTGTGTCCTGGTGCCTCACTCAGTGATGGTCACATAGTAGATATTCAACAAGTATTTGCAGGGTGCAGATAATGTTCTAAGGTCTGGGAACAGGAGGACTAAAATACAGTTTTAGGATTTGATGCTCAAAGTATAGTGGTAGAAACAGGTAGGTAAACCTCATGTAGAAATTGCTATTCTAGAGTTATATATATGGTGGTAGCAAAACCCAGAGGAGGTTGACATATTCATATAATAGCTTCTTCTTTCTTATGAACTTTTTTTAGGGGAGAAAGGGTTCATTTCCAGGAATGGTATGGCTAGGCCAAGGAGTTAACATTTTTTATGGCTCTTAATTTTTCTTGTCAAATTATTTTTGAAATAATTATTTTTCCTTATATATGCCTTATTTGCCCATGCCATTTTTCATTTATATTCAGTATCTTAAAATATATTTTTCATTGTATAATCTCCTATATAATTGTGGTAGGTAGAATTCTACGATGTTACTCAAAATTTCTGTACTTTCTCCCAAGGATACATGCCCCAAGTATTATTTAGGACTATAGATTTGATAGATTTTACTCCCATGATTAGGTTATGGTAAATGGCACAGTTGAATTTAAGTTTTTTTTATTGTTGTTCAAGTACAGCTGTCTCCATTTTCATCCCACCATGCCCCCCTGCCCCACCCATCCCTGCCTCCCACCCTTGAGCCTACCCCTTTTGGCTTTGTACATGTGTCCCTTATACATGTTCCTTGATGGCCCCTCCACCGTTATCCCCCATTATCCCTCTCCCCACTCCTCTCTGGTTACTGTATGTTTGTTCTTTATTTCAATGTCTCTGGTTGTATTTTGCTTGCTAGTTTGTTTTGTTGATTAGGTTCCACTTACAGATGAAATCATATGGTGCAGCCACTGTGGAAAACCATATGTAATTTCCTCAGAAAACAAGATTAAGAAGAACATTATCTGATTAAGAAGAACATTATTAAGATGGGTTTGACCCTACATAGTTATGATCATAGTATCCCTTTAAAAGCACCATTTTCTCTAGCTGGCAGTAAAAGAGGAAGTTGGAAAAATTAAAAGCATGGCAAGCATTTATCACTTATTGATACCTTGAAGACTGAGGTCATATGGAAAGGACCTAGATTTGAAATAGTCAATTCCCAAGCCTCTAGGAAACAGGGGGCTCAGTCTTACCACTAAGAGGAACTGAATGCTGACAATAAGAATGAGCTCAAGAGAAGATTTGTCTCCAGTTTCTGGACGGGGACTCAGCCCCACCAGCGCCTGAATTTCAATTTCAAATACACAGTGCATAGTGCCTGTACTTCTGGCCTATAGAAGTGTGAACTAATAAATGAGTATTGTTTTAAGCTGCTAGGTTGTAGAAATTTGTTATTCAGCAATGGAAATTAATATAATAATATATTAATTATTTGTGCTATTTACTACACATATCTTTTCTGCTTTATTTTATTGTAAGTTTTACTTATACAAAAAAGTTTTAGACTTCTGGTCAAGATGGAAGCATAGGTAGACATGCTTTGCCTCTTTGTGCAACCACATGAAGAAATACAACTAACCTCAAGACAAAAACCACCCAGATCTGTCAGAAAATCGAACTGTGTGGAAGTGCAACAACCAAGGATTTCAAGAAGCCATATTCATCCATATGGTTAGGGGGGCAGAGCCACAGAGTTGGGGTGGAGAGGATGTGGTATGGTGCGGAGAGGGGACAGCAGTGGCAGTGGAATGGGCGGTTCCCCATTCATGTGTGGTGGATTGAAATCAGGAGAGAAACCTTGGGAGTGAGTGATCCTAGCCCCTAGGCCAGACTACTGCCCAGGGTTCCAGAGCTGGAAAGATAAGGCCTTATAACCTCTGGCTGTGGAACTGGGGTAATGGAAGGAACTGCTGGTTTCTCAGGAGAGTCCATTTAAAGGTCACAAACCACCCACTCTGAGAATCACCATCAAAGCAACAGTTGGAAGGGTTCCAGTTGCATACAGGAAGTGGGTGAAGTGACTGGAACAGGGTGAATGCCAGACAAACCTCCAAAAGGCAGGCAGCAACATTTCCCCTTCTCTAACCCCTCCCCTCACACAGAACACAAAGCAGTAAGAGGGTTCAAATATGCTTTTCTCTCAATATTTGGATGGAGCTCTTTTTGTTTGTTTGTTTTATCCTCACCCTAGACATGCTTATTGATTTTAGAGAGAGAGTGGAAAGGAGTGAGAGAGAGAGGGACGGAAACATTGATGTGAGAGTGAAACATTGACCAGTTTCCTCTTGTATGAGACCCCATTGAGGACTGAACCCACAACCCAGATACGTGCCCTGACTGGAAATCAAGCCTGCAGTCTTTCTTTTTGGGGGGATGATGCTCCAGTCAACTGAGCCACACCAGTCAGAGCTGATTGGGACTTTTTATTCTTGTATTTCAACAGTAAAGGGGCCCTAACATTAGAGGGTATCTTCTTAGAACAATGCCATTGTTTTTCCTTTCACCCTAATTCTTGGCAAGAGAAAGCTTCTTCAGATTATTAATTGTTATCCTACCATTTTTCCAAATTGCAAATTATATGGATAGCGTAGATCTGAGCTATTGCCTATTATTGGCAGTGTTGTTCAGATCTAGAATAGACTTCTTAAGAGACTAAAAGGAATCCAAAAATAGTTATAAACAATAAACTTGAATACTGTGATTTAAAAAGATTTTTAACAACCATCCACTCTATTGATTTATGTTGATGCTTCAGGTATTTCTCTAACATTCCCAGGTTAGTGTTAGTATCCTAAACAAGGACGTGGACACATCTGCTGTTTGAATATATAGATATTAAGAACCTAGTTAGTGCTAGCTCTTCAGTCCTTACAATTTTTGCCTTTTCTATATGACACTTAGGTGTCAAATTGCCTGTGCCAAGAAAATTTCAATGTTTTAAAAGAAAGTACATATGTATACTAATTTTTTTTCTTGGCAGACCTCATAGAAAGACTTGGATTTTATATAGGCAAAAGCTAGTAGTTATTCTGAATTTAAGACAATATTTTCATTTTTATAATATAAATGTGTGATAATACATTTAAATATGGGATTATTTTTATTAAGGCTTGATTTAAGCATTGAGACAAAAATTAGAATCATGGGAATGAGAAAACTCTAATTATAATCCTGACACCCAAGCACACAGACATTATGTATAGATTGGAAAGTGATCTTGTCATACAGTGTCCAGATTTACAATGTAGTTTTAAAGCTTGAGTTGAACTCAGGTTTTTCCAGGCCAGATGCTTCATGTTACAGATGGAGAAATTGAGACCTAGATAGAGGATGTAACACACTCAAGGACACTAAGGCCATATCTGACAGAACTATGAGTAGGGTCCAGGTCTTCTGATATTTAATTTTTTTAAATTAGATTTTATTATGAAATACATCACATATTCAACATGTTACATATCACATATATACTCTTTTTAATTGATTGATTTTTATAGAGAAAGGGAAAGAGAGATTTTTTTCATTCCACTTATTTCTGCATTCATTGGTTGATTCTTGTATATGCCTTGATCAGGTATTGAACCTTCAATGTTGACGTATTGGGATGGTGCTCTAACCAACTGAGCTACCTGGCCAGGGCCCTGACATTTACTTTTATTCTTTTCCTTAATTCAGTCCCATGTACTGAGTTAACAGGTAAGTTGATATCATAAGGTGGATTTTGGAGGAGTTTAGGGCTCATTGTTCTTTTCCATAATATTGAAACAGGATGGTTTGTATTAGAATAATGAACCTTCTATCTTTCAAAATATTTGTTTATATGAAATATGGATAGTAACTGAAATCTGTGATTGCAGCATTATTGTTTGGCCTTAGTGAATTTCTGGACATTTTGTGTGGTACTGTTGCTGAGTATTTTTAGTTTGTTGCTTAGAGAAAGAAAGCACTTTGACAGATATGTTTTTTTATATTAATACCTGACTACTTTTCCATGGATCTCCTTTTTACTTGAAGTGACAAAACTAAAAGATATATTGTTGTATCTTTTATTTATTTATTTTAAATTAAATTTATTGGGATGGAATTGGTTAATAGGATCATACTGGTTTCAAGTGTACATTCCTCTGATAAATGACCTATGTACTGCATTGTGTGCCCACTACCCAGTCAGATCATCTTTGGTCACCATGTATTTGGCCCCTTTTCTCTTCACTATCGCTCCGGCCCTTTCCCTCTGGTAACCACTATACTACTTTCTCTGCCTATAGCTTCCATTTTATATCACACGTGTCTGTGAAATCATACAGTTCTTAGCATCTTCTGACTGACTTATTTCACCAAGCATAATATTCTCAGGTCCATCTATGTTGTTGTACATGGCATTATTTCATATTTGCTTATGGCCGAGTAGTGTTCCAAAGTATATATGTATGACACCTTCATTATGCAGTCCTCTATCAAAGGACAGTTTGGTTGTTTCCATGTCTTGGCCACTGTGAATAGTACTGCAGTGAACATAGGGGTGTATATATCTTTTTGAATACAGGTTTTCAATTTTGGGGGGTAGATACCCAGAAGAGGGATTGCTGGGTCATATGATAAATCTATTCTTATTTTTTTTGAGGAAACTCCATACTGTTTTTCACTGTGGCTGTATCAGTTTACATTCTCATGAGCAGTGAATGAGAGTTCCTTTTTCTCCACAGACTCTCAAACACTGTTATTACTTGTCTTGCTGATAATAGCCATTCTCACAGGTGTGAGGAGGTAACTCATTGTAGTTTTGATTTGCATTTGCCTAATGGCTAGTGAAGTTGAACATATTTTTGTATACCTGTTGGCCATTTGTATCTTTTCTTGGGAGAAGTGGCTGTTAAGGTCCCATGCAGATATTTTAATTGGATTGTTTGTTTGGTGTTGAGTTGTAGTTCTTTAATACTTTGGATATTAATCCCTTATTGGTGCTGTTGTTTGCAAATATCGTTTCCCATTTGGTTGGGGAGAGAGAAACATTGATGTGAGAGAGATTATCGATCAGTTTCCTCTCATACATGACCTGACCAGGGATTGAAGCTGTAACCTAGGTATGATTCCCTGACCAGGAATTTAGCCCCCAAACTTTTGGTTATAGGATAAGGCTTTAACCAGCTGAGTCCCATTAACTGGCCAGGGCTTGTTGGTTTCTTTTACTATGCAGAAGCTTTTTAGTTTGATATGGTCTCATTCATTTATGTTCACCTTTACTTCCACTGCCTTTGGGTTCAAATTTGTAGAATGTTCTCCATGACTCAAGTCAATAAGTTTAATACCTATGTTTTCTCCTATGTACTTTATTGTTTCAGATCTTATGTTTAGGTCTTTGATCCATTTTGAATTAAGTTTTGTACAAGGTGACAAACTATAATCTAGTTTTATTCTTTTGCATGTGGCTTTCCAATTCTCCTAGCACCATTTATTGAAGAGGCACATTTATAGGCATGTACCCTGACTGACGACTAAATAGGTAACCTTTTGGTTCACAGAGTGATTCTTCCACCAACTGAGGCACATGGTCAGGGCTGGCTATTTGAGGTTTTTGTGGTTCCATACAAATCTAACTATTTTTTATCCTTTTTCTTAAAAAATGGCATTGGGTACCAGTTGGTATAGCTCAGTTGGTTGGAGCATGATCCTGTAATTGAAAAGTTCTGGATTCAAATCCAGAGCAGGGAAGAGACCAAGGTTGTGGATTTGATTCTTGGTTAGGGTGCATACTAGAGGCAACTGATCGAGGTTCCTTTTCCACATCGATATTTCTTTCTTTCCCTTCTCTCTCTAAAAGCAATGAAAAAATAACCTTGGGTGACTATAAAAATAATTACATTGGGATTTTGATGGGGATTGCTTTAAATCTGTATATTGCTTTGGGTAATATGGACATTTTAACTATGTTGATTCTTCTAATCAATGAGCATGGAATATCTTACCATTTCCTTGTGTCTTTTTTGGTATCTTTTACTAATGCTTTGTAGTTTTCAGTATATAGGTCCTTTGTATCCTTTGTTAATTTTGTTCCTAAATATTTATTGTTTTGGTTTAAATTGCAAAAGGAATTGTTTAAATTTTTTTCTTTTCTTTTTTTTAAAATATATTTTATTGATTATACCATTACAGTTGTTCTATTCCCCCCCTTCAATCCCCTCCACCCACACCCTCCCTCCCCCACCATTCTCCCCCCCCTTAGTTTATAACCACATGTCTCAAGTTCTTTGGATTCTATATTTCCCCCACTATTCTCGCCCTCCCCCCTATCTATTTTCTGCCTACCATCTATGCTATTTTCTGTGCCTTCTCCCCTCTTCTCCCCCTCCCACCCCCCTGTTTCTAACCCTCCATGTGTTCTTCATTTCTATAGTTCCACTCCTGATCTAGCTGTCTTCTTGGGTTGCTTTTGTTTTAGGTGTGGTTGTTAATAACTGTGTGTTTGCTGTCCTTTCACTGTTAATATTTTTCATCTTCTTTTTCTTATATAAGTCCCTTTAGCATTTCATATAATAAGGGCTTGGTGATGATGAACTCCTTGAACTTGACCTTATCTGAGAAGCACTTTATCTGTCCTTCCATTCTAAATGAAAGTTTTGCTGGATAAAGCAATCTTGGCTGTAGGTCTTTGGATTTCATGACTTGGAATACTTCTTTCCAGCCCCTTCTTGCCTGTAAGGTCTCTTTTGAGAAATCCGCTGACAGTCTGATGGGTACTCCTTTGTAGGTGACTGTCCCCTTATCCCTTGATGCTTCTAGGATTCTCTCCTTCATTTTGGTCTTGGCTAATGTAATTATGATGTGCCTTGGTGTGTTCCTTCTTGGGTCCAACTTCTTTGGCACTCTCTGAGCTTCCTGGATTTCCTGGAAGTCTATTTCCTTTGCCAGACTGGGGAAGTTCTCCTTTATTATTTGTTCAAATACGTTTTCCACTCGTGGCTGTTTCTTTCCCCCTTCTGGTACCCTTATAATTCGGATGTTGGAACGTTTAAAGATGTCCTGGAGGTTCCTAAGCCTCTCCTCATTTTTTTGAATTCTCATTTCTTCATTCCTTTCTGGTGGGATGTTTTGTTCTTCCTTCTGGTCCATTCCATTGATTTGAGTCCCCGTTTCCTTTCCATCACTATTGGTTTCCTGTGCATCTCCCTTCATTTCAATCAGTCCAGCCCTCACACGTTCCTCTAATTTGTAACTTTGTTCCTTTAATTTGTGACTATAATCAACCAGTTCTGAGAGCATCCTGAGAAATAGTGTACTGAATTGTGCTTCTGAGAGGCTGGCAATTTCTTGGTCGCTTAGAGTTATTGGCTCTGGGACTTTGAGTTCTTCTTGTGCCATCTTTCGGGTTGTTTGTGCCTGTTCCATAGCAGGATCAGAGCCCTAAAGTGTTCACTAGAACAGGGCAACTCAGTCACTGGATTGTGACGTTGTAGGTGGGGGTGGGGTCAAAGAGGGACAATGGCTCTCACTGGTCTTGCAGGGCAACTAAGTCGCTGGGTTGTGGCGCTGTATGTGGGTGCGGGGTCAAAGAGGGGCTCTGGCGTCCCGTCTGCCGCCTGCCGCCTGCCGCCCTGGCCCTCACCGGTGCCGAAGGGCAACTAAGTCGCTGAGTTGTGATGCTATATGTGGGGGCGGGGTCAAAGAGGGACTATGGTGTCCTGTCCGCCGCCTGCTGCCACGGCCCTCACCGGTGCTGCAGTTGTTGCCATCACCGGGCCCACGCGTTTCGTCCCACTGCACACGAGTGTGCCACCGCCGTCAGCCCTCGCCCCCTGGGGCCTGCGTGGTCTGTCTCACTGTGCGCGAATATGCGCCCGCGGTCTGCCCCGCACCCCACCTGGTTCCCGTCTGCCTGCCGGCCTGGGTCGGGGGCGTGTCCTGCCCGACCCTGCTTGCTGCTGGCTCCGCCCCTCTTACCGCCCCGTTGAACGGTTAGATGTAGTCGGACTTCCGTATAATTCAATTTTCTGTCCTTTGGTTGTGTCTTTGTTTCTCCAAACCTTTGTTGTATTCAAACTTGGTTGTGGGAGAAGGCACAGTGTTTCCACCTATGCCTCCATCTTGGCGGAAGTCCTAAATTTTTTTCTTAAGTTGTATTGTTCATGCATAGGAAAGCAGAGTGGATTTTTGTATCCTGCAACTTTGCTGTATTTGTTTATTGTTTTTAATAGTTTTGGTGGAGTTTTTAGGGTTTTCTATGTATAGAATCATGTCATCTGCAGAAAGTGACATTTTTTCTTCTCCCTAATTCAGATGCCTTTCCTTTCTTCCTTTGGCTTGATTTTTCTGGCTAGGGCTTCCAGGACTATGTTAAATAAGAATGGTGAGAATTGGTATCCTTACTTTGTTCCTGATTTTAGAGGAGAAATTTTGTTTTTCAACATTGAGTGTGATATTGACTGAAGGTTTGTCATATATGACCTTTATGTTGAGGCACTTCTATACTCATTTTACCTAGTGTTTTAATCATAAATTGGTGTTGTATCTTATCAAATGCTTTTTCTGCATCTATTGATATGGTTATTTGATCTTTACTCTTTGTTTTGTTAATAGGGTGTATTACCTCCAGCAATTCACATATGTTGAACAATCTTTGTGCTCCTGTAATGGACCCCACATTATTATGATGCATTTTTTAAAAATATTTTATTTATTTTCAGAGAGAGAGAGGAAGTGAAGGAGAGAGGGAGAGAAACATCAATGTATGGTTGCCTCTCACGTGTCCCCCACTGGGGACCTGGCCTGCAACCTAGGCATGTGCCCTGACTGGGAATCGAACTAGCAACCCTTTGCTTCACAGGCCCTAGCTCAATCCACTGAGCTACACCAGCCAGGGCCATGATGCATTTTTAATGTATTGTTCTATTTGATTTGTTAGTATTTTGTTTTGGATTTTTACATCTGTGTTCATCAGAAATATTGGTCTGTAGTTTTCTTTGTGTGTGTTCTTCTTGCCATGTTTTGGTAGCAGGGTTATGTTGGCCTCATAAAATGTGTTAGAAAGTATTGCCTCTTTTCAATTTTTTGGAACAGTTTGAGAAGGATAGGTATCATCTTTTTTGAATGTTTGGTAGACTTCACTAGGGAAGCCATGTGGTTCTGGCCTTTTGTTTTTGGGGAGATTTTTTTTTATGGTTGTTTCAATTTCCTCACTGTTAATTGGTCAATTCAGATTTTCCAATTCTTCCTGATTTAGTCTAAGAAGAATATGTATTTCTAGGAATGTATCTATTTCTTCTAGATTATTGAATGTGTTGATACATAGTGTTTTATAGTATTTTAGTATGATCCTTTGTGTTTCTCTGATGTCTATGGTAACTTGTCTTTCATTTCTTATTTTGTTTATATGAGTCTTTTCTCTTTGTTCCTCTGTGAATCTAGCCAGTGGTTTCTGTTATATTAATCTTCAAAGAACTAGCTCTTTGTTGTATTAATTTTTGTACAGTCTTTTTGTTTTCAGTTTCATTCATTTCTGCTCTACTATTTATTATTTCACTTCTTTTGCTGACTTTGGTTGCCTATATTCTTTTTCTGGTTCTTTAAGCTGTAATGTTAGGTTTTTTATTTGGAATATCTCTTGTTTCTTGAGATAGGACTGCAATGATATAAACTTCCCTCTTATTGATTTTTTTGCTGAATCTGAGAAGTTTTGATATACTGTATTGTCATTCTCATTTGTGTCTCTATATCTTTTGATGTCACCTTTTATATCTTATCTGACTCAGTTACTTTTTTTAGTGGTATGTTGTTTACTCTTCACATATTTGTGGGTTTC
This sequence comes from Sturnira hondurensis, assembly GCF_014824575.4. Classification (NCBI taxonomy): domain Eukaryota; kingdom Metazoa; phylum Chordata; class Mammalia; order Chiroptera; family Phyllostomidae; genus Sturnira; species Sturnira hondurensis. The sequence continues at coordinate 333,344 of NW_028081011.1, read as the reverse complement.
TTTACTTCAAAATCAATGGTAAAAAGCAGCTGATTTATAATTTCAAAGCATTGTGGTCAGAGAATATGCTTGGTATTATTTCAGTCTTCTTGAATTTGTTGAGGCTAGTTTTGTGACCCAGCATATGGTCTGTATTTGAAAATATTCCATGCATATTGGAGAAGAATGTGGAATCTAATGTTCTGGATAAAAGGCTCTGAAAGTGACAATTATGTGCATTTAGTCTAATGTGTTATTTAAGGCCAATATTTATTTTCAGTTTGGATGGTCTGTCTAGAGGTGTCAATCGAGTATTAAGGCTGCCAATGCTGGTTGTGTTTTTCTCTCCTTAGTTCTGTTAGTAGTTTTGTTGCTCCTTGATTGGGTGCCTATATATTAAGAAGTGTTATATCTTTTTGATGTAGTATTCTTATCACTGTAAAATGTTCATATTTGCCTTGTTAACTTTCTTATCTTAAAATTTATTTTGTCAGATATAGGTATGGCTACATATGCTTTTCTGTGAGTGTTATTTGCTTGGAGAATCATTTTTCAGTCTTTTACTTTGAAACTACCTTTGACGTTGCAGTGTAGGTGTGTCTCCTGAAGGCAGCATATAGTTGGGCTTGTTTTTTGATCCAATCTGCTACTCAGTGCCTCTTTATTGGTGAATTCAGTCCATTTGCGTTTAGGGTAGTTATTGCTGTGTGAGGATTTCCTATATCAATTTTATCTTTTGTTTTCTAATAGCTCTGTACCTGCATTGGTTCTTTTCTTTTGTGTTTCTGTCTTTTGTTTTTGTTTGGTAGTATTCCATACTTCTTTCTTCTGTTTCAACTTTTGCTATACTGTGTGTCTTAGTTTTGTTTTTGTTTTATTTGTGTGTAGTTAACATTAAATTTATAAAAAAGGACGTTTCATATATATAGTAATCTTTCTTTTTAATGCATCTGCAAATTCATGCCTTCCCCTGACTTCTTCTATGTTTTTGTTGTCATAAATTATCCCTGGATATATTGTATGTTTGTTGGTGATCTTACCCATAGATTTGTGACCTTTTATTCATTGTTTCAGGTAGAGTAATCTTTTTGAGTGTTTTCTGCAATGTTGGTCTTCTGGTAATGAATTCCCTCAGCTTCTGTATGTCTGGGAAGGTCTTTATTTCTCCTTCATATTAAAGGATAACTTTGCTATATATATTTATTCTTGGTTGGTAATTTTTCTCTTTCAGTAATTTAAGTTTTTGGGTTCTGTTCTCTTCTGGCCTGTAGAGTTTCTGCTAAGTCCAATGATAACCTAATGGGCTTTCCTTTATAGGTTACTTTCTTCTTCTCCCTGCCTGCCTTGAGAATTCCTTCTTTGTCATTAATTTTTTGGAAAAACAACTTGTTTTTATTGAATATAATCCTGTGAAAGACACATTTCAACACATTTCCATAATACTGAGAACCATACATGATACCTACGAAAAAACACGAACATGTAACTTACAAGAAAATTTTCACATCTTTTGGTGAGACTATTATCTGACAGTGTTTCATAAAATTCTACTTAATAATTTAGGTTTTTACCCCATTTTAAAATAATTTTCAACTTATTTTTGTACTTTAGCCATTTCCATTGTTGATAATACAATGAAAATCTTGATGTATTCGGTGAAAAATATTTTAGTTTAATCCACCCAAGGTAGTTCAGCTTCTCTTATATGATTCCTTTTTTTTTACCCCAAGTCCGTGGGCAGTGTTTATTTTTTCCCCCAATTTTTATATTTAATTATTTTTCAAGTACAGTTTTCTGTCTATTACTCCCATCCCATCCCACCCCCATGCTCCCCCCTCCCTCCCATTTCCACCCTTCTCAGTTGTTGTCCATGTATCCTTTATATATGTTCCTCTAAATCCCTCTATCATTAATTTTTGATAGTTTTAATACAATGTGCCTTGGAGAAGTCCTCTTTGGATTGAGGTACCTAGGCATTCTTTTTGCTTCTTGGATTCAAGAATCTAGTTCTTTCCATAGGTTTGAGAAGTTCTCATCAACTCTTTGAATAGGCTCTCCATTCCCTTCTCCCTCTCTTCTTCTGCGGGTCTACCTATCATTCTTATGTTACTTTTTCTGATGGAGTCAACTATTTTTTGTAGAGTTCTTTAATGCTCAAGTCTCTCTCCTCTTCCTTCTGAATCATTTCTAGATTTCTATCTTCAATATCACCAATCCATTCTTCCATTTGGTTTGCTTTGTTTTCCATGTTCTCTAGTTCATTCTTCATCTCTGTTAAGGAATTCTTCATCTTCAGAATGTTTTTTTTAAGTTTTAACTCTTTGGTGAAGTACTCATTTTGTTTAAGTTATTTTCTGACCTTGCTAAATTGCCTGTCTGTATATTTTTGCATCTCATTGAGTATATGAAGAATTGCAATGTTGAATTACCTATCATTTATGTTTCATATTTCCATATCTTTTTGTTTTTTGTTATTATTCATCTTTTTAAAATAATTTATTTTTATTAAATACTTTATTGTTCTATTACAGTTTTCCCAATTTTTCCTTCTTTGCTCTCCTCCACCCAGCCCACCCCCACTCCCATAGTCAGTCCCCACCCTGTTGTTCATGTCTGTGGATCATTCATACATGTTTCTTGACTAGTCCTTTCCCCATTTTTTCACCTTTATCCTCATCCTTCCTCCCTTCTGGACAGCATGGTTGGAACTTGAGAGCATTATGCTAAGCAAAATAGGACAGGCAATGAAAGACAAATACCATATTATCTCACCTATAAGAGGAACTCAATGAACAAAACAAATAAATGAGTGAAATAGAACCAGAGGCATGGAAACAAGGAACAGACTGACATATTTCCATATATTTAAGTTTGTTTCCTGGAGAGTGTTCATTTTCTTTCTGATCTTATTCATGGTATTTTGATATATTCCTTCTCTGTCTAGACATCAATGTGTTAGTGGTGTTTCTCTATCAGGATAATAAAAAGAGGTTTTTCTATTCTTTTCCAGTAGCTGATGCTTAATCAAAACTGTTTTTAGCCCCATGAGATACCAGTGTTGCCTTGTCATCTCTGACTGCTGTCAGTGTAGCTGCAATGCATCTGGGTTGGGTGGGGCTGGGGGAACCTATCAGCTTTTTCATTGTTTTGCCCTCCTGGTAATGGCAACCTCAGTGCTCTGTGGGGTTTCTCTTATGCTCTGACCCCTGACTCTGTCACAGAGTGCACCCTTCACTCAGGGTGAAATGTGATTCTGTATTGCTAGTTTTGGAGCATGAAGACACTGTGCTCCACAACCCAACACTAAGGGCAAAGAAAGATGTCCTCTGGAAGGGAAAGGGGAGAGAGACTAAGGGGTGTCTTCTTGGCTTTGTTTCTCCCTCCGAAATGTTGACTGCTCAACCATGGCTGCTCTCTGTGTGTCCTCACTCAGGTCTTGGCTCAGCTGTAGCTCTTGCTGCTTCCTTCCTCAGGAGTGTCCACAGGGTCTCTTTGTCCCTACAGGCTAAAATGAGTGACATCCACCATGAGCTCATGGCTGCCCAGCTGTGTCTTTGGCTCGTATCCTCTTTTCTCCCTTTTTGCCTCCCTCTTTGCTCCACTTGCCCCCCTTTAGATGTTTCAGTGAGTGGATCTCTCAGGCATATTTGTGCATTGAACAAAAGTCCTTTGTTCCATTATAGTTGTTTAAATTGTTGAAACTTCAAGGGGACAGACCAAGGGGATCTCTCATGCTGCCATTCCTTTGACACCCTCTCTTATTGTTCTTATCATTCAGGAAATTTCAAGGGTTTGGGGAGTTATAAGCCAGGAACTGTGGATAAAGACCTAGTATATGAGGAATATATTTTGGTCGTTTGAATGACCAAGTACATGTTTCTTATGAATCAATATTACAAACTGCCATTAAATATCAAAGATGGGGTGGCTTAAACAACACACTTTATTTTCTTATAGTTCTGGAGGCTGCAAGTCAAAGATTAAGGTATTGTCAGGTTTGGTTTTCCCTTAACCCTTTGCAGATGGCTGCCTTCTGTGTCTTCACATAGCCTTCTCTCAGTCTGCACATCCCTGGTGTCTCTCCATGTCCTCTTCCTATGATGATGCCTGTCAGATTAGATTAGGCCTCACCATAATGGCCTCATGTTAACTTAATTACCTCCTTAAAGGTCCTGTCTCCAAATACATTCACCTTCTAAGGCTCTGGGGATTAGGACTACAACATAAGAATGTTGGAGGGGCATAATTCAGTGCATCACATTTTACAAGCTGAGAAAGAAATTTTCATTGTGTCTAGAAAAATCTTACTGTGTGGATTCAATTAAGGTGCACCATCCAAGTCTATCAAGAGTTAGATTTTCTTACACAGTTTTAGGATAGCTCTAATTAAGAGAGGAGAGAATTAATTAAACAATGTAAGAGGCAAGAACTGTAGGAAAATGCTGTACTTTTTTCCCTTAAACAGGAAAATATTTACATTCAGCATAGGAAAATTTATTAAAGTGATCCATTTCTACTGCTTTGATGGACTAAAGTGAAATAGCAATATTTTAACAGTTCATAATGAGTGCATAGAAAGGATTGTTAGTAGCTTTTAGAGATCAGAAGAGACATTCCTTTCAAATAGGAATAAATTGGGGTAAATTTGTCACATTTTTTGAAGTAAATTATAAACACTTTAGGTTAGGGGAATATTCTTAAAGGAGAATTTCTTTTCAAAGACCAAGTTTTGTTTGAATTTTCTCTTCAAGGTCTGTGAATACAGAAATTTTGAAAAAGTTATGGAAATTTTAAAATGTTGGATAATATTTGACTTCCTTAAAATGTATAATATTCATTTAGATAGGGGATGAGGTGTTTTCTAAGGTGCATATTTGACTTTTAAAATCCAAGTGGAAATATATTTCAAATGAAACATTTTTTGTTTCTTTTTTTTTAAACAAACACACTTTATAGCCTTCATAAATTAACAATGAAGTAGTAAAACCAACTAAATTCACCCAGAGTAAGCTAGATTAATTTGAACATTTTCATGTAGGTTAAATAACCATTTGCTTATGTGGAACCCCTTAAATGCAGCTTTGCAAGAAATAGTGTGATTCTCTTAAACATGTGTATCTCTCAAATTATTTGTACAAAATAACATCAGAAGATACGAATTTAAATGTTCCACGTCAGATCCAGTTAGCTTTTTATTATCCATACTAATGAAAAGGAGTGCATAGGCATAGTGACTCCCAAGAAGCCTTTAATAAAAGGTACTTTTTGTCAGTATTTCAAGGCATTTTAGGTAAGGGGCTGTCTCATATCCCATAACTTTATTGACAACCTCTAAATTTTAAGTGCAGGGGAGGAAAATTTTGCCTTCTTCCTTTCAAAGATAGTTTCTTTGGCTGGTTAAATTGACATAAGAGAGATCAGCAGGAGAAAAACAAATTTTGTACATATGGGAGCTCACAAAGACATGAGAAGCTCTCTGACAGTTAGGCAATTGAGGCTTATATGGGTGGCATCATGAGCTGGGAAGAAGCGGTAGGGCTCTGGGGTTTCAAAGAGAAGGAAGACATTCACAGAAAGATGGGAAGAGCAAATGCTCAGTAAACAAATGTTGGTCTTGCCATGCAGACACAATGGGACATGGAGAGGACTTTGAACTAAAAGACTCTGCTGGGTTCCCTCCAATCTACGATATTTAGCCCATAGTCTTTGATGTTATCTCTGGCGATAGCTGTCTTCCTGAACCAGGCCATCTATATAAATTCTGTTAGGTAGTTAAGGGGGAACTTGACTTTCGGTCCTTTATTGACTTCAGCTCAAAGTAATCCACATCCCAAAGTGGCAATTTTGGGGAGGGTCATTCTGTACCCCTCTATGAATAAATATTGGAATGCATTTAGTTGAGTGGGATATATATGTATATGGTTTTATACTTTGATATTCAAATTTTCTTTTTTTAAAGAATTAGAGTCCTTTACAAGACCCTTAGTTGCTCAAGTATACATATAAGGTACAGCACATTTGGCAGATAAATTTCAAATGATGGCTAATATCCTTTGCAGAGAATAACGAAGTGTACATTAATTACTTAGGATTCTATTTATAATTTGCTTTCATAGTTATATATTTGTTTCTTTTAAGTAAGATTATTGTATTGGCACTTTGCAGAGAAATATAATATAAATGGAGGGACCCCCCAAAATGGAATTATACCAGTTAGCCTATGGTAAAACTGTAGGTCATTTCAGTTAAAGTCTTAGAATCTGTTAAGTGAGGACTTAACTGTATTTTTTCTTTTATTTGTTCCATAAACAAATGTCTAATGAGTACCGTTGTGAGAAAGTTTCCAAAACAATTTTTTTGTGGCTCTGAGAACAGCTTCCTTTGGTTTTGTTTGATTTATAGAACCTGGAAAGGGGTTGATTATTTTTTATGCAAGGGTGAGAGCACTGAGCTATAATTGTTAGACACCTTGCAGATACACCTGTATTTTCAATATACTTACTTACATCTTTTTACACTCAGTGTTAAACTACTAACTTTTTCACTGCAGAGAGTGGTAGAATAGAGCTTGTGTGTATCTCAGCCTCAGCTGCTGCCAGATGACTCCCAGCCAGCACCTGCAGGTGGGAAGCTGCCTGGGTTTTCTCTCATGTCAAGTCTGGGCATACTCAGGAACAACGCACCTGCCACAGATCTCTTTATTTTTGAACTTAGCATCAGTGTTGTTGGCCAAGCAAATCAGCTGGTGGGCTTATTATGTACCTATGCAGTTCTCAAGGGTCTTTCCTTCTGTGTTGGAAGAACAAGGTTGAATTTTACCACATGTTTTGGTGCTAGGCTTGGCATTTACTGTGATGAATGAATTGGTTATATTACAGAGTCATCTAGGACACTTAACCTTCCTGCCTTTACCATCATGGGAGAAAAAATTCTTCTGCTCCCTAAGTTACTATAGCACATACCCGGATGTGTTGTGGAGGGTAGGTGAGTATCTTTAACTACAATCCTGGGTAATTTAACAGACTATTTATAGTGACAGCATAATTTTATACATATTTAGTCTTTTATTTTATTGTATTTATTTTTTTAAAAACCATTCACTTTTATTTTTTATTTTTATTTTTTAAAGATGTTTATTTATCTATCTTTAGAGAGGAAAGGAAGGAGAGAAGGAGAGAAACATCAATGTATGGTTGCCTTTCGTGAGTCCCCTGCTGGGAACTGGTCCACAACCCAGGCATGTGCCCTGACTGGGAATCGAATCGCGATCATGTGGTTCACAGGCCCGCGCTCAATCCACTGAGCTACACCAGCCAGGGCCATATTTAGTCTTTTAGACTCAATGTAGGCTAAGATACCTTAACTCCTCATTTATCTACTAGCTAACTGTGGGGCTTTAACTAAGACACTTCAGTATCTTAAAATAAAATAGAAATAGGTGAATAAAATCAATTTCATGTATGGTGCGTGGTTAAGAGCATGGGTTCTAGAGTAAAAATACTTGGGTTTGCATCTTGGCATTACCACTTGCTGGTTTTGTGTTTTGGGCTTCACATTAGCCTTCTCTGATCTGTAAATGAGAGGTCTGTTATGAAGTGAAAGGGAAGAATATATAAAGAGTGTAGTGGATGACTCATAGCAAGCATTCAATACATTATAGCTTTTCATATTATTATTTCTTTTCAGCTAAAAAAATCCTGTCTCTACATTGACTTCATTCAATTTTTAATGATTACATATAGTACTTTCTGTGTGCCAGGTTCTGGAATAAGCATATTATTGTACAAATATTGTCTTTATGTCATCCTTATGGCTACCCTTAAGGTGAGTGTTTTTTAAAAATCTCTAATGCAAAATTAAGGGATAATCTTAAACCCTGCCAAAGGTCACATTGATGGTTAGTTACTGAGCCAGATATGCTTTACAAATAACATTAGCATTTAATTCATGTAAACTTTCTTTTGATTTTCATTTTTTCCAGTGTAAGTATACTCACTGTATTCTTGGTTCTTAGAAAGATTTGAAGAAATGTTAGGTAGTTTACTCCGGACTTCGATGGTGCTTTAGTGGCTTTGGGCTGGGCAGCCAGAGGTAGCCTATTTTTATCACCAGGGTGTGCTGTTATTCCACAAATCTGAGTTTACTGTAGCAGCTGTGACGCTGGAAGGAAATCACTGCCTTTACTGAGACTTGGTGACTATAGGTTGTTCAGCTTGGCACTTTACCATCACCTGGGCAACTGCCCGAGTTCCCAGGGTATTTTCTTTTTGTGTTATGCCACTTTCTTTTGCTCACTGGTGTCCTCACGTGAAGGAAGGAGCCAGAGCTGCTGGCTTGTTAGCAGAGTGTGCCCCAGAAAAGCTCTATGTTGTCAAGCATTATCCTGCTGCCATTATACTCATTATTTTGCTAAATAAGAAATCTGCATGAGGTTGCCAAATTGATGGCCTTTAAAAATTTGATATCCACAGCATTTTGTTAACTTGCCACTGCTTTTAAAACTTGAATTTTAATGTCTTTTGTGCTGCTTGTGAGGTTCCTGATGAATTTGGAATTAATCAGGGCTGCATTAAAATGCCCATAGTTTTGGTAGATAAGCCCTTATATCATATTACTATTTCTTGTAACTAAAAAACCTGATAATTATAAATAACTATTTTAAGGAACTGTGACTATAAAGGACCAGTTTAATTCATTTGTAAATTAAAAGATGTGTATGTATTGTGAATTGTGAAAAAAGCATAGATTCATTTAAAGTCTTAGGTATCTACGTACACATGAGAGGTATAATATGGCAGGGTTTCTGGCACACTAATTTTATATTGCATAATAAGTTAGAAAAACGTTTCATGTCTTTCATTATTCTTTTTTTAAAAATTGAATTAATTTCTTGATGATAATTATCCTGGAAAATTTGATCAATGAGAGTCTTAACCAACTAACGCACCAAAATGAACTTAGGGTGGCAATATGACCTTGTCTTTAAAAGTTAGTTATGTACATTGTTTTCAATACATTAATTAACACGTAGTTTTTCTTTCAAAGGATACTTGTTTCTACACTCATCTAAGGAGTTTGTTAGAAGTCTAGGCTGCATTGTGAGATATCTGTGGAAATGATTTATGGTACTTGGACAAAGAGACTTCTTTTTCAGATAACAGTGTCTTTAAGCAAACAGTGTTTGTCTAGCCACCTTGTGTAGCAACGTTCAGTGTGAAGATAACAGCCTTTGTATACTTGATAAAATGATGAAATCACTGGGCAGCAGGATTCCTAAGTGGGGTCAGCATTTTATAGCAATGTGATAATTCTGTTTAATGAGGAAATGGTCACAGCACCTAATATGCGTGGAGTTTTTACTTGATGGCCAAATGTTTAAAAAAATCTGTAAGAAATTCTAGTCTGGTTATTTCATTCTGAATAAATTCCTAGCCATTGTATTTAATTGAACCCACTGAATGGTATATTAGTTCATACACATTCTCTGAAACATAATGTCTCTCCTCAGGCCTCTAAATTACAATTTTGCTGGAAAAATAGCATAGGAAGCATATTCTTTTTTTATTTCCCACAAATTTTCCCCTTGCTTTTTTCCCCCGAGTAATTTACTATGGTGACATTAGTTAATAAAATTACACAGACTTCCAGTACCCGGCGCTCTAATACATAATCTGTGTACTTATCATTCTATCACCATTTATCTCCCTTTACTCTAACTTCTCCCTACCACCCATTTCCCTCAACAGTAATCACCCTACTGTCTGTGTCTGAGTGTTTTTCTTTGCTTAATCCCTTTACCTTTTAACCCTGCTGCCAAGCCCCTCTCCCCCCCCATAGCTGTCTGTCTGTTCTCTGTATCTATGAGTCTGTTTCCATTTTGTTTGTTAGTTTATTTTGTTCATTAGATTCCATATATAAGTGAAATTATATATTATGTGTTTTCCTCTGACTGGCTTATTTCACTTAGCAGAAACTCAAAATGTATTGAAGATTTAAGTGTTAGACTAAAAACTGCAAAAATTTTAGAAGGAAAATATAGGCAGTAAAACTAGGGTATTTCTTGTAGCAATATTTTTTTCTGATATATCACCTCAAACAAGGTAAACAAAAGAAAAATAAACAAATGGAGCTACATCAAACTAAAACTTTTTGCACAGCAGAGGAAACCAAATGAAAAGACAATCTACTGAAGAAAGAACATATTTGTTCTACATTTGATAAGGGCTTAATATCCAAAATTTATTAAAACTCAACACCAAAAAACCTCAAACATCATAATTAAGAAATACAAAACCAAAACACTAATTTGAAAGAATATAAGCACTCCCATGGGTCATTGCAGTGTTATTTACAATCGTCAAGATACGGAAGCAGCCCAAGTGTTCATCAGTAGATGAGTAGATAAAACAACTGTGGGACATTTATATGATGGAACACTACTCAGCTATCAAAAAGAAGAAATTTTTTTCCTTTGTGACAGTATGGATGGACCTGGAAAACATTATGCTAAGTAAAATAAGCCAGTAAAATAAAGACAAATACCATATGATTTCACTCATATGTGGAATTTAATAAACAAACTAAACTAATAAAATAGAGACAGATTCATAGATAGAAAACAGGATGACAGCACAGGGGACATGGGAGAGGTTAGAGGGTACAGTGACTGAGCAAAAAGGAAAAAGGACTTATGGATGCTGACAACATTGTGGTGATTGTTCAGGGAGAGGGGTATAAGAAAGGTAATGGGAAAATACAATAAAAATTTAAAAAGAAATAAAAATAAAAAAAAAAAGAAATATGCAAAGGACCTGAACAGACACTTCTCCAAACAGGATATACTGATGGCCAATGACATATGAAAAGATGTTCAACCTTAGTAATCATCAGATAAATGCAAATTAAAATGACAATGAGATATCACCTCATACCTGTCAAAATGGCTATCCTTAATAAATCAATAAATACCAATTGTTGGCGAGGATGTGGCGAAAATGGATATGACCCAGAAATTCCCCTTCTTGGAATACATACCAATATATCCAAATAAACCCAAACACTAATTTAGAAGAATATATGCATCCTTATTGTTTCTGAACAAAAATGGGTTCATCTGCGTGCTACCACAAAAGCCAAACTTATGAGGTAGATGCTTTAGAAAAAGGAAAGAGGCTTTATTAAGGTTCTGCATGATCTGAGAGAATGGTGAACTCTCCATTTCAAGGCCCATCTATTCAGCAAAACCATGGGAAAGCTAGTTTCCAGAGTTCCTGCTGCAGCTAAAAGCACCTTCCTTTGAAGCTCACAGGAGGCTGCTAAGTGGTCATCCAAATAGCTTAGCATGTTCGTGGCTGCTCTCCATTTCAGGCTCCCTCCTGGGGACTGCACATGGAGCCCATGTGGCCATGGACCATGTGGCTGCTATGGCTTAGAGGTTGCATTAATGCATTTGTGAATGCATCATGAAGTGGGCAAGAGAGCAAGAAAGGCTCCCTCCTGGAGGCCATGGGCCATGTGGCTGCTATATTAGTTTTGGGTGTGGGGTGGACCAGGTGTTTTTTCAGAATGACTAAACCTTCATGTGCTTCAGATGGGTCTACCTCCCCTGCAGTCCCTTCTGCAGTCACCTTATCTGCTGCCATTTTGACGTCTATGGTGCATACGTTTGCCCTCTCTTGATCCCACCCCAATCTGGCACTGGAGGGGTGGGGGACAGCGCTTTTCATGCGTTCAGGGTAAACTCCCCTTGTTGCCATCTTAGCTGGGGAGGTGACTCCCCGGGCTCTGACCATCTGCCAATAACACCATGTTCATTGCAGTATTATTTGCAATAGCCAAGATTTGGAAGAAGCCCAAGTGTCCAACAGTAGATGACTAGATAAAACAACTATGGTACATTTACATAATGGAATACTACTCGGTGAAAAAAAGGAAATTAATATTTGCAATAGCATGGATGGAGCTGAAGCATATTCGTGAAGAAAGAAATTAAAGTAAATTAGAGAAGACTATCTTATGAACAACGCAAAGTGTCATTAACTCACTTAAGAGAGTAGATTTTAAATGTTCTCAATATAAAGAATAAATGGTAATTTTGTGACAAGACAGATGTGTTAGCTAACTCTAAGGTGCTAAACATTTTGTAGTATGTAAGTATCAAATCAATGTTTGTACACCTTAAACATATACAATGTTATATGTCAACTATATTTCAGTAAACCTGGAAAAATGTCTAGGTGAAAGGCTGGGTCTAGTTCAATTCTGTACATAGGTTCTTTTAAAGGTTAATTAAGGTTATCCGGTCTCACAGTGGGCAAAGGTTTTTTCCCTTCTTCTTTTGATCTACATGCCAATCTTTTTATCTCTGCTTTTTACAAAGTTTTTTTTTAGGACATTTTAAGTCTAAAAATCTGATGCTTAGATAGATACCTAAGAATGTCATTAGCCACTTTTTTGTGTCTTTTTCTTGAAAACTTGGAATTTATGTGTCTTAAATATGTGGAATGCATATAGATTAAAGAAAGGCTTTTTTTACCCTGACGATAGCAAAAACTTTAAAATTATTGATGAGAGAAAATACAAATAATATATTATGCATTTATTTTAGTTTCCTTCTTCTAAACTTGGATATGCCAATCACTGTTTTTTCATAGACTATGTTCTTGTTAGAAGTGCATGTGAACCTTTAATTTTTCTTCAGGATATTTTCAGGACTATCTGACCTTCCAAGTTTCATTCTCCCCTCAGCCTGACCTTTTGCTAACCAGTTTCTGTTCCTTTATTTATCTACCATCTTTTACATATGGATTGATTAGTTTTTTGTTTATTTAGGTAATGTTCCTTACCTGCCTATACTTCTTTGGTCCAGAATTGAACATGGAGACATGATCCTAGTGTTTATCCTCAGAGTGCTTACAGTCTGACCAGGGAAAGATGACACTGATAATTGAATTATAATTACAATGTTAAGCTCTGAAATATTCTTAGACATGCATATTTTCACATCTTCAAACTAGAGATTATTGTGTGTTTGTTCTATGACCTTTAGAAGCAGCCTCCATTTTTTGTTTATATGGGTGGTTGGGAATGGAGAGAGACAATGTTGGTATATTATTTGTGTAAGCACAGCTTTAGTGGCCCATAATTATGGGACATTGCCCACTGTACTGTCTGAGGTTTTTCAGCTCCAGAATATTCCTTACTTCCACAGATTTCTCTCAGGGCTCATGTTCAGCCACTCTGTATCAAGATGGCTTTGGCCTAGGGCCTTTGCCTCATCTCATCTCTTGATTGACAAGATATCTTCTGGGTTTTCTTCCCATATTTTCCCTGCAAGCAAGTTTCCTCATCCCCGTGTATGTGTGTGCATATATATATATATATATATATATGTCTGTGTGTGTGTGTATACATGCATATAGTTAAATTAATAAATATAACTCCACAACTAAGCATTGTGTATGTGTATTGTATTTCTATGTTTTAGGCTTAAAGGAGTTGGGAGTAAAGATTCACATATTTACTCGACTCCACCCCACCGTTAAAAAGACTCCATAACTTGACTTAGTGTTTGTGGTAATTATAAATAAATGTTAGTTAATATAATGATTATTCTTTGTATATGACCCAGCTCAAGTTGTAGTACAAAAATATGGATCTAATTAATTTGTTAATTTTTTATAGGGTTCTGAAGAGAAAAACATTTTTTAGGCAAGATTGACTCTTCCATCTGTGTTCATTAAGTTTGAAATTATTAAGGATCTGTCAAAATGTGGATATTGGGTACTGGCTGGTATGGGTCAGTGGATTGAATGCCGGCCTGTGAACCAAAGGGTCACCAGGAAGATTCCCAGTCAGGGCACATGCCTGGGTTTTGGACCAAATCCCCACTAGGGGGCACTTGAGAGGCAACCATGCACTGATGTTTCTCTTCCTCTCTTTCTCCCTCCCTTCCCCTGTTTCTAAACATTAATAACTAAAATGTTTTTTAAATATGGGTATAGGCCACTAGATTGCATATATATGTATATATGTGTGTGTATGCACACACATATAAATATATATATGTATCTATGAAATACAAGTTTTTAGAGTTTTCTAATTGGTAAAGTTCTAGGAAATAGAGGTTTGTGTGCATGAATCTCCAGAAATCTAAAGCTAACTTTAATTCTTTTTACTTTCTCACAATTATTTGCTCAACTAATTCAATGATGCTTACAAAATAGTTAATTAATTTGAAAACCACAAACAACATTGCTATTCCTGGACTTTCTCACTATTAAATGTCCTATTAGAGTCCTTATAGAGAGTTTGGGCTTGCTAAAGAGTTATTATAAATGTTCAAATTTTCTGACATAAAAAAGCAATGAATAACTTCTGAAATTTGAACAGGAATTAAAGTTAATATTAGTATAGTGTTAACATAATTATTTTTTGCATATTACTTTATTGAAAGCCTCCTTAATCACTACCTGGGAGGCTATTGTTTTCTTTAAACCAGTATTCTACTGAACCATTACTTCTTTCTAAGATTGATTATAGTTTTATCCCCATTAAAGATTTCTGTTGGTATTGAGTTACTCTGCAGTTTTGTTGGCATTGATAAGCTAAAAGAAAACTGTAAATTTGCCTTCTTGTTCTGCCACTTCCCCACTTGTTGCTGTTTGGGCTGACTCAGGTTTCCTGCTATTCCAATCGGCTGTAGGCTTGGGTAAATTTAATGGTTAATTTGGGGAAGGGAGGGACCAGAGAAAAAGAGCACAAAACCTAGTTGCTGATGTATGCCACTCCAGAATCCAGTGGTCCATGTTTTATCTCTGAAAATTATAAACTTATGCTTACTTCTTAACACCTACCCTTTTTTTTTGCTTGTGAAGAAATCAAGGAATTTTGTCTAAGAAGGCTTCTAGATTGATAGCAATAAGGTGAGGGAGGGTTCACCAAGTTTTTCCAGTCAGAGGTTAAACTCCCTTCCTGGATAGGAGTCAGAAGGTCAAATAGCTAGGGAGAGAGGCCTGCTAGAGCAGTATTTCTTAAACATTGCAATGTTTCATAATCTGGAACTCTAAGAAAGACCACAAAGGCCCAGGCTCCTTGAAATAGCTCCTTTTGCATTTATACTAAGTTCCACCAGCTGATTCTAATAACCAAGCAAAATTTGAGAACCTCTGCGGGTAGGGTTGAGAGATTTCTCTGGTGTGCTTTTCTTGGACACAGTTATAAAGAGAAAGGGGTAGAGGAGACAGAGAAGGACTGTCCTTCTTTCAGAGCCTCTTATATCCAGGTAATGAGTTGGTGCTTTCAGGGGTTATCACATTGATCTTCAGAGGAACACAATAAAGTAAATATGACCTTTATTTTACAGCTGAGCAAACTGAAATTCAGAACATGTATGTATTTTTTCAATTTATTTTTATTTAATATTTTTTATTTTTTAATTACAGTTGACATCCAAAGTTATTTTGCATTAGATTTAGGTGTACAGAAGGGTGGTTAGACAACCATACACTTTACAAAGTGTTTCCCATGATGTTTCCAGTACCCACCTGGCACCAAACACAGTTATCACAGAATTATTGACGATATTCCCAGTGCTGTTTATATCCCTGTGAGTATTTGGAAACTACCAATTCGTTCTCCTTAATCCTTTCACCTCTTTCAACCAGTTCCCCAGCACCCTCCCCTCTGGCAACCATTGATCTGCTCTCTGTGTTTATGAGTCTGTTTCGATTTTGTTTGTTTATTTTGTTCTTTAGATTCCACATATAAGTGAAATCATATGGTATGCAAATTTCCCACAGTGGCACAGTGTGTAATAACCAGAATTTGAATTCTAAATTCTGTTTTTGTCCAACCACCATATGCTTTCCATATTATCCATTATGTTGACTGTCTGAGCCTCAGTTTTCTCATTTGTAAAATGAAATTAATAATAGTAGCTTATTGAGTTGTGAAAACTGAACAGTATATGCAAGTCACTTAAAACAGTGCCAGGTCTTACGGTAATAAGCTCCAGTGTTAATTATCATAATCATTATTATTGCTATAGTTCTTGCTGTGGGATACACATGATGTTAGATGTGAGTGATATGAAGATGGTAAGATATTTCTTGTCCTGAAGTAGTTTAGGGATAGGGGAAAGACCCATGGTTGAAAGTAATATTATTCTTTCCAGGCTACCATTATATGATGTGAGTGAAGTTGGGTAGAAAAACAAGTTATGCTAAGATGTGGAGATGGAGTCTGTGGCAGGGCTCATGCTCATCCCTGGGCCAAGGGACAGGCTTTCTACACTCAAGCTTTGCAGTGAATGCAAATTCAAACTTGTGCTTCAGAAAAATTTACAATGAGGGCTCTAAAGATTCTTAAAGCACTTAGGCTTTGCTGTATTTCTTTCTATCAAACCTATTTCTAGAACACTGATTTTGATGTCTTTTTTTCTTTTGAATAAAGAAATTGAAATATTGTATTTGAGCACGATGCGTGTAAATAGTGACTTTATGTTTAAGGAAAGTTCTTCCTTTCAAGGCAGTGGAGATTTTAGATATTTTGAGTCTCCTCTTTAAAAAAAAAACTTTCTTATAACTCATAGGCAAATTCACCAGAACATAACTTTGCCAGAAAAATTAAATATAAACTTGGTTAAATTTTACTACACTTCAGCATTAGAATTAAGGTAATTGCAGAAGGAATAGTTGAACTTTGTGCCTACATTGAGGCTTTAAAAGTTTCTAAATTTCAGTGCTATCATTGACTCATATTTGAGTTGTTATGGATTATTTACTCTGTGTTTATTCATGTGGATCCTAGGTGTTAGTAGTGTCTGGCACAATGCTTGGCATGAAGTACATATTCAGGAATTATGTTTGGGATGGATGAATGCATGAATGAGAGTAGAGATGTAGCAAATACTAGTAAACTAGTGATTGGAGAATATTTTTGCGATATCTTACCATGTTGAATAAATTACTTTGGAATACATTTATATACTGGAATCTGAAAAACATGTCTGTAAAATCTATAATTATTTTGTGAGATTTTATTTCATTAGATCTCTTTTGGTGTCAGTTCCTTAGAAAATCATTTTATTACTTTGGTCTTCTTCACTTGTCCAGCTTTCAGGTTTACTCTTAGCAGTCATTGATAGATTCTATACAGTAAAGGATGCTATATTGTTACATATTCAACCAAGATTAATGGTTTTAAACCATATTTTTTGTACTTTATTTTCTGTCAAACTGATCATTTTTGGTGAGATGAGGTTTTTTTTTCATTTTTATTTTTTAATTTTTATTTTTATTTAATTCTTGTTCAAGTATAGTTTTCTGTCTTATATTCCCAGCCCTGCCCCCCGTCCCAGTGCTCCATACCTCCCTCCCATTTCCACTGCCCCACCTTAGTTATTGTCTATGTGTCCTTTATACTTGTTCATGTGAGTCCATCCCCTTTTCCCCTATGATTCTCTCCCCTCTGGACCGTATCAGCCTGTTCTGTATTTGAGTGTCATTGGTCATATTTTGCTTGCTTGTTTGTTTTGTTGTTTAGATTCCTGTTAATTGTGATATCATATGGTATTTGTCTTTCACCACCTGGCTTATTTCGCTCATCATAATGCTTTCCAGTTCCATCCATGATGTTGCAAAGGGTAGTAGTTCCTTCTTCCTTTCTGCAGCATAGAATTCCATTGTGTAAATGTACCATAGATTTTTGATCCAGTCATTTACCAATGGGCATCTAGGTTGCTTCTACAGGCCAATATTGCTGATGAACATAGATGCTAAAATCCTCAATAAAATATTGGTAAATCGCATCCAACAATACATCAAAAAGATCATACACCACGACCAAGTGGGATTCATCCCAGGGATGCAAGGATGGTTCAATATTTACAAATCAGTAAATGTAATTCATCACACAAACAAAAGCAAAGACAAAAACCACATGATCATATCAATAGACACAGAAAAAGCTTTTGATAAGGTACAAGGCCCATTTGTGATAAAGGTACTCAGCAAACTGGGAAGAGAGAGAGCATTCCTCAATATAATAAAGGCCATATATGAAAGACCTACAGACAACATCATACTCAATGGGCAAAAACTAAAAGCTTTTCCACTAAGATCAGGAACAAGACAAGGTTGTCCACTTTCACCATTTCTATTCAATATAGTATTAGAAGTTCTAGCCACCATAATCAGACAGGAAAAAGAAATAAAAGGCATCCAAATCAGAAAGGAGGAAAAAAAACTGTCATTGTTTGCAGATGACATGATAGTGTACATGGAGAACCCTATAGACTCTACCAAAAAACTGCTCAAATTAATAAATGAATTTGGCAAAAGAGCGGGATACAAAGTCAATATCCAGAAATCAAAGGCATTTTTGTATACCAACAATGGAACAGCAGAAGCAGAAATCAAGAAAAAAATCCCATTCGATATAGCAAAAAGAAAAATAAAATATCTGGGAATAAACCTAACCAAGGAGGTAAAAACATGTATGCAGAAAACTACACAACACTGAAGAAAGAAATCAAGGAAGACACAAGCAAATGGAAACATATACCGTGTTCATGGATTGGAAGAATTAACATCATCAAAATGTCCATACTACCCAAAGCAATTTACAGATTCAATGCAGTACCTGTTAAAGTACCAGTGGGATGAGTTTTAATGTAAGCAGGGGAATTGGTATTGTATCATGTAGAACCATATTTCCTTTCACTTTAACTGCATTTAAATGTACTCAGGATTAATTAGATTTTGTGAAGAAATTATAAATATTTTTGTTAAAAGCAAAAATATTTTGGTACTTGGTATTTAATATTTATAATGTATCTCACTGAGAACATTTCATTTGCTGTCATTAATAAATTATATTCTTCTAGCTACAAAGTACACTGAGCAAAGAAGGTGGGTAGCTAATTTAGTGTTTATTGTTCTTATTTTCTTTTCAGTGAAAGTGACCTATTTTAAATAATATATCAATATGAATTTTTAGCTTTCCTCCTGATTCAGTGTTTTTCTCAGGAGTGTTGCCTTTTTTAGATCAATTTTTAAGTTCACAGCAAAGTTGAGGGAAAGGTATAGAGACTTCACACATACCTTCTATCCCCGATGCACAGCCTCCCCTTTTATTAAGAGCCCCCACCAAAGGGGGGCATTTATTGCAATTGATAAATCTGCATTGGCACATCATTATTACCCAGAGTCCATACTTTATGTTATGGTTCATTCCTGATGCTGTACCTTCTATGGGTTTGGACAAATTCATAATAAGATATGTCCAAGTATTGTTACTTTTAAAAAAAAGAATAAAACTTGGTTAATTTTTCCTAGGTAAATTTGATAAAGTACTGTGATTTTTCTCCTTAGATTTAGTTATGTTATGAATACAGATGTATTTTACATATATAAAATGATTTATTTCTCTTATTATTCAATAAACACTCTTCCTTTTCCCATCTTTCCCCATCTCATCTTCTCTGTCTTCCTTTCTTTCTCCATGTTGCTCCTTCCTTTTATCTTCTTTCCTCTCCCTTTCTCTCTGATTTCATACCTCCTTCTCACCAAATATACTCAAGTAAAAACTGAGTCTGGATGTAAAGATTAGTAAAGCTGACACAGAACTAAGGACCACATTTAAAAGTTGGCTTTTGATGAGGATTTGAATTAGAAAGCTGTGTGGCTATTGTCATTTAACTTACTTTTTTTCATGATGTTTATGCTTAATGAATAAATGCCCAACTATGCCTTAAAAGCCTTATCCAGTAGTTAAAAGAAACCTTAAGTTTGTCATAGTGAGTGTTATATATGAGCAGCTCATTGTTAATCACTTACTTTGGGATTATTATTATCTTTTTCCTAAATGAAGGAAAAAGATAATAATCATAAAGTCCGCCTCAGCAGACTTTAGTCTAAATAGCAAAAGAGAACATGAAAGTATTAGAAGAGATTCTCCTTTCCCCATCCCTCTCCCTCTCTCTCTCTCTCACTCATTTCTGATCAGTACAGGAATACAATTTTGTTTCTCTTTATTCTTTTGAACTTTCTTCCTGCCTTCTGATTTCATCTTCTCCATGCTTTTCCTTTAAAAGGAAAAGACTTTTTCATATGATCCATTTATTTCTATATATCCAGGCAAGGGAAATTAAACCATATGTTGACGCAAAAACTTTCACACAAATCTTCATGGCAGCATCATCATAATAGTCAAAAATGTGAAAACACCCAAATGTTTGTAAGATGATTGTATAAATCAAATATGGTATATAAAGCAATTATATATTATTCAGCTATAAGAAATAAACTACTGATACATGCTACAACATAGATTAACCTTGAAAACATTGTGCCACATGGAAGAAGCCAGACACAAAAGACCATATAGTGAATGATTCCATTTACATGCAGTGTCCAGAATAGGCAAATTCATAGAGACTCAAAGTAGGTTAAGGGTTGCTAGGTGATGGGGAGAAGGAGGAATAAGGAGTGACTGCTAATGTTTTTTTTGGGGGGGGAGGGCACTATGAAATATTGTGTAATTAGTAGAGGTGATTACACAATTTATCTCAATAGTTAATATACTCACAAGAATAAATCGTATAGTTTTAATGTGAATTTTATTATATAAGAATTATATCTCAATAAAACATGAATTGAAAAGCAGAAAAAAATAAAAGATTTCTTAGCTGGAAATCAATTCAGATAATAAAGTATATTTTATGGTAGTAGTGTTTTATTGGTAAGAAAAAACTTTTAGCCATAAAAAGAATGATCAAAGAGAGAGATAAAAACAATGAGGAATTCAGCCAATTATAAATATACCAATGAGGATTAGAACTGAAAATGATAGAGAAGAAAAGGTAGTTGTGACAATGTCATATTCTATTTCAAAATAACAGGGATTGTGATTCTGCAACAAATACATCATGTAACATCAATCATGGCAGCAGAAATTTCCTCATTTGTTTTGTATAGTGGAGTGGTAACATCCCCCAATTTTTTCTTTCTCAAAAAATTATAATTTTATGGGAAGTGTATACATTATATGTATATAATTCCCAATATATATATAATGACTATATAAATATATATAGTCATTTTTGCTAAATTTTATAATTTGAAAAAATTGCCTTTTTTGTAGAAGTAGTACATATTTATTATAAAGTGAACAGAAAATGCAGAAAAGCAACAAGAATAAAATTAAAAACATTTGTAACCACCACCCCATGGATGAAGTATAGCTATATTTTGATGTATATATTCTTTAGGTCTTGTTCTACATATAAAATTGTATTTAAATTTTGAAAATGGAATTATACTCAGCATACCATTTTGTGGCCTCTTTTTTTCTCTACTTCTCAACAGGTAATGATCTTTTCATGTCATACAATACCTTCTAAAATATGAGTTTCAATAACCATATCTTATTATATATGTTATAGCCGCTTAATTCTTCATTGCTGGGCATTTAAGCATTTTAATAAATAATTACATTATTATAAATTATACTATTATGATGATTATATATTATACATGTTTATATGCTTTCATCATTATTATCTTAGGGTAAATTCTTATAAAGGGATATGGAGACCCAAAGGTTAGGCATTTTTAAGGCTCTTGATACACAGTTGCAGGTCATCCTTTATAATAGCTGTTGTTAATTGTTCCTTATGTCTGTGTTTATGAATGGCATAGTATGAAACTGTACGGAAGCCATCTGCATGTCCTTGTATGTGCTCAGTTGTAAGGATACCTAGTAAGCAGTAGTACTGTGTTGAGCTCATTGCAGTTATAATAATAATAATTATCATTAATCCTCACCTGAGGATATGTTTATTGATTCCAGAGAGCGTGGAAGGGAGGGGGAGAGAGAGAGAGCAGCGTCAATATGAGAGAGAAACATCAATCAGTTGTGTCCCATATGTGCCCAACTGGGGATTTAACCCATAACCCAGGTATGTGGCCTGACCATGAATCAAACCAATGACTTTTGGTGCATGGGATGACACTCTAACCAACTGAGCCACCCAGCCAGGGCTTATTGTAATTATTTTTATTTTTATGTGCGATTTATATGGTTGGGTAAATAACCATATGGATGGATAAAATAGGGTTAACTACTTTGTTGGTGTGTATTTTATGTATACAGTGCCTAAGTCGACTTTTCAAAATATAACCTAAGGGAATTTTGCTGAATGATATTCTGTAAAAGCAGAAGGTCTATATTTATCACTCAGCACTAAATAATTATAGATAGGTTTCTTCCCAAAGTATTAGAAAGAAGTATGCTTGTGGCTGAACACATAATATTTATGATAACATCAAAAGAAAGATGAGTGAGCAACGGTGGGTCAGCAGATGAAGTTGAAAGTCTGCGCTTGGTGCTCATGATCCTGAATTCTCCAGTTTGAAGCCCATATAAAATAAATTACACTTAGCTAATCAAGAATTAATACGCTGTGATATTCATCCTGGATTTAGGATGTATTCTCTCTCTGAAAACAGATAATTATTTGGAATACTGTGACTATTCTCTCATTTTTAGGAACTTTGAGTTGGACCTATAGTGAATGAAATTTTGAGCCAGTTGATGACTTAGCCTGTTAATTTTCAGGTAGTATAATCTGATGAAGTAGATCTCAGAACTGGGAATCATTTACTTTCCGTTGTTTGAAACTAGCTTAATGACTGTCACTTAATGTCTTTCACTTACTAGGAGGGCAGTTGTGGATAAAAGATGTTAAATCATTGAGATATTGTTGGAACTCTGTTACATCTAGTCAAATTTCATGTTACACATTATGAACTTAAAGAGCACAGTAGTTTTTTTTTATTTTTTTCATAATTTTTTTATTTAATTCAAGTTCAAGTACAGCTTTCTGTCTTATATTCCCAACCCTGCCCGCCCCCCGCCCCATGCTCCCCACCTCCCTCCCCTCTCCACCCCCCACCCTCAGTTATTGTCCATGTGTCTTTTATACTTGTTCATGTGAGTCCATTCCCTTTTCCCCTATGATTCTCACCCCTCTCCCCTCTGGACCCTGTCAGCCTGTTTCGTATTTGAGTGTCATTGGCCATATTTTGCTTGCTTGTTTGTTTTGTTTAGATTCCTGTTAACGGTGAGATCATATGGTATTTGTCTTTCACCACCTGGCTTATTTCGCTCAGCATAATGCTTTCCAGTTCCATCCATGATGTTGCAAAGGGTAGTAGTTCTTTCTTCCTTTCTGCAGCATGGAATTCCATTGTGTAAATGTACCATAGTTTTTTGATCCAGTCATTTACCGATGGGCATCTAGGTTGCTTCCAACTCTTGGCTATCGTGAATTGTGCTGCTATGAACATCGGGGAGAGCACAGTAGTTTTAAAGACACTTCAACAGTACTATAACTAGTGTAGATTTTTCTCTAGTCTCTGAGTTCTTAACTTGAAGTTATGGACCCATGACTTGAGGGTGAGAATGATGTGAAGGAATGTCTAATGGACTTAGTTTTATGTGTATGGTTATTATGCACATTCTACTGCAGAGGGTCCTAAGGCCAATAAAGATTAGGACATTGTGCTGTTAGGCCCAGGTAAGAGTTTGGCTTGAGTGCAAGAAGAAGGGAGGTATTATTCTCATAGACTGGGCCATGAAATTATGCTTTATGCTTCTGATCTTTGCTGCCTCTTGGAAAGAATGTTCTCTGACCCCAAGTATTGTGTTTTTATTTGGATTCTCATGTTTTTGAGCAGAATTATTAACTAATTATATGATAATTACGTTTGAAAACCATGGACTGGTTAAATGGCAGTTATCCAAAAGTATCTCCAAAGTTTATTTCAGGGTAAAAATTTTATCTTAAGTAGTAGCTTTATTTTATTTATTGTTTTTAATGATTTTATTATATTTTATATTATTTTTATTTTTTTATTGTTGTTCTAATACAGTTGTTCCAATTTTCCCTGTTGCTCTCCCCTGCCCCACCTACCAACCCCAACTCCCACAGTCAATCCCCACCCTGTTGTCCATGGGTCATTTATACTTGTTTGTTTAGGCCCTAGCCCTTTTCTCCTCCCTTATGCCCCTTGCCCCTCCACTCTGGTTCTGGTCAGTCTGCTCCTTGATTCTATGCCTCTGGTTCAATTTTGCTCATTTATTTGTTTGTGCATTAGATTCAACTTATAGGTGAGATCATAAGGTATTTGTCTTTTGCTGATTGGCTTGTTTCAGTTAGCATAATACTCTCCAGTTCCATTCATGCTGTCACAAAGAGTAGGAATTCCTTCTTTCTTTGTGCTGCATAGTATTCCATTGTGTAAATGTACCACAGTTTTTTTTATCCACTCATTTAGTGATGGGTGCTTAGGTTGTTTCCGGCATTTGGCTATTGTACATAATGAAGCTATGAACATAAAGGTGCTTAGGTTCTTTTGAATTGGTGTTTCAGAATTCTTAGGATATAATCCAAGCTGTGGAATCACTGGATCAAAAGGCAGTTCCAGTTTTAGCTTTTTGAGGAAATTCCATAGTGTTTTCCACAGTGGCTTCACCAGTCTGCATTCCTACCAACAGTGCTCTAGGGCTCCCTTTTCTCCTAAACCTTGCCAACACTTGTTTGTTGATTTGTTTATGATGGCCATCCTCACTGGTGTGATGTGGTATCTCATTGTAGTCTTAATTTGCATCTCTCTGATGGTTATTGATATTGAACATCCTTTCATATGTTCCTGGGCCCTCTGGAGGAGTGTCTATTCAGGTCCTTTGGCCATTTTTTAAAAATTGGATTGTTTATCTTCCTGGCATTTAGTCCGATGAGCTTTTTATACATTTTGCAACTCAAACCCTTGTCTGAGGTATTATTGGCAAATATGTTTTTGCCAATACTTTTATGGTGTTGTGGTTTATGTTTGTCTTTTATTCATTTTAAGGTTATTCTGGTGTATGGTGTAAATTGGTGGTCTAGTTTCATTTTTTTTGCATGTACCATTTAAGAACTCTCAACACCCTTGTGAAGAAGCTATTTTCATTCCATTTTATGCTTCCGCCTCTTGTCAAATATTAATTGGGCATATGGACATGGGTTTATTTCCTTTTTAAAAAATATTTTATTTATTTATCTTTAGAGGGGGAGGGAAGGAGAGAGGGAGAGAAATATCAATGTATGGTTGCCTCTCATGGGTCCCCTGCTGGGAACTGGCCTGCAACCCAGGCATGTGCCTTGACTAGGAATCGAACCGTGATCCTTTGGTTCACAGGCCCGCACTCAATCCACTGAGCTACACCATCCAGGGCAACGTGGGTTTATTTCTTCACTCTCTATTCTGTTCCATTGATCTATGTGTCTGTTCTTATGGCAGTCCCAGACTGCTTTGATTACAGTGGACTTGTAGTATCGTTTGATATCAGGTATTGTGATCCCTCCTACTTTTTTCTTCTTTCTTAAGATTGATTGCTGCAGGTATTTGGGGTGGTTTCTGATTCCATAAAAATTTCCTGAAATATTTGTTCTAAATCTGTGAAATATGTCATTGGTGTTTTAATAGGGATTGCATTGAATCTATAGATTGCTTTGGGCAGTGTAGCCATTTCAATGATGTTGATTCTTCCAGTCAATGGATATGGTATGTTCTTCCATTTGTTTGTACCTTCCTTAATTTCTTACTTCAGTGTTTTGTAGTTTTCTGAGTCTAGGTCTTTTGCCTCCTTGTTCAAATTTATCCCCAGGTACTTTATTTTTCTTGTAGCTGTGGTAAATGGAATTTTTTCCTAGTTTCTGTTTCTGACATTTCATTGTATTCTGTTTCCAGAATACATCAATCATGGCAGCAGAAATTTCCTCATTTGTTTTGTATAGTGGAGTGGTAACATCCCCCAATTTTTTCTTTCTCAAAAAATTATAATTTTATGGGAAGTGTATACATTATATGTATATAATTCCCAATATATATATATAATGACTATATATATAGTCATTTTTGCTAAATTTTATAATTTGAAAAAATTGCCTTTTTTGTAGAAGTAGTACATATTTATTATAAAGTGAACAGAAAATGCAGAAAAGCGACAAGAATAAAATTAAAAACATTTGTAACCACCACCCCATGGATGAAGTATAGCTATATTTTGATGTATATATTCTTTAGGTCTTGTTCTACATATAAAATTGTATTTAAATTTTGAAAATGGAATTATACTCAGCATACCATTTTGTGGCCTCTTTTTTTCTCTACTTCTCAACAGGTAATGATCTTTTCATGTCATACAATACCTTCTAAAATATGAGTTTCAATAACCATATCTTATTATAGTATTACAGAATAAGTATTACAGAATACTTATTAAGTATTCTGTATTCTTTTTCATTGTATTTCTGTTTCGTTTGTATTTTTGTAGTATGGGTTGCAATTTCTACTGTTTCATTTCTGATTTTATTTATTTTGGTCCTCTTTTTTTTCTTGATGAGTCAGATTAAAGGCATGTTTATTCTGTCTATTTTTTCAAAGAACCAGCTTCTGAGTTTACTGATCCTTTGCATTGTTATTTTAGTCTCTATGTCAAGGGTGTCAAATTCATTTTCACTGGGGACCACATCAGCCTCATGGTTGCCTTCAAAGGGCCAAATGTAATTTTATGGCTGTATAAATGTAACTAATTCTTAACAGTTAAGTGAGAGCTTAGCACTGCCACCAGGTAGGAACAAGGTGCCAGGTTGGATAAAACAAGGTGGAGGACTGGATTTGGCCTGCGGGCCTTGTGTTCGCCACTTATGCTCTATGTCATTTAATTCTGCTCTGATCTTGATTCTTTGCTTCCTTCTACTTGCTCTGGGCTTTGTTGTCATTTCTCTAGTTCTTGTGTGGTTATCTTGTTTTTTGAAATTTTTCTGTCTTCTTTAGGTAGCCCTATACTGCTATGAACTTTCCTCTCAGCACTGTCTTCACTGTGTCCCATAGGTTTGGGGCTGTTGTGTGTTCATTTTCATTTGTTTCCAGAAAATTTTTGATTTCCTGCTTGATCTCATTGTTAACCCATTTATTATTTAATAGCATGTTACTGTGTCTCCATAAATTTGAATGTTTTTGAGTTTTTCCCTTGAGGTTGGTTTCTAGTTTCAAGCCATTGTGACCTGGGAAGATGCTTGACATGATTTTAATTTTCTTGAGTATGTTGAGGCTTTTATTGTGATCTAACACATAGTCTATCTTTGAAAATGTTCCAAGTGCATTTGCAAAGGTGTATATTTTGCTTCTTTGGGGTGAAATTATCTGAATATATTAATTAAGTGCATTTGATGTAGAGTATTTTTCAATGCCACAATATCCTTGTTTCTTTGCTTGGAACAGCTATCTGTTGTGGACCCCACTGTCCACAACAGTGGGGTCCACACTGTTAAAATCCCCAGAGGGAGAGAAACATCAATGTGTGGTTGTCTCTCAAGCGCCTCCTACTGGCAACCTGGCCTGCAACCCAGGCATGTGCCCTGAGTGGGAATTAAACCATTGACCTTTTGGTTCCCAGGCCCACACTCTTTCTCTCTTTTTCTTCATCTTCTTAAAGCAGTCCCTTTAGCATCTCTTGCAATGTTGGTTTGGTTGAAATGTGTTCATTTAGCCTTTTTGTTGTTGTTCTGGGAAGCTCCTTATTTCGCCTTTAATTTTAAATGAGAGCCTTGCTTGGTAGAGTAGTCTCCATTTCAGACCTTTGCTTTTCATTACTTGGAATATTTCTTGCCATTCCCTTCTGGCTCTAGTGTGTCTGTTCAGTAATCATTTGATAGCCTTATTGGGGTTCTCTTTTATGTTATTAGGTGTTTCTCCCTTGCTGTCTTTAAGATTCTCTCTTTGTCTTTAAATTTTGCCATTTTTATTATGAGGTATTTTTGAAGTGGGTCTCTTTAGATTCATCTTGGTTGGTATCCTCTATGGTTACTGGGTTTATATGATTTTTTTTCTCAACAAGTTAGGGAAGATTTCTGTCATTAATTTTTCAAACAGGTTTTCTATGCCTTGAACTTCTTCATCCTCTTCTGCTACATGTATGATGTGGATATTATTAGATTTCACGTTGTCCTGCAGGTCCCTTAATCCTTCTTCAGTTTTCTTGAGTCTTTGTTTTGTTTTGTTGCTTTGTCTGGGAATTTTTTCTGCCTTGTCCTCCAACTTGCTAATTCGATCCTCTGCTTCATCTAGCCTCCCTTTAAATCCTCCTACTGTGTTCTTCAATTCAGACAATTTATTATTCATTTCCTCTTGGCTCATATTGATAGTTTCTATGTCCTTTTCATGCTGGTATAGTTTGCAGTAAGTTCCTTGTTGTTTCTCTGCTGTTCTTTGTAGTTCTCACTGAGCCCATTGAGCTTCCTTATAACCATTATTTTGAACTCAGTGTCTGATAGTTTAGCTGCCTGTCTTTCATTGAGCAGTCTTTCTGGGGATTCTTCTTTCCTTTTTGACTAGGGGTTGTTTCTTTGTCTCCCCGCTTTAGGGGAAATTCTTCTTGCTTGCTTCTGCTTTTTAGATTGACCTGCTTTGACTCCCAGTCTTCATGGTAGGAGACTTGGGGGATTCCATGGTGCATTATCCTTGATCTTCTGAAGGTGATACTCTTGAGCTGCCCTTTATGCCATTTATATTGGCTCTCTGGTTGTTAATTGGGTTTTGATTGTTGTTGGGACTTTCTTTGGTAGGTTCTTCCCCCAAGCTGGGTGACTGAGGGTCACTTCACCCACCACATCTCATCTGCTATTGTGCAGGTGCTGCCAAAACAAAACCACACAACCCAGGAAACAAACCCACACCCCCCAAAATAACCCCCACCACGATCACACTATCAATAGCAAATGAGCCAGTATTAATAAGGGTGTAAAGAGATTAATATTATTATAAGAAAGGAGAAACAAATATGAGATGACTAACTGAAGGAAAAGTGATTTTGAGATGGTATAAGAAGGAGCAATAATGAGTAGGGAATTGGAATAAGGCAAAGAGAGAAAATAAAATTTACATCATAAATAAAAAAGGGAGTGAAGAAGATGGGATGGAGAAAGAGAAGGGAAATGTACAGTATTATTTAAGCAAATTAAAAAAAATAAAGTCAGAGAGAAAGAAAAATGAAAAAAGTAAATATAAAAAATGAGAGCCAAATTTGAGAAAAGGATCCACCACTGCACTATCAACAACAAATTAGCTAAGATTAATATAGTTGTGATGGGAATATAAAAAGGGAGGGAAAAAACAAAGAAGGAAAACTTAAGAGATGTCTAGAGGAAAGGGTAGTGATTTTGAGATGATGGAGGAAGAAGGCATACTTAGAATGAGGAAGGAAAACCAGGCTAAGACAGGGAAAAATTAAAATTTGAGGGAAAAAAGAAAGGGAAAGAGGAAGGCAGAATGGAGTAGGAGAGGGGAACAGTAAAATTTGAGATCTGAAATACCAAAATAGTGACAATCTAGAGAGAAAATAAAAGATATGCAGCAACAATCAATGAGCAAATATTGGGAAAGGTAGATTGAGAACACAGGTATTTTAAGAGCAGGAGAAAGAATATGAGATGAACAATGACAAGAAAATAGTTTTGAGAATCTGCAGGGGGGAGAAATAGTAATAGTGTGGAATGGAAGCAAGTTGTAGCAAGAAAGAAAACAAAATTTAAAATGAAAATAAGGAAAGGAAAGAAGAAGGTAAAATGGGTTAAGAGAAGGGAGGAGCAAAATACTAGATCTGGAATAAACTATAATATAAAATCTACTGACTTAATATGCACAAACTTGAAGGACAAGAAATGAATGTTAAAAAACTATACAGGAGAGGAAATATTGCAAATCATGAAGAAGACTGTGGTGGGTTTCATCCTGGTAGCATGTAGTATTTACCACTGTTTTTTTCTTTCTGGATCTACCTCTGATGATGTCAGGTGGTGTGGAGACTACCAGCAATCCACCACCTGTGGCTGACTCCTTCAGTTGTTAATCTGGTCACTCTGTAACCGTCAATCAGACTTAAGCACCACAGAATGAGGCAGAGTAATTCCTGCAGGTGGGACTATTGCTTCCCCTCAGACTGATGACACTTGGAGAGGACTGCTCTCCCTGAGCAAGATGGCTCCAGCAGTATGGGGGAAGGACTCAGCACCAGGGTTCTGGCAGCTGTTCTTTTAGTTCTCAGCCCAAAGCCCCCGTCCTCAGTTTCTCCTCAAGTATCTTTAGTGCACTCTGCCCTGCCTTTGCTGGAGCCCAGGGTAAGTGGCTACAAATGAAAATTTATTGTTTGGCCCTTTAAAAACCCTGTGTCTGCAGCTCTTTGTCCCTGGTAGAGAGAAAGCCTGTTACTGTATGTTGTCTGGATACTTTTGGGGATCTGGTGCTAAAGATTGGGGAGTCCAGCTTGGGGTTTATATCTCACATTTCTCAAGGAGAATTCCCCAGCTACTGAAATATTCCTCAGTACTTCAGCTGCCTTCAGTGGAAGCCCAGCCAGCCCTCTCACATTTCTTCTGCACTCCCTACCATTCACGTTGTGGTGAAACTCTTTCTTCTGTCTGTCCTTGGTTATAAGTCTTCTCTCCCACTATTGTTCAGTTGTTTATTCCAGATGATTTCTCCACAATTTAGTTATATTCCATATTGGTTCTGGGAAGAGGTTAGTGTAGCCACCCTCACTCCTCCGCCATCTTGGATTTCTTAAGTAATAGCTTTATTATCACACACTTAAACTGGTAACTGCTTTTGCTTTTTTTGTGTTTTAACTTTATATTTATTTCAAGTCCTTTATTCATTAGGCTATGTACTTTATGTATGCTTCTCCATGTCTTGGAGATGTTTTGTCTCAATAGAATGGTATTTTTTTAAAGCTTTGTTATTTTTCTTTCTTTTTTAAATCAACCAACAAAATATCTGCTCTATTAGCAGAATTTATTATTCTGTTAATACAATCAGTTTTGTTGCATTTGACACAAATACTTGATTTTTTCAGTGCTTTGAGTAAATTATATCAGTGAACAATTAAATCTTTTGAGTCTTTTTTCATTGTTTCTTTTAGCTTCTACATATTTATTTATTTTATTATGTGTTTTAAATTATTTCCAGCTACTGATACTTGGTAGTGTGACTTGTTGATACATACTTTTGACAACTCTTTTGTTTTTCTGTTGGTGAAATATTTTCATGGATTCTATTATAGTGTTATGTGTTATCTTTTATTTATATCTGTCATCAAGAAGTTTTTCATCATTGTATGCTAACATTAATTTTCCATTCTTCATGGATAACCTCTCATATTAACAAAACAATTTGCTTTGATTGTAAGTTAAAATCAGGCTGAATGTGTAGACATATATTCATGTCTATAAATATATCTCTATATTTATGAATATCTATTATCAATAATCAACTTTTTATTTTATTTTCTGATTAAAAGGGAATGCTAGGATTATAATTAGAAAAGAAAATATATGTAGGACTTTTCTTGGTGCCACCACAATGTTTGAGAAGAAAGTTCAAGGAATGAGCAAGAGGAATGATGAATTTAGCACATGTCTCATTGGTGGTAAGGTGTGATTGTGAGAAAGGAATATCTTCTTGGGTGAGAAATGAAAACAGTTGTGGGAATAGTCTATGGTCAAGAAAGCAGTGGAAACCCTTCTTAGTGGTTGGCAGGTGACCCTAGGAAGTTTAGTGTAATTTTTAAAAATAGGAATATTCAAAGTATAAAGAAAATAGTGAAAAAAAGTCCATCTGGGAATGTTGAGAGGAAATGAAGTCCAAAGTTGCAGCTTTTTTGTGATCATGTGTGGTAAGTGTGGGATTAGTGGCTGTTCAGTTCCAAGAGCATACGAGACCTGTCCAGAAGGTGTCCAGCCATGTACTATAAAAAATGCAGTCATTTATTGTAGGAAATACAAGAAACATTGCACATAGGACAATGACGCTTCTGCCTCTTTCAAAGTAGGCATCTTGGGACCTAACACAATTCTCCCAATCTCCATCAGCTGCCCCATTGTATTTTCTTGAACCTCAATGATGATTTAAAAATCTCTTCCCTTTCAAAGGTGGAGTTGAGTTTTGGGAAAAGTCAGAAGTCACAGGGTGCCAAGTCTTGGCTCTAGAGATGCTTAGTCACGTGTGTGATTTGATGTTTTGCCAAAATCTTTACCAGATGTGATGTGTGAGTGGACACATTGTTGTGGTGAAGCTGCCAATCACCAGTTGCCAATAGCTGCAGCCTCCTGAATCGTCTGAATAGTATCCACAGGGGGACGTTCAAGCTTAATGCAAAATCTGTTGCAGATTCATTGCTCCATTCACTCAGTCAGTTTGAATGTGATGCCCACACAGTATATATCTCACTCAATGGTGTCTACCGCCCCTACTGATTAGTGCAGTGAAGCCGTCATTGTTCAGGTATGCACATTCCAATTCACTGTCCTTGGCTGCCAGATTATATTGGTGTTGCACAAACCGTTCTCATCATATTAACAATAGCTGGACTTTTTTAGGACAGACCTCATGTTATGATTTTTTTCATAATTTATGTGCAGGTATTGAACAAATCATATTAAAATATTATTGATCCTCAAGGGAAAAAACTCAGCATGTGGTTTCTGAATGTATAAAATGAAAAAATTAACTGGCAAATGATCAAATTATTTCCAGTAAAAATGTGGTATATACATTCTGTGATTCTAAAATAAATGTAAAAGTGAGAGAAAAATATGTCCTTGATGAAAAGACATTCATTATGCAATGAAAAAAATTCACAAAATTATAATTCTAGTGTATGGTAATTATAAACCTCTTCACATAAAAAAGAGAAGCAAATATTTTAATAATATATTTATTTAGTGTCAAAAAAGGATGAAGTTCTTTTCTTTCTTTTCTGCTTGATGACTCTTGTTTTAAATCTAATTTCAGCACTCTTTGCCAGATTGGAGAAGTGATTGGTCAGCAGCTCTGTGAAGAAAGCTAAAATGTGATAGGAATATTTGAAATGCACAACTATTAGAACGAAAGGGCAGGCCTATTTCCCAAGACTTTGAAGTAATTTTACCTTATTTTTAAATAGTGTTAGATATGCTAAATATTTAAGAAGCTCTTAAAGATAAGCACTTTTTTCACTCCTATTTTTCATTTCTCATGGTGCCTGATCACTTAGTTTTATCTGATTTTGGACTGATGTCATCAGTATTGACTTGAAACATTACTTGAGTCTTGTTCTCATTTTGCCTGATGAAATGTTCTGGCCAGTTTTTGTTGCAGGATGAGACCTTTTTTTATGATGAGAATATTGGCAACAGATGGATGTATTCCATGGGCACTGTCAGTGGAACCTGTCAGGGTAGGCTCAGTAATTTAGTCATACTTTTATTAACGCTATCAGTGAACTCTCTGCTGAAGCTTTCCTTGGGAAACTCTGGCCTTCACATTCCCTTGATGGCCTGGAGCTGTTCATCTTCCCCTGGGCCACAGGCCTGTGTAATAACTCATTTCAGTTTCGGAAGCGTTATGTAAGAAATGCCTATTTTAGTGTTTATTATGTGTGTCATAATTACTTTTTTACAAGTCACTCTCCCCAGCTTAAATGTGAGCTCGTTAAAAACAAGAGCTAAGTGCTTTTTTTTTTTTTTTGCATCTCCCCAGCACTCAACCCTGGGGTGCAAAGGAAAGCTCTGGGAAGGGTCTGGAAGGGAGTCGCAGGAAAGTCTCTTGGCTGTGTTTTACAGTTAAAATCTATTGATTTAAGTTAGAATAGGAGGACATTGTTTTGAATAGAAAGTCCTAGTGAGATTCATTCTTTAACCAGGAAAGTTAAAATGTTTATGTTAAATTTAATATATATTGATATATACCTATAATATACATATAATGTATTACATGTGTAGTATATATATATGTATATAACATTGAGATTCATCATAAACAGTTCTTTTTTTGTTTTTTATTTTTAAAAGATTTTATTTATTTATTTTTAGAGGGGAAGGGAAAGAGAGAGGGAGACAGATATCAATGTATGGTTGCCTCTTGTGCGTCCCCTACTGGGAACTGGCCTGCAACCCAGGCATGTGCCCTGACTGGGAATCAAACCTTGATCCTTTGGTTTGCGGGACCATGCTCAGTCCACTGAGTTACACCAACTAAGGCTTAAACAGTTCTCTAATAATATTTCGAATTGAAGGAAGATGATTGTTTCAACTGGTTGGAGTGCTTTTAAAATTTTCTCCTGGAGTTTCTACGTTTCATGTGTCTCATCATTTTATGTGTATTTTACTTTCTTTACAATTAAATATTTCTATAAACACCTTCCAATCAGTATGCTATTTCACATATCAGTTGACTATATCTGGTATAAGAAATGTTATAAATTTTAAAAATTTAGATTCTTGTCTTTTTGAAGTTTGACTAGAATCCACAGACATGACTAATGAAAAGAGATTATTGGCTTTCACTGAATTTAACTTTAAGCCTTCAATCTAGCTTCATTTAAATAATTCAAGAGAGTTATGTTCTTGGCTTTATTAATCTTAAGAGATTCCACAGACTGTTTGGTAATTTATTTGACCACATTTTATTATTTTTCCACTGTTTTGGTTAAGCTCATTTGAGAAAGCTTTTTAAATTTTTTAAAAGTATATATTTTTTGTATTTTTAAATTACAGTTGACATACTTTATTTTATTAGTTTCAGGTGTATACTCCAGTGATTAGAAATTATATAACTTAGAAAGCTTTTTAAATTCATGATACCCTCTTCTCAAAACAAACAGAATTAATTTGTTATTAATATGAAACCTATAAAAGTTATCTATCATTTTAACATTTAAACATTTTAATTATATCACATTTTAATTTATAACTGCTGTGCCTATTTTACAGTTACATTAATATCTTTAACATGTATTTATTTTAAAAATGCTTATATATTTTTACATATAATTAGTAATTCTCTCAATTTTCTTGAAAAACTATGCAGGTGTGGGCAGAGTCTATGTTACAGCTGTTCATTGCTTTGTTTGGATCCATTTCTCAAGTGAAATAGAGAAATAATACTTTAAGAAATGTATTAACCCCCTTGGCTTTCTTATTCTGCCTTTCCCAGAGGCTATTTTTATTTGCAGTGTTGCTTAACTGTGAAGTGCTAGAATTTCTAATCCATTATCTATGTTTCCTTCAGGTTATTAACTTAATAAGCCGAACAAAAATTTATTCTGGTAGTACTGAAAGTGACATTTCCTTACTGATATAACCTGTTAGCCCAGTTTTGAGTTCCCATTAAATTTTTATCATCAGTGGCAAGATAAATTAATTTATAAGTATAATCACTAAAAAGGTTTACTGTGAAAGTTTTTAAAAAGTACACTTAATTTCATTTTATTTATACTCACTATTGGTTTTTTATATTTTAGATTGCTTTCTATTTGAGTCATCCGTGTAGTGAGGAAAAATCAATCTGAAATTAACCATTGCAAAGTTTCTGCTTTCCTAAAACTTTCTTTTTGAAGATTGGATGTCATATGATTGGTTGAGTTGTTGATTGCAACTACTGAGAGACAATGTCTAAAATACAATTTCTGACTGGAATAAATGAAACTATGTGCAGTAGTTAATGTAATTTTTCTGTATGGGTCATTATCAGTAGATGGTTCTTCATCCTGATGGATTTTAAATCTTGAATTCTGTAGAGTTTGGTAGTTTGAACATTACCAGGAGTTTATTATCAAAGTTGTTAAGATACGGATTTCAAATTATTCCCAACTCTGTTTAACTTTAAGGGAATATTAGTTTATATTCCTTTATACTCCATTTCTTGAAAGAAATCAGTTCTCAGATGAAATTAAGGTGAATGAATATCAGATTGGCCCAAATTAAGCTATAAAGGATGGATTAGAAGAAATGAGAAAGGAACAAGTGAGACTACTCATACTGTAACAGTCTTTTGTAAAATCTGTAGAGCAAAGGGCTGAGGCACACATATGCTGTCATGAGTGTCACCCTCCAGTTGACTGACTTGCAAAGTATATGTCTTTACAGGAATAAAGTATTTCTATGTTGTCTTGCCTAATATTCACATGTGTTTTGGTTAAGGACAGTAATGCCATGGATGTCAGTCATGTGTCTTATTCATATTTGTATTTTTAATACCTGATACAGAGTGGCTGCTTAGTAATTTAAAGACTATATGAGTGAATGTGTTGATGAATGAATGAAAAATTCTCAGTTTTAAGCATGGAAATTCTAAATTATCAGGCTATATTAGCCTGCCTGTCTGTCCTATTGCAATGTCTCTCTACTAGTTAAGCCTCTTTAGAATATTAAAATCTGAAATAACGTTCTTGTCACCATGACTTTCAGAATGGAACTGACCTCCTCCCATATTTAAGAAATCCTAAGCACTGTCGCATATGTCTTAATGAAATTAACAGTATTACTTTGGGTTCATATCATATCACTACTTATTTTGGTTTATTCCTGAATAATACAGCAATAGTGAGTAATTTACCAATAATGAATAGTAAAATGTTGTTGTCATTGATTGTCCCTTGAGGCTAATATCTTTTGTATAAATGAAAGAAATATTTTTAAAATAAAATATTTTCTGATGATTATAAGATTTTGAAGTTGTTAGGGTTATGGGCTATCAGGAAAGGTTATCAGACAGGGTTATCAGGAAAGATTTTCATGATAATATGGGACAGGCCACAAAATTTTGTTTAGTACTCTTGATGTTTCTTTACTTTCCTCTTTGATTTGTGTGTGTGTGCATGTTTTTTACTGGTGTCTGTTCCTTCATCTGTGTCTTAAAAGTAGGTTCTCCAGATTTTGGTTGACTTTCTGTTTTTATCTCTCTAAAGATAGTTTCTCCTTTGGAGAATAGCTTCTGTTTTCAGGGATTCAATAATCACTTCTATGAAGCTAATTCCAGAATATTTCTCTTTAGTTGTAATCTCACCATTCACCTTCAATTTCAATATTATATTATTCAGCATACATTTTAACCTATGGTCTCCTAGAGAGTCTAACATGGCTAAGAACAGTTTTTTCATTCTTATCATTCTCTAGCTTCAGTAACTTGTACTCACCTTTGACCTCAGACTCACCTTTGAATCCATCTACTTTATTTCTCTTCAACAATGTTTTCCTTTTAGGGGTGAGTGGTGATGACCTTTGTTATCCTTTTCGTTTTCATTGCCAGCTTCCCAATTTAGTCACTTGCCTCATCATACCCATAATCATTTTTCTTAACTATTCTTCAGGTCTTCCTACCTCCTTGATCCAATATATACTGCATATAGCTGTTTATTTCCGCATATTTCTTTGCCATAAAAAACTGTCAGTATTTTACATTGCTCATAGTTATTATCTAAACTAATTTTCTTGGAATTAAAGATTTTCCTCAATTTTTCTGTGCCTTGCATTTCTGGTTTTGACTCCATTCCTCTGGCTTCTGAAATCAGCCATTCCAGCTAAACCAGTCAGCACAGGTACTCTAAACATGCCTTGATATTTTACTTTTTGCTCATGCCCCTTCATAATCTAACTCATATCGTTTCTCATGAAGCTGGCCCATTCCAGCATGCAGCTGTTTTAAGCTTTCCATGAATTATACTCTTTATAATATTTTCCATGTGTCTGAAAAATATTAATTCAAGAAACATTGAAAACTTTATTAAGATTATCCTGTGTGCCAGGAACTGGTTTTAGGATCTGTTCGCTCTAGTGTAGTATGATATGTTCTATATGTAGGATAGTAATCGATCACATTAATTGATAAAGCAAGTTGGGTGTATAATTCAAGGAAAAGAAGTGGTGATTAAAAACTGGGTACATCTAATTTAGACATATTTGGCAACTGACTTATCCTCATAGTAACCTATAAAAATAACTCTCAGAGTTTCTATCAAAAGGACCCCTATAATTAATTTAAGATACTAAGCTTGTACAACACATGATCTGTAGTCTCCAAATATAATATAGTATGAGCAAATATTTTAAAAGGAGACAAAATGACATACAATTTATATATATATTTTATAATGTATTTTATTGATTATGCTATTACAGTTGTCCTCTTTCCCCCCTTTCATTCCCCTCCACCCTGCACACCCCGTCTCGCCCACATTCCCCCCACTTTAGTTCATGTCCATGTGTCATAAGTTCTTTAGCTTCTACATTTCCCACACTACTCTTGCCCTCCCCCTGTCTATTTTCTTCCCACCATCTATGCTACTTATTCTCTATACCTTCTCCTCCTCCCACTCCCTGGTTGCTAACCCTTCATGTCATCTCCATTTCTGTGACTCCATTACTGATCTATCTGTCTGCTTAGTTTGCTTTTGTTTTAGGTGTGGTTGTTAATAACTGTGAGTTTGCTGTCCTTTCACTGTTCATATTTTTTATCTTCTTTTTCTTAGATAAGTCCCTTTAACATTTCATATAATAAGGGCTTGGTGATGATGAACACCTTCACTTCACCTTATCTGTGAAGCACTTTATCTGCCCCTCCATTCTAAATGAAAGCTTGGCTGGATAGAGCAATCTTGGATGTAGGTCTTTGGATTTCATGACTTGGAATACTTCTTTCCAGCCCCTTCTTGCCTGGAAGGTTTCTTTTGAGAAATCAGCTGACAGTCTGATGGGAACTCCCTTGTAGGTGACTGTCCCATTATCTCTTGCTGCTTCTAGAATTCTGTCCTTCATTTTAATCTCGGGTAATGTAATTATGATGTGCCCATACAAT
Source organism: Sturnira hondurensis (assembly GCF_014824575.4). NCBI lineage: Eukaryota > Metazoa > Chordata > Mammalia > Chiroptera > Phyllostomidae > Sturnira > Sturnira hondurensis. Next base: position 294,648 of record NW_028081011.1, on the reverse strand, counting down.
TTATATTTTCACCAACAGTGTATAAGGCTTCCTTTTCTTTGCATCCTTGCCAATATTTGTTATTTATTTTTTTGCTAATAGCCATTCTAAGAGATATGAGATGGTATCTCATTGTGGTTTTGATTTACATTTTCTTAATGATTAGCGATGTTGAGAATCTTTCCATGTACCTGTTGGTCTTCTGTTTTTGTTTGGGAAAATGTATATTCAGATCTTTTGCCCATTTTTAAAATTGTCTTATTGTCTTGCTTTTGAATTGTATGAGTTATTTATATATTTTGGATTTAACCCCTTATCAGATATGTGATTTGCAAATATTTTTTCTTGTTTGGTAGGTTGTTTTTTAAAATTTTTAAATTATTTCCCTTGCTTTGCAGAAGCTTTTTGGTTTGTTGTAGACCAACATGTTTATTTTGGCTTTTGTTGCCTTTAATTTTGGAGTGAGATTTAAAAAATTATTGTCAATACTGATGTTGAGGAGCTTACCAACTACATTTCTTCTAGGAGCTTTATGCTTTCAATTCTTACATTTAAGGGTTTAATTTATTTTGAGTTAATTTTTGTGTATGGTGTAAGGTAGTAGTCTAGTTTCATTCTTTTGCATGTGGATATCCAGATAACTCATTTCTTTTTATTGCTGAGTAATATTCCATTGCATAGATTATTGTAGTTTGTTTATTTATTTATCTATTGAGGATATCTTGGTTGCTTCCACTTTTTGGCACTTATGAATTAACACTACTGTAAACATTTGTTTGTAGGTTTTGTAAATTTTGTTATTGTTGTAAAAATGCCTAAGAAATTTTACCATCTAAACCATTTTTAACTATAGTTTTATAGTTTTAAGTATATTCATATTGTTGTGCAACCATCTCCAGAAATTTTTCACCTTAAAAAATTAAAGCCTGCCCTGACTGATGTGGCTTAGTTGGTTGGGTGTCCATCATCCCACAAAGTAAGAGATTGCCAATTTGATTCATGGTTGGGTACATGTCTGGCTTGTGAGTTTGGTCCCTGGACCAGGGTTGTGTAGGGGCAGCCAATTGATTTTTATTTCTAAAATTGATGTTTCTCTCCCTCCCTTACCCTCTTTAAAAATGAATAGATAAAATCTCAAAAACAAAACAAAAACAAAACAAAACTAAGGCCCAGTAAACAGCAACTTCTCGTTTTCCTTTACCTCTAGCCCCTGGAAACCTCCCTTCTACTTTCTTTTTCTATGAATTTGACTGCTGTGTAGATACCTCACATAAGTAGCATAAAATAGTATTTTTTGTTACTGGGTTATTTCATTTAGATAATGTCTTCAAAGATGTAGCATATATCAGAATTTCCTTTCTTTTCTAAGGCTGAATATAATCCATTGTATGCATACACGACATTTCTTTATTCATTTATCTGTTCATGTGTACTTGGGTTACTTTTATCTCTTGGCAATAGTAAGCAGTGTTGCTATGAACATAATGTGTGTAACTATTTTCTCAAGATTCTGCTTTCAGTATGTATACACACACACACACACACACTCAGAAGTAGAATTGCAGGATCATGTGGTAATTCTATTTTTAAGTTTTTAAGGAACCATCCTACTGTTTCTCAGCATAGCTCTACCAGTTTTCATTTCCACTAACAGTGTAAGAATATTTTGATTTCTCCACATCCTCACCAATATTGGTTATTTTTTGTTTGTTTTATAGTAGCTATCCTAGTGAATATGAGGTGATATCTTCTTATGGTTTTGCTTTTCCCAGTGATTAGTGATACTGAGCATCTTTTTGTATTTTTATTGACTGTTTGTATAGGATCTTTAAGAAATATCTGTTTAATTCCTTGGCCCATTTTAATTTAAATTTTTAAAAGTAAGAAACAAATTTGGCTTTATTGAGATAACATTGTATAAGTTTAATGTGTACAATATGATGCTATGATATTATTTATTTGTTTGTTTATTTATTTTAAGTTCTCTTCTGAAGACCCCAAGAGATGTTTTTTATTGATTTTAGATAGAGAAGAAAGGAGTGTGGAGAAAGAGAGATAGAGAGATAGAAAAAGAGAGAGAGATCAATGTTAGAGAGAAACACTGATTGGTTGCTTCCCATATGATCCTTGACTGGGGACTGAATCCACAGTCGAGGTAAGTGCCTTGACTGTGGATCAAATTTTCAGCCTTTTGGTATATGGGATGATGCTCTAACCAACGGAGTCCCCTGGCTAGGGCTGTGATGTAGTGATTTGATACACATACATATTGCAAAAAAGACTACAGTAAGGTTAGTTAATATGTCCAACATGCTATACATTTGATCTCCAGAACTTAATCATTTTATAACTGGTAGATTATGCCCTTTGACCATGACCTCCCCATTTCCTACACCCATCAGCCCCTCACACCACCATTCTACTCTATGTTTCAGCCCTTCTTGGAGCCCACATATCAGTGAGATTATACATTATTTGTTAGTCTCTGTCTGATTTATTTCACTTAGCATAATGTCCTCAAGGTATTTTGGATATTAACTTAATCATCTCTGTTGTTTTGTAAGTATATCTTCTCACTCTTTAGGCTGTGGCATAATTTTTGTTAATTGTTGCTTTTGCTGTGCAGAAACTCTACAGTCTTATGTAGTCTACGGATTTGTTTTTGCTCTTTTTTGCTTGTGCTTTGGTGTCATGTCAAAAAAAATGTTGATAAGATGGTGCCAAAGAGAATTTTCCTTACTTTTTTTTCTAGAAGTTTCATGGATCATGTTTGATGTTCAAGTTGTTTATTAATTTTAAGTTATTTTTTGTGAATGACATAAGATGGGAGTTCGGTTCCATTCTTTTGCATGTGAATATCCAGTTTTCAAAACACCATTTATTGAAGAGACTATCCTTTCCCCATGGAACATTCTTTTCTTGTCTTTTTTATTATTGTTCAAGAATAGTTGTCTCCCTTTTTACCCCACCTCTGCCCTACTCCCACCTCCCACCCTTGAACCTACTCCCTTTGGCTTTGTCCATGTGTCCTTTATACATGTTCCTTGATGGAACTTCTGTTTCCCCCTATTATCCCTCTCCCCAATCTCTCTGGTTAGTGTCAATTTGTCCGTTAATTCAAGGTTTCTGTTTATATTTTGGAGTGTTCTTGACCACTTTTCAAACAGTAATTGACCATATATGGATAGGTTTACTTTTGGGCTCTCTATTCTGTTCTTTTGATCTATGTCTCTTTTTTATGCAAATACTATTTTGATCAATAGCTTACTGTATTTAGTTTGAAATCAGTACATCTGATGCCTCCAGCTTTGTTGTTCTTTTTCAAGATTGCTTTGGCTGTTCTGGGTCTTTTGTGTTTCCATACAAAATTTAGGATTATTTTTTCTATTTTTGTAAAAAATGTTGATGAAATTTTGATAGGGGTTGCATTGAGTCTATTGATGACTTTGGGAAATAGGGATGTTTTTACTATTAATTCTGACCAATGAACACATGATATCTTCCCATTTCTTTCATTAGTGCCTTATAATTTTCAGTGTTTAGATCTTTCACCTTTTTGGTTAAATTTATTGCTAATCGTTTTTGATGCTATCATAAATGGGATTTAAAAATAAATTTTTTTGGAGATAGTAGTTAGTGCATAGAAACACAACTTTTGTGTGTGTGTGTGTTGACTTTGTATCCTACAACTTTACTGAATTTTTTTACTAATTTTCACAGATTTTTTTTTTTTGGTGAAGTCTTTAGGATATTTTATATATGAGATTATATCACCAGTAAAGAGTGACAGTTTACTTCTTCCTTTTTCATTTGGATGTCTTTTTCTTCTTTTTCTTGACTGATTGCTCTGGTTAAGACTTCCAGTAGTAGGTTGAGCCCTGGCTGGTATAGCTCAGTGGATTGAGCGCTAGCCTTCGAACCACACAATCACGGTTCAATTCGCAGTCAGGGCACATGCCTGGGTTGCAGGCCAGTTCCTGGCAGGGGACACACCAGAAGCAACCATACATAGATATTTCTCTCCTTCTCTCCTTCCCTTTTTCTCTAAAAATAAATAAATAAAATTAAAAAAAAAGACTTCCAGTAGTAGGTTGAATAGGAATGGTGTGTGTGTGTGTTGGGCGGGGGGGTGCGTCGTGGGAGGGTGCTGTTGTTTTGTTCCTGACCTTAGAGGAAATATTTTCAACCTTTCATCACTGAGGCTGTGCATTTATTATGTATGGCTTTTATTATGTTGAAGTACTTTCCTTCTATACTTAATTTTTTGAGAGCATTTTTAATCATGAAAGGATATTGAATTTTGTCAAATGCGTTTTCTGTATCTCCCGAAGTGAGCATGATTTTTATTTTTCATTCTGTTAATATGATGTATTGCATTTATTGGTTTGCATATGTTGAACCCTCCTTGTATGCACTGGATAAATCCTATCTGATTATGGTATATGAATGATTTCTTTAATATGCTGTTAAATTTGGTGTGGTAAGACTGTTGAAAATGTTTCTATCTATATTTGATGTGGACATGGGCCAGCAGTGTCTGTGGCATTATGGATGAGATGAGACAAATTCACACGGACTACTGAGTCTTGTGGAGGAAAAGGAATGGCCCAGCCACTCTCTCAGGAGGAGAGTGCCCTGACCCTTGCCTTGACAGGCTTCTACTGGCTTTCTAATAGCATACATCAAAGAGTGTTTTCATTCATTATACTCAGGTTTGCTTTAGGTAATGATTTTTTACAGATAGCAATGGAAGGGATGTTACTGATTAGTTCTTACAGATCAACAAGGAAAAAATGTTGCAAATGCAAGGGAACAATAAGAGTAATAGGTCTGGTTACACTTCAATCCTTGGGAGAATTAACTTCAGGAAGTTACTTGAAAGATATGCAACAAGCACTCGCCACCTAAACTCAGGGTGAGGGAGTTTTTGCAAGAGCAAGTCACAAAGCAGCCTAGTTGTAATGCAGGCCTGATTTCCCATGGGAGAACAGATCTGTGGGTTTGGCTTCTGCATGCCATAACCCACCTATTGAGTTTTTCAATAGGGCTGAGCTACATTTGTCATTGCCAGGCAGATCGGTTCCCTATATATATTCATCAGAAATATTGGTTTTACTTTTTTTTTTTCTTACAGGGATTTTACCTGGCTTTGGTATTAGAGTAATGCTGGGTTGGTAAAATGAGTTCAGAATGTTCTCTCATCTTTAGTTTTTGGAAGATTTTGAGGAGTGTGCTAAATTTTTATATATTTTGTAGATTTCACCTTTGAGTCCATCTGGTCCTGGCTTTTTTCCTTTGTGTGGAGGTTTTTGATTACTGATTTAATATCTCATTATTGGTGTTTAGATTTTTTTATTCATGATTCAGTCTTGGTAGGTTATATCTTTCTAGGAATTTTAAATATTTATTTGCCTGTTTATTTATTTATTTATTTAAGAGAGGGAGAGAGAAGGAGTAAGAGAGGGAGAGAAACATCAGTGTGTGGTTGCCTCTCATGTACCCACTACGGGGACCTGGTTTATAATCCAGGCATGTGCTCTAGACTAGTAATGGAACTGGCAATCCTTTGGTTCTCAAGCTGACACTCAATCCAGTGAGCCACACCAGACAGGGCTGTTTCTAGGAATTTATCCATTTCTTTTGTGTTATCCAAGTCATTGGTGCATAATTATTTATAATAGGTTCTTATGATTCTTTGTATTTCATCGGTATAATGTCCTTTCTTCATTCCTGATTTTATTTTATTTATTTATTTATTTTAAAGATCTTATTTATTTATCTTTATGGGGGAAGGGAAGGAGAGAAATATCAATGTATGGTTGCCTCTTGTGAGTCCCCTGCCGGGAATTGGCCTGCAACCCAGGCATGTGCCCTGACTGGGAATTGAACCGTGATCATGTGGTTCGCAGGCTAGCGCTCAATCCCCTGAGCTACACCAGCCAGGGCCATTCCTGATTAATTTGAATCTTTTTTCCTTAGTTTTGATAAAGGTTTGTCATTTTGTTTATCTTTTCAAAAAAACAGTTCTTCATTATATTTATCTTTCTATTGTTTTTCTGGTCTTTATTTCATCTACTTATACTTTGGTCTTTGTTGTTGCATTCCTTCTGCTAATTCTGGGTATAAATTGCTATTTGTTCTAGTCCTCTGAGATATAAAGATAGGTTGTTTATTTGAGATTTTTCTTTTTCTAGATGATTTTTTTCTTTGCTGTTATAAGTTTTGTTATGTTATATTTCTATTTCATTTGTTTTAAGATTTTTTTTATTTCTCTTTAGATTTTTTCTTTGACCCCTTTCTTTTTTTTATTTGATTTCTTATTGTTCAAAGTGTGTTGTTTAATTTTCATATATTTGTAAGTTTTTTTAGTTTTACTCCTGGTAGTGAGTTCTAGTTTTATACCATTATGTTTGGGAAAGATACTTGGTATCAGTTTTTCTTTTTAAGTTGTTAAGAATTATTTTGTCATCTAACATATGATGTATCCTGGAGAATATTCCATGTATGCTTGGGAAGAATGTGTATTCATTTTGCTGCTGGTGCATGGAGTGGTGGTCTGTGTGTTTCCAGTAGATCCATTTGATGTAAAATGTAGTTCAAGTTCATTTTTTCTCTATCAATTTATTTTTGTCTGGTTGACCTATCCATTGTTGAAAATGGGATATTGACATTCCTTACCATCATTGTAAATTATCTCTTTCTCCCTTCAGATCTGTCAATATTTGCTTAATATATTTAGTTGCTCCAATGTTCTGTACATATGTATTTATAATTATACTCTTATAATGAGTATAAGAGTTATACTCTTTTGATGAGTTAATCCCTTTATTATAGAATCATTTCCTTTGCCTATTGGTACTGAATTTGACCTAAAATCTATTTTATCTGACATAGATATAGCTTTCCTTCCTCACTTTTTGTTTCCAGTTGCATGGAATATCTTCTTACATCCCTTCATTTTCAGTCTATGTGGGTCTTTAAAGCTGAAGTGAGTCTCTTGTAGGGAGTATTTATTTGGGTCTTGATTTTTTATTTTCATTTAGCATTTCATACCTTTTAATTGGAGAATTTAATTCATTTATAATTGTTATTTATAATTATTCATGAATAATTATTGATAGATAAGGGTTTACTATTGCCAATTTATTAGACATTTTCTGGTTGTTTTGTAGTTCCTTTTTTTCTTGCTGTATTTTTTGTTGTGAATTAACGATTTTCCATGGTGGTATACTTTGATTCACTTTTCTTCATATTTTCAGTGTCTGTGTAGATTTTTGCTTTATGGTCACTATGAGGCATATAAAGCATCTTATAAATATAACAATACATTTTGTCTCCTCAGTTTGGCGGCCTTCCTGTGTATTAGGTACAGCTGCTTTGACTCCCTGTCTTAGTACTGTGGCCTACTGTAGAAGAGAGCACCTATAAATTATGTGGGGTGGAGCCTTAGGTAATCTCTAGAGTAGGGCAACCCTTGTCACCATTTTGTGGCTCTATGTAGGGGAGGGCTCGGAGAGGGTGCAGTGCTGCTGCCTGGCCTCTGGAGTTTTGCCTCGGAGGAAGCTGTCTCCTGGTACTTGCCCTGTTGCCATTCACTTCAATTTTTCCTATATGCCACTGGTGCCCATCCAACTGTTTTGGTGCTGAACCCCAGAGAGGGTGGATCTGTGTAAGTCCTAAGTTCTTTGTGGGCCCTTTAAGAGGGGTCACCTGAGAATACCACAGTTTCTTCCACCACCCCAACCCCCACTGGTTTTTGCAGCCTAAAGTTACAGGGACTTATCTTCCTGGCTCTGGAGCCCTGGGCTGGGTGGTCTGGGCTGGGGCTGGGATCCCTTGCACCTAAGGTATCCCTCCCAATTTTTTATCTACCACACATGGATGTGGGACCACCTGCTCTGTGTCTCTACACCTTTCCATGTCACCTCTTATCTCTGTACCTCTCCATGGCTCTCTACCTTTCTCTGTGCCCCTCCAGGCTTCTCCATCTCTTTGCACCTTCTACTTGTCTGGATGAATATGGCTTCTTTAAATCCTTCCATACAGCTTGATTTCCTAATGAATATGGCTGATATTTGTTTTGTAGTCTAGTTGCAATTTTGCTAGAGTTGTGAAAGGAGGCAAAGCATGTTTACCTACACCTCTACTACAGCCTTGATTATTCTATCCTGCAAATCTCTCATTTAGAATTAAAGGGGAGATAAAGTGCTTTCCAGACAAAGTAAAACTGAAGTTCATCATCATTAAGCCATTATTATATGAAATGTTATAGAAAATTAAATAAGAAAAAGATCAAACCTATAAACTTTAAAATGGCAATAAATTTGCAACTATCAACATCTGTATCAAAAAAATAAACTAAGAAAACAAGTAGAATAGGAACAGAATCATAGATATGGAGATCATTTGGAGGGTTATCAGCTGGGAGGGGGAAGGTAGAGATTGGGGGGAAAGGTACAGGGATTAAGAAGCACAAATTGGTAGGTGCAAAATAGGCAGGGGGATGTTAAGGACAGTATAGGAAATGGAGTAGCCAAAGAATTTGGATGTACAACCTATGCACATGAACCGTGGTGGGGATTGCCGTAGGTAATGCAGGTATCGGGCAGAGAGGGGCAAAGGGAGAAAATTGGAACAACTGTAATAGCATAATCAATACAATATATTTTTAAAGTACATTTTAAACAGATAACTTGGCTTGAATTATGCATAAAACTGTACCCTTTTATTCCTCCCCTTAAATTTTATGTTTTTGATGTTACAATTTATATCTTTTATATTATATAGCCATTAAAATTATCATAATGTTGTAAGCATAGTTATCTTAATATTTCTTTCTTTAATCTTTATACTAGAGATGAGTGATAACTTACCACCATTTTACAGTGTTAAAATTTTTTGAAATTCACTATATTTGCCTTTACCAATGTGTTTATAGTTTCATATGTTTTCACATTAATAATTATTTCCTTAAATTTCAGCTTGAAGAACTCCTTTCAAATTTTGTGTAAGTCTCGTCTAGTAGTGATGAATTCCCTCAGCTTTTGTTTGTCTGGGAACATCCTTATGTATCCTTTATTTCCAGAAGAAATCTTTGCCAGGGAAAGTTACACCATTTTGCTTTCAGAGTATATTATTCCACTGTCTCCTGGCTTGCATAGTTTCTTCTGAGAAACCTCTGTAAACCTCAAGTGTTTTCACTTGTTTGCGTGTAGTGTTTTTTGTTGTTGTTATTGTTACTTTTTAAATTCTCTGTCTTTGATTTTGTACACTTTTATATAATGCATCCTGGAGAGGATTTTAGGGGTTGAAAGTTGTTTGAGTCTTTAGGGGCTTCATGAACTTGGATATCCAAATCTTTCCCCAAATTTGGGAAGTTCTCAGCCATTATTTCTTTAAAAAGCTTTCTGCTTCTTTCTCCTTCCATTCTTTGCCTGGGAGTCCAGTAATTCATGTTTTCATTATTGGTATCCGTAGTTCATGTAGCCTTTATTTTTTTTTCATATTTGTCTTCATTCTCCTCTGACTGGGTAGCTTAAGATGGATGACATTCTCCTCCTGTTCATTTTCCTCTGACTGGGTACTTCACAGATTATTTCTGCTTGATCAAGTCTGCCGTCCATGCTTACTATTGTATCTTAATTTTATTCATTGCATTTTTCAGCTGTAGCATTTCTATCTTTAAAATTTTCTTCTTTCCATTTTCTTTCTCCTTTTCCTCCTTTGTTTCCCCTGCCTCCCTCTCTTTCTCTTTGTTGCCCTTCTTGTATTCCATTATGCAAAATTATACCTATTGTAATTGTCCCACAGTTCTTGCATGTTCTATTCTGTTTAAAAGCTTTCATTTCTGCCCTGGCTGGTGTAGCTCAGTGGGTTGAATGTGGGCTATGAACCAAAGGGTTGTGGTTTGATTCCCAGTCAGGGAATATGCCTGGGTTGCGGGCCAGGTCCCCAGTGGGGGCCATGTGGGAGGCAACTATACATTGATGTTTCTCTCCCTCTCTTTCTCCGTCCCTTCTCCTCTCTCTAAAAAAAAAATAAATAAATAAATAAAATATTTTTTTAAAAACCCAAATTTCTGTTTGTTTCAGTTTGAGAAGTTTCTGTTAACATCTTCAATCACACCGATTTTTTTCCTTGCACATGTCCAATTTATCTGTGAGCCCATCAAAGGTATCTTTTTCCATTTTTGTTGCAGTGTTTTTTATTTTAATCATTTTCTAGAAAAATTTTCTAGAAATTTTTTCTAGAATTTACCTTTTTTGGCGTATATTATCTGTCTGTTCTTCCATGTTGTCCCCTTTTCCCAGTAGAGCTCTAAACATATTAATCATATTATTTTAAATTGCTGATCTGATAGTTAAAATATCTCAGACATATCATCTGATTTTTATGCACCATTTGTTTCTTCAGATTGTGTTTTATTTCCTTTTCAGCATGTCTTGTAATTTTGTTGTTGCTGCTGAAGCCAAGACGTGACATACCATGTAAAAGGAATTAATATCTGCTGGAAAATGTACAACAACTTGTTTGTTCAAATTGTGCCTAAAATCTAGGAAAAGTAAATATTGGGTGAGAATTTTTAAAACTCTCCTCTGAATTTTGTTTATAAACTTTATGATATTACGTTTGAGACATCGGTTAAGTGTGTCTTAGGGTTTGGGCATTTGGTGGATGGAGATGCCAACTTAATGGCTTATGAGCAAATGGGGTTTTATCCCATTGCCCTAATTTTTAATGAATTATTTATTAACATTAAACTCCAAACAAATGTAAATATTGTTCTAGGACCTATAGAGAATCTGCATATATGTCTCCTGTAAATATTTGTAACAGTTGTTAAACATATTTGAAAGCTTAGGTTTGATCATGGATTTCATAACATCAATTGCTGAAATATGGAATCCAGAATGAATCAAACTTGAATCTGTTTTTCTGTCTGGTTTATTAGATATGTTTATCTGAGAGATTGCTATTAATCATAGGATTGTGAGAGTGCCTGTAGTGACGGAAAGCATTTCTTACAAAGTAGAGCTTCTGTAAGTCACCAAAATAATTAAAATGTGTAAGACACATGTGACAGATGGTAAAAGTGTTTAAACTAAATGTGTGTGAGTTTTCACTATGCAGTTTTAAATGATAATATGTACAGTGAAGGTGGTGGCCTTTAGTGATAACTTCTGTAGATATATAAAATGGAATGTGCTCCCTGGAGTTACCAATATCTGGCGATATTAGAATCAATATGTGACTACTTTCCTAATGCTTTATTTATAACTTTACTATTGTAATATCAAGTGAAAAACTGTCATTTGAGGTTTCTTTTCTGTGCTATTTATCCCTTTTCTTCACTCAAATGCTTTGAAAAAATTAACTGGCAATTAATGTTGTTTCTGTAGCATTGAGATCCCCCTATTAAACTTTAAAAGTAATGTACAGTTTAATTTTCTTAATTAAAAAACACAACTATTATATTTAAAAAAAAAGAAAGAAAAGGTTCTCCCAAATAATCAACCAGCCAAATGAGAACACAGCATATGGAGTACCACAATGTTAATAGAAGAAGAATGTGTACTCTGTCAGAAATGGAAGTACAGTATAATTTGTACAAACAGGACTGAAAATAAAACAGAAATAGTGATTAGAGTATTTTACTACATTGTTCTGAATAATGGCAGAGATCATATGTAAATTTGGTGTGAATAAATCACTTTATTAGCCTCAAAAAATAAAAAAATGCATATGAATATAAAGAGAAACATTATACTCTTTGATTTCATTGCATTAAGGAACAATTCCCATTTATTATTTATTCCCTTTATCCTCAAAGAAATACAGTCATATATCTGGGTTTATTTTCCTGTGATGATAGTGGACTTTTGATAATTCAAATGTTTTGATTATCGATTGTGTAAGAAACCACCCCCAACTTAGTAACTTAAAGGAATAATGATTTCAATAGCAACAAAGACTAAGTCCTTAAATAAGCCAGGAGGTGAAAGACAAATACCATATGATCTCCTCTATAAGTGGAACCTAATCAATAAAACAAACAAGCAAGCAAAATACAACCAGAGACATTGAAATTAAGAATAAACTGACAGTAACCAGAGGGGAGGTGGAAGAAGCTACTGTGTTGTAGACTACTCTGCCTGGTTCTAGGAATTGTATCTCAACCCCTTGTGGCTAAGGGTAAGGAATGACCTCTGGAATGAGGGCTGCAGGAGACAAAGCTTGTCTCTGGTAGCAAACGCTGCCTCAGTTTCCTCTCCATGCCCCCAAAGATTGGTCAGAAGTCAATAATGGGTAAGACCCCTCACAGTGGGAGTCTGGCAACCTAAGCCAGACTCAATCACTTGGGAGGCCTTCATGGAAGGACTGGGGTGGGGGCTGCAACAAAGAGAGAGCAGTGGACTCTCTTCCCCCGGCTTTGACATAGCCCGAGTCCCCATGTTCTCTGGGAGAAATATTTCCTGTCTCTAATCCCCTTAAGCCTAAATACCTGTTGAGGAGAGGTGCAGCTCCTTGCCTTGCTAGAGTGTGTCCTGGGGAAAAATCTGGCATCACAAAGACTTGCTGATAAACCTGTGAAATCTGCTCTGCTATGAGTGCTTTCATTCATACGTTAAGGGTTCGAGCAAGAAACCCTAAAACTCTGTTCCTAACAGACTCTGACTTATAGTAAGCCCTCAGATTTCTTTGAAATGTTATCTACTGTTTGATCCTTGCCACCCTGTATTCTTGTGTATTAGAACCCAATAAAAGGCACTGGAGGAAGGGGCCTTCTGAACTGGCTGCTGCTGGCCTTTGTCTCCCCTGAGAAACTGGTCACTGCCCAGGGCCTTTTTCCTCCAGGAAAATGGCCACTTCTCCTCCCCAAGCAGATCACATCATGTCTCAGTCATATTTACTCTCATCTGTGGCAGCTGGGGGGACTTGTGAGGAAAGTTGCTCCCACACTACTGGTGAGGGAAAGGGGAAGGGTTGTCAAGGAACATGTATAAAGGACACATGGACAAAGCCAAAGTGGAGTAGGATTGAGGATGGGAGGTGGAAACGTCTGGAGGGGTGGGGGAGTGGTAGAGGAAAATGGAGACAACTGTACCTGAACAACTATACAAAATTTTAAAAAGAATAAACTCGATGAGAGATGCACAAAACCTGTACTAGAAAAAATTTAAACATTACTGATGCATGACTAGAGTTAGAACAAACAGAATGACTTCCCTGTTCTTATATACACATCGAACATTATGAAAATGCCAGTTCTCTCCATATTAGTGTACAAACTGAATAAAATGCCAACACAAGTACCAACAATCCATTTTATGGAATTAGGTAAGTTGATTCTGATGTTCATAAAGAAAACAAATGTAACAGTAGCTAGAAAAATACTGAAAAGAAAAAACTACAAGTGGTAACTAGACCTACCAGACATCAAAACATAATTGAATACTAGATAACCTCTATAATTAAAACATTGTAGTACTTGTGCATAAATAGAGCAATGGAATGGGAGAAAATGTTCAGAAATAAATCTAAATACATATGGAAATTTAGCATATGTTAAATTGAGTATCTCAAATGACTGTGATAAAGATAGACTTCTTGATAATGATTTTGCAAACACTGTGTGGCCATTAGGAAAAAGTTATTTTATACCATATCTTACATTATACCTTAAAATAATGGATTTGGGGTCTCAATGTTAAAAAAATGAAGCCATGCAAGCAGTAGAAGAAAATATAAATGTATTCTTTTTTAAATTTGGTGTAGGGAAAGATTTTCTAGCTCTGACTCAAAATCCAGAGGCAATAAAGAAAGAGTTGATAAATTTGACTACAAAAAAAAATTTTAAATAGTGTATAGCCCCAAACACCACAAAGTTGAAGGACAAATGCCAAAGTACAAGAAAATATTTGCAACATATATACAGACAAAAAGCAATATCCCTAAATACACAAAGAACTATTAAAAATGGGGGGGGAGACCAACTGCCCTATAGAAAAATTTATTAAAAATATATAAATATATGATAAACATGAAAAAACTTCAAATTCACTCCTGATTAGAGAATGTAAATTAAAACACTAAAATACAATTTATTAATTTTTGGAATGGCAATATTTTTAAAAGATCTTATTCATTTATTTTTAGAGAGAGGGAAAGGGAGGAAGAAAGAGAGGGAGAGAAAGATTGATATGAGAGAGAAACATCAATTGGCTGCCTCTTGAATGCATCTTGATCAGGAACCAAACCTACAACCCAGGAATGTGCCCTGACCTGGAATTGAACTGGTGATGTGGACTTGGGCTTGTGGGGTCCACCACATTGTGGATGAGATATGAGAAATTCTCGTGGACTACCAAGTCCTGTGGGGGGAAAGGGCAAGCATGGCTTTTCTCTCTAGGGGAGAAAAAAACCACGGCCTGTGTTGTGACTGGCCTTTATTGGGTTTCTCGGCACATTACATGATGGCCCTCATTTATCAGGCACAGGTTTGCTTTAGGTGGTTACCTTTTACAGAAAACAAAGGAACCAATGCCACTAATCACATCACAGAAGGAGGATATTAGCAAATGAAAAGGGAAAAGTAGTCCAACCCGTTACATTCCATACTGGAGTTTTCGCATGGATTTTAGGAAGTTACAGTAAGCACTTTCTGTCTCAATTCAGGGTGAGGGAGTTTTAGCAAAAGCAAGTCTCAAAGAGGCCTAGGTACATTGTAGACCTGATTCCCCACAAGAGAACCTATCTGTGGGCATGGGCCCAGCTCCCACTCGGAGATGCACAGGACCCATGCCACACAGAATGGTCTCCTATAAACTGGTGACCTTTTGCTTTGTGGTAGGACTCCATAGTAACTGAGATACATTGATCAGAACAAAACAAAAACAACAACAACAAAATTTAAATGACAAATTCTGTCAGTGAGACATTCTGTCAGAAGGGAGACATTCTTATACATTTTCTGGTAGGAATTAAAAATGACACAGTCATTGAAAGGAAATTTTGTAATACATAACAAAAGTACATATTTATATACTGACCTAATAATTCCACTCTTAGAACCTATCATGATGATATACCTCCAAAAACAAGAAAATGAATATGTATGAGGTTACTTACTTCAGCATTATTTGTGATTGAAAAATATTGGAAATCACATCATTGTCCATACATTCGAGAGTGGTTGAATATTGTGGTATATTCCTTATTTACCCAACGAATATTATGCAGCTGTAAAAAGTAAGTAAGATATCTATGTTAGAAAACTTTAAAAAATGCAAAAGAGCATTTATAGGGTGCTATTTTTAATATAACAAAAAGGACATAAAATAAACATATTTGTTCAAAAGAAATATAGGAGTGATAAACCATGATCTGAAAAAAGCAGTTATCTATCTCAAGTGGGTAGAAGTGGTATATAAAAGAGGAAAATAAGAACAGAATAGTAAGGATGAGTAGGGAATACTTTTTGTTTTATATTACTTTGACTCTAAGAATCATAGTAATATTTTACATATTAAATGAAATCATTGAAAATCAAGCAGGGCAGGATTATCTAAAATGAATACAGATGATAACAAGTGCACCTATTGTATCACAAATGAATAATATAGCTATTTAAGGGGATGGGAACCAAAAGAACTATAAGTAACTTTGGCAAACAGTATTTTGACTAGACTATACAAATATTGTATCCTGTTTATAAAGTATGGTTTTTCAATGGTGTGGGTTAGTAATTTGCTAACTGCAAATCAGCAGTTAGCGAATATTAGGTTTGAATATTAGGTTTGAACAAATAAGTAAGTATACTATAGATAATGAGAGCCAGGTTTCTCACTGTCAGAGAAAGAAATAACAAATAAGGGGAAGACTGTAATGAACCTTGTAATGAACTGGAATCAGAGTTATCAGCATGAACTTATGGTTACATCTATCTATAATATTATCTATCTCTATACCTATATATCTATACATATATTGAATGATGTAGAAATAAGTACAGATGTATATATTCATAAATTAGTGTGTGTGTACATATACATATATACATATACACACATATATACACATACACACACATATCTCTTAGCATCTTAACTCTGTTCACTGACAGGGCCTAAGAACAATGATACCTCCATAGTGGAGAGCCTACATACAGGTCTTGGTTTTTAAATACCATTTTCCAGTAAAAGAAACCAGAGCTTCATGGAAAAGTGATGCATTTTGGGGATGGAGGAAATACATATGAGCCTGAAAATTCTTGTGGTAGGATAGGGGCTAATTAAAATGATGTAAGAGCCAATGGGAAGGAGTTCCTAATGGCCAGAACTTGGAACAGTTTGAGCAACACCACAACAGGGAGGGAGGGAGAGAGGGAGGTAGGATGAGGGGGAGAGAGAGAGTGACATATGTGAGAGAGAAACATTGATTAGTTGTCTCCCACACATGCCCTGACCAGGAATCGAATCCGTAAACTTTTAATTCTGAATATGTTTCCTTTTGCTAATTATTTTATACTTTAATAAATTTTCACATGACTATTATAGTTGTATATTTATTTTAGTGAAGAACTCCCTTTAACATTTTCTATAAAGTTATTTTAGTGGTGATGAATTTCTTTAGCTCTTGTTTGTCTGGAAAACATTCTGTTTCAATTTTCAGTGACATCTTTGCTGGGTAGAATACTCTTGTTTAGAAGATTTTCCTTTTGGTATTTTGAATATATNAATGGCCAGAACTTGGAACAGTTTGAGCAATACCACAACAGGGAGGGAGGGAGAGAGGGAGGGAGGATGAGGGGGAGAGAGAGAGTGACATATGTGAGAGAGAAACATTGATTAGTTGTCTCCCACACATGCCCTGACTAGGAATCGAACCCGTAAACTTTTAATTCTGAATATGTTTCCTTTTGCTAATTATTTTATACTTTAATAAATTTTCACATGACTATTTAGTTGTATATTTATTTTAGTGAAGAACTCCCTTTAACATTTTCTATAAAGTTATTTTAGTGGTGATGAATTTCTTTAGCTCTTGTTTGTCTGGAAAACATTCTGTTTCAATTTTCAGTGACATCTTTGCTGGGTAGAATACTCTTGTTTAGAAGATTTTCCTTTCGGTATTTTGAATATATTAATCTATTGCCATCTAGCCTGCAAGGTTTCTGCTGCAGAAATTCACTGATAGTCTAATGGAGGTTTTCTAGTACATAACAAGTTGGTTTTCTTTGGCTGCTTTTAAGATTCTCTCCTTGTCTTTAACATTGAGAACTTAATCATAATGCATCTCAGTGTTGGTGTCTTGAAATTTATCTTATTTGGTACTCTTTGGGATATGGATGTCTTGTTACTTTCCCCAGGTTAGGGACATTTTCAGCCATTATTTCTTTAATAATCTTTCTGCCCCCTTCTCTCTTGTCTTTCTGGGACTCCTGCATGTGTGTATTTGTCTGTTTCATGGTTTCTTGTAAGTTCCTTAAGTTGTCTTCATACTTTTTTTCCCCTTTGTCTAATTAAATCTATCCTGGTAACATTGCTTAGTAGCATGTGTTTCAATTTTATAATATGTCATTTGTATATTGCATTTTTGTGCTTAGCTCCTGAAGTTTAGTCTTTTTCTGTCACCATATATTTGACCCCCTTTACCCTCATAATTCTCTGCCCACCCCACTTTTTTCTGGTAACCACTCTACTGTTGTCTGTGTCTATGAGTTTATTTGTTTTGTTAGTTCATTCATTGCATTCCCTTTTGTGTCCCACATATGAGTGAAATCACATGGTTCTTGTCTTTTTCTATCTCATTTCACTTAGCCTGTTACTCTCAGGATCCATTCATGTTGTGGCAAATGGCAATATTTCATTGTGTTTTATGGGCAGGTAGTATTCCATTGTATGTATGTGCCACATCTTTTTTTATCCAATTATTGATTGGAAGTCATTTAGTTTTCTTCCATGTCTAAGATATTATGAATAATGCTGCAGTGAACATAGAGGTACGTATATTTTTATGAATAAGCATTTTCAAATTTTTCAGGTAGATGTTCAGAAGAGGGATTACAGGGTTATATGTTAGTTCCACTCTTAATTTTTGAAGAAACATCCATACCATTTTCCATAGAGGTTGCACCAGTTTACATTCCTACCAATAGTGTACTAGGGTTCTCTTTTCTCTACATTCTCTCTAATGCTTTTTAGTTCTTGTCTCATTAGTTGCAGCCATTCCAACAGATATGAGTTTTGATTTGCACTTCTCTTATAGCTAGTGAAGTTGAGCATCTTTTCATATATATGTTGGTCATCTCTATGTCTTCTCAGGAAACATGTCTTATTTGGGTCCTCTGCAGCTCTTATCTCTGTCCTGTCCCATCTCACTTCCCCTGCTTTGATTTGCCTCACCTTCAGATATCTCAGTGCACAAATATCTCAGAGGTGTTTGTGTGTGGAGCAGGGAATCCTTTGTTGATTTATAGTAGTCTAAGTTGTAACTGTTTATTTTTTATTTTTTTTATTGTTCAAGTACAATTGTCTCTATTTTCTCCCCACAACTCTCCACCACCCACCCACATCAACCTCCCATCCTCAGTCCTACCCTGCTTTGGATTTGTCCATTGGTCCTTTATACATGTTCCTTGACTACCCTTCCACTTCTTTTCACTGTTAATCACCCTCCCCTCTGGTTACTGTCAGTTTGTTTTTCATATCAAGGTCTGTGGTTATATTTTTGCTTGCTTGTTTGTTTTGTTGATTAAGTTTCACTCCTATGGGGAGATCATGTAGTATTTGTCCTTCACTGCTTGGCTAATTTTACTTAGCAAATGCTCTCTAGATCCATCCATGCTGTCTCAAAGGGAAGGAGCTCCTTCTTTCTTTGTGCTGTGTAGTATTCCATTGTGTAAATGTACCACAGTTTTTTGATCCATTCATTTACTGATGGGCACTTAGGCTGCTTCCAGCACTTGGCTATTGTGAATTGTGCTGCCGTGAACATTGAGGTGCATAGGTTCTTTTGAATTGGTGTTTTAGGATTCTCAGGATATAATCCCAGTAGAATTGCTGGGTCAAAAGGCAGATCCATTTTTAGTTTTCTGAGGAAATTCCATACTGTTTTCCACAGTGGCTGCACCAGTCTACATTACCACCAACAGTGCCCTAGGGTCCCCTTTTCTCCACAGCCTCACCAGTACTTGTTGGCTGTTGATTCATTTATGATGGCTATTTAGAGCAGTGTGAAGTTGAATCTCATTGTGGTTTTAATTTGCATCTCTCTGATGGCTGGTAATACTGAACATCCTTTCATATACCTCTGGGCCCTCTGTCCTCCTTAGAGAAGTGTCTGTTCAGGTCCTTTTGCCATTTTTTTCAATTGGATCAGTTGTCTTTCTGGCATTTAGTCCTATGAGTTCTTTATATATTTTGCATATCAACTCCTTGTCCTATGTATCGTTGGCAAATAACATTTTCCATGTGGTTGGTTCCCTTTTCATCTTGCTGATGTTTTCTTTAGCCACGAAGAAGATTTTTATTTTGATGAAGTCCCATGTTTATTTTTTCCCTTATGTCCCTTGCTGTAGAGGACATATTGGTGAAAATATTGCTGAGTGGAATATCTGAGATTTTCCTGTTTTTGTTCTCCTCTAGGATTTTTATGGTATCATGACATATTTAAGTCTTTTATCTACCTCGAATTTATTTTTGTGTATGGTGTAAGTTGGTTGAGTTTCATTTTTTTGCATGTAGCTGTCCAGATCTCCCAACTCCTCTTGTTGAAGAGGATATTTTTATTCCATTTTATGCTTCTTGCCCCTTTGTTGAATATTAATTGGCCATAGAGACATGGGTTTATTTCTGGGATCCCTATTCTGTTCCATTGATCTATGTGTCTGTTAATATGCAAGTAGCAGACTGTTTTGATTACAGTGGCCTTATAATATAGTTTGATATCAGGTATTGTGATTCCTCCTACTTTGTTCTTCTTTCTCAAAAGTTTCTGAGACTATTGGGTTGTTTATAGTTCCATACACATTTTTGAAATGTTTGTTTTATATCTCTGAAATATGTCATTAGTATTTTAATAGGGATTGCATTGAATGTATAAATTGCTTTGGGTAGTGTGGACATTTTGATGATATTCTTCCAATCCATGAACACAGTATATATTTCCATTTATTTGTGTCTTCCTTAATTTCTTTCTTCAATGTTGTGTAGTTTTCTGAGTACAGGTCTTTTACCTCCTTGGTTAGGTTTATTCCTAGGTACTTTGTTTTTCTTGCTATAGCACATGGATTTTTTTTCTGATTTCTGTTTCTGATATTTCATTGTTGGTATATGAAAATGCCTTCAATTTCTGAGTATAGACATTCTATCCTGCTGTTTTGCCAAATTCACTAGTTAGGTAGAGTAACTTTTTGATGGAGTGTGTAGGGTTTTCTATGTACACTATGATAGTATCTATAAACAATGACAGTTTTATTTCCTCCTTTCCAATTTGGATGACTTTTATTTCTTTTTCTTGTCTGAATGCTGTTGCTAGGACTTCCAATACTATGTTGAATAGAAGTAGTGACAGTGGACATCTTTGTCTTATTCCTGATCATAGTGGGGAAGGTTTTAGTTTTGCCTGTTGAGTATGATGTTGGTTGTAGGTCTCTCATATATGGCCTTTATTTTGTTGAGGTATGCTCCCTCTACTTCCACTTTGCTGAGTGTTTTTGTCACAGATGGGTGCTGTATCTTATCAAATGGTTTTTCCGCATCTATTGCTATGATCATGTAATTTTTGTTTTTGCTTTTGTTTACATGATGTATTACATCTACTGATTTACAAATATTGAACTATCCTTGCATCCCTGGGATGATTCCCACTTGGTCATGGTGTATGATATTTTTGATGTATTGTTGGATGCGATTTGCCAATATTTTATTGAGGATTTTAGCATCTATGTTCATCAGCGATATTGGCCTGAAGTTTTCTTTCTTTGTTGTGTCTCTATCTGGCTTTGGAATTAGGATGATGTTGGCTTCATAAAAAGAGTTTGGGAATTTTCCCTTTCCTTGGATTTTTTGGAATACTCTGGAAGGATAGGGGTTAGCTCTTCCTTAAATGTTTTGTAAAATTCTTCTGTGAAACTGTCCGGTCCAGGACTTTTGTGTTCTGGGAATGTTTTGATTAGTGCTTCAATTTCTCTGGCTGTTATTGGTCCATTCAGGCTTTATGCTTTTTCTTGATTCAGTTTTGGAACAGTTATATTTGTCTAGAATTTTGTCCATTTCACCCAGGTTTTCAAATTTCTTTGCATATAGTTGCAGTAATTTCTTATAGTCCTTTGTATTTCTGTAGTATCAGTTGTAATTTGTCCTCTTACATTTCTTTTTTTTAAAACAATTGTTTTTTTTAAGATTTTATTTATTTATCTTAGAGGGTACGGAAAGAGAGAGAGCGAGAGAAATATCAATGTATGGTTGCCTCTCATTTGTCCCCTGCTGGGAACCGGGAACTGGCCTGCAACCCAGGCATGTGCCCTGACTGGGAATCGAACCGCAATCAAGTGGTTCACAGGCCTGTGCTCAATCCACTGAGCTACACAAGCCAGGGCTGTCCTCTTACATTTCTAATTTTATTTATTTGGGTCCTCTCTCTTTTTTTGCATGCATGAGTTTGCTTGAAGACTTGTCAGTTTTGTTTATCTTTTCAAAGAACGCTCCTGGATTTATTGATCCTTACAGTTGTTCTTTTGGTCTCTATGTCATTTAATTCTGCTCTGGTCTTGGTTATTTCCTTCCTTGTATTTGCTGTGAGCTTTGTTTGTCATTGTTCCTCGAGTTGTTGTAGATGTAGAGTTAGGTAGTTTATTTGAAATGTTTTTATCTTTTTTAGGTAGGCCTGTATCATTATGAATTTCTGCCTCGGGACTGCCTTTGGTGTGTTCCATAAGTTTTGGACTGTTGTGTGTTCATTTTCATTTGTTTCCAGAAACTTATTGATTTCTTCCTTGATCTCATTATTCACCCATTCATTGTTTAATAGCATGCTATTCAGTCTCCATGAGTTTGAATACTTTTGTTTCCTTGAGGTTGGTTTCTGGGTTCTGGTTCTTCTGGTCCAAGACTATGCTTGATATAATTTCAATTTTCTTGAATTTCTTGAGGCTTGTTTGTGTCCTGTCATATGGTCTATGTTTGAAAATGTTTCATATGCATTTGAAAAGAATGTGTATTTTACTTTTTTGGGACGAAAGGAATCTATATCAGTGAAAGGTATATCAGTTAAGTCCATTTAGTCTAGGGCATTGTTCAATGCTGCTATATCCTTTTTGATATTTTGTTTGGAAGATTTATCCATTGTTGACAGTGGGGTGTTAAAATTTCCTAGTATAAGTGTGTTGCTGTCTCTATCTTTCTAGAAGTCCTTCATTATTTTCCTTATATATTTGAGTGCTCCTGTGTTTTGTGCATATATGTTTATAATGTTTATGTGTTCTTGATGGATCTTTCTCTTGAGTATTATGAATTATCCTTCTCTGCCTCTGTTTTATGGCATTTGTTTTGAAGTCTATTTTGCTGATATGAGTATTGCTACCCTGGCCTTTTTTGTGTGTATCCATCTGCTTGGAATATCTTTTTCTAGCCCTTCATATTCAGTCTTTGTAGCTTTTGTTCTGAGGTCAGTTACTTGTAGGCAGCCTATGTGTGGGTCATGTTTTCCCATTCATTCAGCTTTCGTATGTCTTTTGGTTGGAGTATTTAATCCATTTATGTTTGAAGTTATTATTAATAGATACTTAATCATATTTTCCATTTTGTACCTCTCTTTCTCTCTCTCTCAGTCTTTTACTTCCTCTTCTTAAATCAGTTTCTATAGCATCTCTTACAGTGCTGGTTGGTAGAGGTGAATTCTTTTAGCTTTCTTTTGTCTGGACTCATTATTGTCCTTCTATTTTCATTGAGAGCCTTGCTGTTTGCAGTAGTCTCTGTTGCAGTCCTTTGCTTTTCATTACTTGGAATATTCCTTGCTATTCTCTTCTGGCTTTGTTTCTGTTGAGAAATCGGCTGCTAGCCTTATTGGACTTTCCTTTGTATGTTACTTTCTGTTTCTCCCTCACTGCCTTTAAGATTCTCTCTGTCTTTAATATTTGGCCTTTTAACTATGATGTGTCTTGGAGTAGGCTTTTTTGGGTTCATTTTGATTGGAACCCTCTGTGCTTCCTGAACTTGAGTAGCTTTCCCCACTCCAGTTTTGGGAAGTTTACTATCATTATTTTTTCAAACACATTTTATTTTTTATTTTTATTTTTATTTTATTTAATTCTTGTTCAAGTACAGTTTTCTGTCTTATATTCCCTATCCCTTACTCCTTTTCTTCTCCTTCTGTTATTCCTGTGATTTGAATGTTGTTGTGTTTCATGTTGTCCTGCAGTTGTCTTAGGCTGTATTCATATTTTTTTAGTCTTTTTTGTGCAGCTGCTCTACCTGGGTATTTCTTTCTACCTTGTTTTCCAGCTCAGTAATTTGGTCCTCTGCTTCATCTAGCCTGCTTGTAATTATTCTAGTGTATTTTTTATTTTGGATATTATATTCTCCATTTCTTCCTGGTCTTGTTTATAGTTTCTATTTCCTTTTTAATATGGTTTCTTCCTCGATCTCATTTTTCACCCATTCACCCATGATGCAGTTCCTACTCAGTTCCTTTTTCTTGGCAGTGAGTTCCTTGAGCATCCATCCTTATAACTATTCTTTTGAATTCTGTATTTTATAGTTTGCTTGCCTGTACTTCATGTAGCCCTTTTACTGAGTATCTTCCATTCCTTTCAGTTGCAAGTTCTTTCTTTGTGTCCCCATTTTAGATGATTCTTTTTGTTTGTTTCTGTAGTTCCCAAATATTCTGCTTTGCCAGCTCTCTTTGTAGGGTGAACTTCTGTGGTAGGGGTTCTTTGGGTTTCATTGACATGGTCTCTTTGATCTCCTTTTCTGGATGCTCTAGGGTTGCTCTTTCTTCCATTTGTGTGGGTCTCTTGTACTTGGGGTTTACATGTTGGTGGCTCCTTTGTTGATGGGTTCTCCCTTCCAGTGGGTTTACAGATATTCACAACTTCCACCTTGTCTTGTATGCTGTTGTACAGGTGTTGGTCAACAAAGCAGTATTACCAGACAACCAAACTTATGCTGGCAAAAAGAATCCCCCTACTACATCAGCAGTCTCAACATCAATTGAACTAAGATGAAAAAGATGAAGAGAAGTTGCCGACATTATAAGATATGACAAAGGGAAAAAGGAAAGGGAAAAAGGAAAGGAAAAAAGGGGGAAGAGAGAAAACAATGATATAAAATTTCTTACTCAGCTGATCAGGGGCAGGGCAAAGGCAAAATGGAGTAAGACAGTGGGGTTGTATTCCATAGGATTTAAAGTACAATCAAGTAGTGAGCCAATAGGAGTTCCTTTGGAGAAGTAGAGCAATAACTGTGAAATTTCTCCCAACTAGCCATTATTTATAAAACCTGAAAAAGAAATAAGACTTTTATTAGAAGGGAAAAAGAACGTGAACAGACTTTAGAAAAAAGAGTGCTTATGCAAGGTTAGAGGGAGGAGAAATAGTGAGAGTAAGGGTTAGAAATTTGGCGTAGTATAACAGTAATAAAGCTCAGGAAGATAGCAAAATGGATTAAGACCAGTGTGCTGTGTGGGATTTGGAATAACAGTAATATGATAAGAAATATATAATCTGAATAAAAAGTAAAAGAGCAAGAGTAATGTGTTATTTGGAATATGAGTGAAGTGGAAAAGAAAATTAAAATGCTATATGAAAGGGAGAATAAAAAGCAAATCAAACAATAGAAATAAACAAAACAAAAAACTAAATAAATGGAAAGAGAAATTTTAAAAAACATGCAAGTTTTGAAAGATAGCAAAGTGAAATTTGTCTCAGCTGTTGGTTATTTGCCTTTTGACTTCTTTCTCAGTCGACTGTCTCTGGTTTTTTCACAGCTCCAGGTCTTATTGTCTTATGCTTGCAAAAATAAAATTTAAATTTAAAAAGCCTCCTGCTGATTTTAACCTTCGAAACCTATTTTACAGGTCTTCCTGGATCCTGCAGAAACAGAGGGGCTGGGCTCCTTTTTTTCCTCTTTCCTGTAGTGCTGCAAGGATGGGGACTCTCTATCTGGGCTACAATAATCACACGTGCCTACTTTTCAGCCTACTTCATCAGAGCACTGTGTAGCCCACACTGTCCCACTCTGCGCATTTTCTCCAGGCTGTCACCAATAATCCACCTTGTTTTGCAACCCTTTGATCAGACCGTGATGTGCACTTAGTGGGAGCAATCACACCCCCTCTGAGCTCCTGCTGCCCTCTTTTGATCAATCTGTGAGGCACTCCGAGTGGGAGCAAATCCCATCTCCACTCCTCCCTCTTTACTGGTAAAGCTGCTGTGCTGCACATGGTCACTGCATGCATGAGGTCCCTGCACAGAAACTAGTTCCACTTTTGAGAGAATTCCCCTTGGGTGCCACCTGCCACTCCAAACAAGTGCTCGGCTTTCCACACAGTCCAGCTCTCTGAGCAGTCCAGAATCTAGCTGGGTCATGGCCAGTTGTAACCCATCTCTTCTCCCAGCTTCAGGTGTCACCCAGCTCCCCAGTTTCTCTGGTATTGTCCCAGGTGGTGACCACTGCCCCAGCCAATATATGCTGCTGGCTTTGTGCCACTTACTGCATTTTTATTCCCCCAGTGGCTTTAGGCATCCAGGCCTCTCCTGGTGCAAGTTTGAGACTCCCGTTCTCTGGGAGGGCAGGGAGATGTTAGGTTACTAGCACTGACAGGCTCTCCTCCAATGCTTCCAGGGCAGCTGTGGTCTCTGGTGCAAGGCCCAGGGACCTTCCCGTCAGCCTACAAAATCTTCCTATCATCTGTTTTAAGCATCCTCTGCGTACTTTGGCTTCTGAACTTCATATCAGCTGGGATTCTATGGACTGTTCATTCTGTTCTTCTGAACATTGGCTAGGTGTCCCAGTTGGGTGCATGAGCAAGTGGGCTCAGCTCCCACCTACATCACCCCCGTCTCCCAGAGTGAGTTGTAACTTTAAGGGGAGAGATTAGGAGGTTCTCTCCATCTGCCATGGTGTTGATGTCACCTCACTCTTTCTAGTTCTTTTTTTCCCTCCTCTGATTGGATTAATTCCACTGCCCTTCCTTCAAGTTTGCTGGTTCTTTATTCCACTTTATCTATCTGCTATGAACCCCATTATTGAATATTTTAGTTATTTTATTCTTCCTCTGTATGTTTTCAGTTTGGTACTTAACATTTTCTCTCTTTTTAAATTCTGACTTTGTTCATGCAGTGCTCTCATTATCTCCATGAACATCTTTATGACCACTACTTTGAAGTTTCTGTAGACATTATATCATTTCTCTTTGTTTCTTTTTTTTGTTGTTGTTGACTATCTGTATTAGTTTCAGTGCATTTGATAAAACGATCTCCTCTCATAGTCTTGACAGAATGCTCTCATGTAGGAGATGAACCTTGTCTTAGCCCCTGGCTTTCTTTTAAACCTTTGTGATTGTCCAAGGCACTGTCTTTGTTCTTAGTGGCTGCCAGTATTTGAGGATGTACAAAGATGCAGGCTGATTAGAAACCAAATCCTCAGGCAGGAGCAGGGATAGCATACAGTTATGCATCTAACAGGGAGAAACTGGGAGATGAGTGTTTTTGCCTGATCTTTTTGTGCAGAGCCCAGATATATAGCTGTGTAGGGGTATTCCTGCATCTGTTTAAAATCTGCTGCTTTGTTTTTATAGTCCTATGAAACTTGTGAATGCAAGCTCCATTGGTTGCCAGAGCTAGGTGGTTTTGGAGCATATTCTTCAGGTGGCAGCCATAAAAGTTGGGATGCTAGATGTGTGACCAAGCTCCTTCCAGAGATAATTGGACAATTTGGTTTTATTGTTGAAATGAACCAGAGGGAGAAATCAGGTGAAATACCCACTGGCCTCCCCAGGATCTGGAGAGGATTATACTCAGATACTAGATGCATGCTAAATTAGAAGTTGATGAACCGCCAGGCAGCAGCTTATAAAGTATACAGTCAAACCCCTTGGAGGGAAAGACTAAGAGATGAATGGTTTTGCCTGTTCCCTCTGCACCGAGCCTTGAGGGTTAAGCTGTGGTTATTATGTGCACGTCTGTTAAGAACTGCTGCTTTTTTCCCTTGTACTCCTGTGAATGTTGGGGATGCAAGCCATAGTGGCTTTAGGAACTGGGTATTTTGCATGCCTCTACCTTGAGTGGCATCCCTAAAAGTTGGGAGCTAANTAGAAGTTGATGAACCGCCAGGCAGCAGCTTATAAAGTATACAGTCAAACCCTTTGGAGGGAAAGACTAGGAAATGAATGGTTTTGCCTGTTCCCTCTGCACCGAGCCTTGAGGGTTAAGCTGTGGTTATTATGTGCACGTCTGTTAAGAACTGCTTCTTTTTTCCCTTGTACTCCTGTGAATGTTGGGGATACAAGCCATAGTGGCTTTAGGAACTGGGTATTTTGCATGCCTCTACCTTGAGTGGCATCCCTAAAAGTTGGGAGCTAAATATGCAGTTCAAATCCTCTGATCCTCAGAGAGCAGTAACTGGAAATTTTCTCCGAATTGTACAGCACTGTTTTGAGGGTGATGTTTATGTTGAGAGTGTGTCTCAGCCTTTCCTACCCATTTTATGTGGATTTTTGTTTAATATTTTATTTTTTAAAACATATTTTATTATGTTACTACATCTGTCCCATATTTTTTTTCACCATTATTTCCCTCCACCCTGTAACCACTTCCTACCAGCATTCCTCTACCCTAGTTCATGTCCAAGGGTCATGCATATAAGTTCTTTGGCTTCTCCATTTCCCATACTATTCTTAATCTCCCCCTGTCTATTTTGTACCTACCATTTATTCTTCTTTTTTGGGGGGAGGGACCAGGGACTGTATCTTTTTATTCTTTTTTTAAACATTTTAAAAATATATTTTATTGATTATACCATTACAGTTGTCCCATTCCCTCCTTCATTCCCCTCCACCCTGCACACTCCCTCTCCCACCATTCCCCTCCTTTAGTTTATGTCCATGTGTCACAAGTTCTTTAGATTCTATATTTCCCACACTATTCTTGCCCTCCCCCCTGTCTATTTTCTACCTACCATGTATGCTACTTATTCTCTGTACCTTCTTCCCCCTTCTCCTCCTCCCACTCCCCTGTTACTAACCCTCCATGTGATCTCCATTTCTATGGCTCTGCTCCTGATCTAGCTGTCCTCTTAGTTTGCTTTTGTTTTAGGTGTACCTTTTTCCTCATTATCCCCCCTCCCTCCCCACTGATACCCCTCCATGTGATCTCCATTTCTGTGAATCTCTTCCTATTTTAGTTGTTTGCTTAATTTATTTTGTTTAATAGGTTTGGTTGTTGATAGTTGTGAGTTTGTTGTCATTTTATTGCTCATATTTTTTATCTTTTTCTTAGATAAATCCCTCTAACATTTTGTATAATAAGGGCTTGGCGATGATGATGAACCCTTTTAACTTGACCTTATCTGGGAAGCACTTTATCTGCCCTTCCATTCTAAATGATAGCTTTGCTGGATATAGGAAATCTTTGATGTAGGTCTTTGGATTTTATGACTTGGAATACTTCTTTCCAGCCCCTTCTTGCCTATAAGCTTTCTTTTGAGAAGTCAGTCAATAATAGTCTTATGGGAACTCCTTTGTAGGTAACTGTCTCCTTATCTCTTGCTACTTTTAAGATTCTCTCCTTATCTAGTTTAATGTAATTATGATGTGCTTTGGTGTGTGGTTCCTTGGATCCAACTTTTTTTTGACTTTCTGAGCTTCTTGGACTTCCTGAAAGTCTATTTCCTTTGCTATATTAGGGAAGTTCTCCTTCATTATTTGTTCAAATAAGTTTTCAATTCCTTACTCTTCCTCTTCTCCTTCTGGCAACCCCCATGATTCATATTTTGGAAAGTTTAAAGTTGCATTGGAGGTTCCTAAGCCTTTCCTCATTTTTTTGAATTCTTGTTGTTTCATTCTGTTCTGGTTGAATGTTTACTTCTTCTTTCTGGTTCAAACTGTTGATTTGAGTCCTGGTTTCTATCCTGTCACTATTGGTTCCCTATACATTTTTCTTTATTTCACTTTGCATAGCTTTCACCTTTTCCTCTATTTTTGTGACCATACTCAACCATTTCTGTGAGCATCCTGATTACCTGTTTTGAATTCTGCATCTGATAGGTTGGTTGGTTATCTCTTCATTGCTCAGTTGTATTTTCTCTGGAGCTTTGATCTGTTGTTTCATTTGGGCCATAGTTTTTTGTCTTGGCATGCCTGTTATGTATAAGGGGCAGAGTCTGAGGTATTCACCAGGGCAGGGCAACCCAGATCTCTGTGTTGTGGTGCTGTATGTGGGAGAGGGGTCCAAGAGGGAATAATGCCACTTGTTTGTCTCTCTGCTGGTTTTCAGTCATTTCCTCCACTACCCACAAGCAAATTGGGCCCTTCTGGTGCTGATTGCTGGGTGGGTGGGTTTGTGTACATTCTAGGACCCTGTGAATCTCTCCACTGAACTCTTCTGTGAGGCTGAGAGTTTCTTCCCCTGCCACAACCCCCACAGGTTTTTTCAGTGAAAAGCTTTGAGGCTTTACTTCCCCACACTGGAAATCTGGGTTGTGTGGTCTGTCTCAGTCCCCAGTTGTTTCTCCTCGTTTATCTGCTCCCAAATGTGGGACCTTCTGGTCCACCATTCACCACCTTGCCCGTTCTACTCCTCCAGCCACAGCCTTGCCATGAGTCTTCTTCGTCCCGGCTGCCCATCTCTGTCTGACTTATTTTGTTTAGCATAATACTCTCTAGGTACATCTGTGGTGTTGTAAATGGTAGGGTTTCGTTTTTTTTGTTTTTATGGCTAAGTGATATTTCATTGCATATATGTACTACTTCTTTTTCCACTTGTCTGTCGATGAGCACTTGAGTTGCTTTTGTATCTTGGCTGTTGTAAATAATGTTGCAGTGAAAATAAGGGTGCATATATTCTTTTGAATCAGCACTTTGGGTTTTTTGTATGTATACCCTGTGGTGGAACTTCTGGGTCATATGGGAGTTTTATTTTTAAGGACTTTTCTTTCTGTTTTCCACAGTGTCTACACCAGTCTGCATTTCCAATTACACTGCATGAGGATTCCATTTCTCCACATCCTCACCACCACTTCTTGTTTGTTGATTTATTGATGATTGCCATTCTGACAGATGTGAGGTGATATCTTAAAGTGGTTTTAATTTGCATTTCTCTGGTAATTACTGACATTGAGCATCTTTTCATAAGTATATTGGCAGTTTCTCTATCTTCTTTGGAGAAGTGCTCATTGAGGCCCTGTGCCCATTTTTAAGTTGGATTGTTCATTTTCTTTGGTTTTGGATTTTATAAGTTTTTATATGAATTTAGGATTTTAACCCCTTATTAGATGTATCACTGGTGAATATATTTACCCATTTAGTAGGTTGTCTTTTCATTTTGTTGATGGTTTTCTTTGCTGCACTAAAACTTTTTAGTTTGTTATAGTCCCATTTGTTTCTTTTTTCTTTTGTTTCCCTTGCCTGAAGAGATATGTTAGAAAACAACATTCCTGATTTTTCTGATGGCCTGCCTGGTGGAGCTTGCTGGATATCTTCTGAAAGATTTTTTTTAATGCTGACTACTTTTTTGGATTGCCATAAGGGTGGTTACCAGATTGTTTATAACCCACCTAGGTCCTATGGGGAATTAAAGTAAGCCTGACATAAAAACATTTTCTAGTGAGGTTGACATATGTAATATTAGGGTTCACCCGGATTTATCTAACGTAGTTTCCTACATCTTCCATCACAACAATTTTTTCCATTCTCTTAGCAATTAAAAGGTATAATGAATGTGTTTGTGTTTGTTAATTGACTATTTCAGACCTTAAAGAATACCATGTAAATTGGCTGTGAATAATAGAATAAATTGAGAAAGACACAGATTTCATGAAGTTGGTGTAAATGATATTGGAGAACTTATTGAATCATATCTAAAGCCATGGTAAATACAGATTTTGCAGTTTATAATTGAAACAGAGAAAATTGGCAAAGGTTATAGGATAATACTTCAAAAAGAGCCTGCAATAGCAAAGGATTAAGAAAAATTCTTTGGAAAGCTGATGAAGTCCTCAAACATTTGTTAGATGATATTTATTTCTGTTTTTTTNTTGTTAATTGACTATTTCAGAACTTAAAGAATACCATGTAAATTGGCTGTGAATAATAGAATAAATTGAGAAAGATACAGATTTCATGAAGTTGGTGTAAATGATATTGGAGAACTTATTGAATCATATCTAAAGCCATGGTAAATACAGATTTTGCAGTTTGTAATTGAAACAGAGAAAATTGGCAAAGGTTATAGGATAATACTTCAAAAAGAGCCTGCAATAGCAAAGGATTAAGAAAAATTCTTTGGAAAGCTGATGAAGTCCTCAAACATTTGTTAGATGATATTTATTTCTGTTTTTTTTAGGTGTTAAATGTAAATTTACTGATGTTATATTTCACAGTATCATGAAATAATTTCAGAAAAATCAACAGCAACTTTATTGCTGCTATATTTCTTGATTTAAAATTATCACAAAATTATGTTCCATTTAACTAAAATTTTGTTACGTGTAACATAAAGGCAGATTCCATTTGTGTATTTAAAAATTCTTTTTTAAAGATGAATTGCTATAAATGGACTCAAGTGAACTTTGTAGAGATCAGTTAGTCTTAGATATTTTCTCTGTACCACCTGTTTCTTGTTTCCCTATGCTCCTCCCCACACCTCACTTAGGATCTCTCTAATTCAGATGTCTGAATTAAGGCAAACACCTGTTACCTATTTTCCACATCCCATAAACTGGCCTTTAAGTGATCTTACCAAAATTGTGATATAAAGAATTAATTTTAAGAGATTCAGATTTAGATTTTGGTACTCTACACTAAACTAAGGTGGTGGTAATGAGATCCAGTTGATCAAATTGAGTAGTTCTTCCTACAGAGTAAGTTTGAGGTAGAATAAAACCAGCTTATGAAAGACTTTAATTATTAGTCTAAAGGAAATGAACTTTAATCCTACAGTTAGTGTTTCTCAAACTGTGGTCCATAGCCCACTTATATCCCCATTACTTGTGATTTATGTTAAGAAACCCCACTCTTAGTTATGTTGATACTATTGATTATGACGATGTAATGAGTACTGTACTGCATCTCAGGGAAAGCCACAGTGAAGGGAGAAGCTGCTTAGTTTTCATATTCCAGCTAGCAAGTTACTTAAAGTGTAGCACAAGTTATGAATAACAGCAAAGTTCTTATAAGGCAGAATTAATTTTATACTGTTGGTGTAGTACATTTGACTTGGGGTGGTGTGGAAGAATTTGTATGAATTCAGTATAATCTCCATAAAAACGATTTAACCAGAATTGTCTTTATGGAGAATGTACTGAATTCAGATATTACGGTATGGCCAATAATTTCTACATTGAAGACCCTTCTTATAGTCCCTCTATAGGCTCATAGAAAGCTGGTTTTCAAGCTTTTGAATCCTTAATAAGCATAGTAGAAATTGGCTTTCTGTGACAATACTTTAGATTTCATGGCTCATGATTAGACTCATATTTAATCCTAATGTGGACAAGATGCAAGTAAATGTACTTGTAGGTTGATCATATACTTCTAGGTTGAGAATATGTGGTTTACACCTAGAATGGATGATTTTTCTCATCAGCAAATATTAGTTGGATATAATAGGAGGTGCTTAGGATAAGACATTGCTCTATAATAGTTTGCTTTTGAAGGATGGAATGGCAACTTTTTTCCATTACTCTTCTTTTTTGTCATATTTTAGATTGATATTTTTTATTTTTTTATTGTTGTGCAAGTACAGTTGTTTCCATTTTCAGCCCACCACAGCCCCCTGCCCCACCATCCCTGCCTCCCATCTTTGAACCTACCTCCCTTTGGCTTTTCTTTTTAGAGAAGGAAGTATGTTAACTGATCATCTTGAAAGTACATTTCTGATTGCACATTGACTGGAGTTGTTTCTTTGTGTATATGTACTAATGATTCATTTGTAAAGTGAGGATTCAGAACTGGCTTGCATAGCCTTTAACTGCATGTAAGATCTTCATATCCTGTATCCTTGAAGCAATTGTGCTACTCTATAAAATTCCCAAGAGCTCTGACAGCCTCCTTTAGAAGGATCAATTCTCTTCCTAGAACTTACCTGGAATTTATTCTTCACTAAGAAAAAATAAATTACAAAAGAATTTTTCCCAAATCTCACTCAGAAATCAGTAGAATTTTTAAAAAGATTTTATTTATTTATTTTTAGAGAGAGGGGAAGGGAAGGAGAAAGAGAGGAAGAGAAACATCAATGTGTCGTTGCCTCTTGTGTGCCCCCTGCTGGGAGACCTGGCCTGCAACCCAGGCATGTGTCCTGGCTGGGAATTGAACTGGTGATCCTTTGGTTCACAAGCCTATACTCAAGCTACTGAGCCACACCAGCCAGGGCTCGGTAGAATTATTATTTGTAATTGGTAGTATAGGTCTGGCCAAAAGGCTTGTAATAGCATACAGTGATGTCTTACAACAAATAGAGGAAGGTACATGTAGAGAAGGTCTTTGAAGTCATCAGCTTAGCTCACAGGCCTAAGTTTAAAAAGGGATCAGTCTCCCCCAATGCTTTGATACAGTACAATCCAAACCCACAGGACTCATGAATGTTTGAATAGTTTTGTGCTTTGAACCACTCTTTAACAAAAATAACTCTATTTTTTCCAGTCTGTGACTTTCTTAAACTAATTCAGTGTTTTATAATCTCCTAGTAATAAAGTAGTGTTGTTTTCTGAACTATAACAGTTCACTTTATTTTTCTGCTCTGAAAAATATTGACTTGAGTGTATAGAATATAGATAAAGGGAGACTTAATAAATTTGTTTTCATAATTAATTTTTTTGTATTTATTCTTGTATAATTGTTTTTAATAGGAAATATTACAGAATTGAAGGTGGAATTCTTAGAACCAAAGTTATTCTTAATAAAAATCATGTTGTTGGACCATGAAAAAAAACTTAAATTTTTGCTCCTCACCTGTGAATTGGAATTTCTATGGCTAGTTCATGAAATACACATTAAAAAATTCAGAACTATTACTAAACATATAGTTTTAGGAATTTTCCTCTGCTTTTTCTTTTTTAATTTTAGGTGTTATGATGGTATATTATAGGAAAACTTTATCACAAAAATCTTTATGGTAATGTCATAGTTACCTGAAATTATAGTTTCATTAATTGTTTCTTCAGATATCATTTCTACTTGCTATAAAGAGAAATAAATGTTTCATATGTTAACTCTGTGTATGAAGTAGTGTAAAGATAGCATTAGCACTTAATTCTGTTTTGAGATTCTCTTATACAAACAAATTTTCTTTGAAAGTGTTATTTAAATCTTTTTCAGTTTCTTCATATGCAGACCCCTACTGTTATGCAACATTGAAATAACAACATTGTTTTCACCCATTAAAATACCACTGTAAGATATTGTGAATTGGCTCATTTGCTTTAATTTTTTTTAACAAATAAGGCAGTGTTTTGAGTTATGCCAGATGTACAAATGAGAGATTTGAATGCACTTGTAGAATTTAAATTGAAATGCTAATGAGATTCTGACAGGCAGAAAAAAAAAACAACACAGCCTACATTTTCATCTGTTTTAGTAAAGTTGTTATTTAACTGGAAAAACACATTATTTAGAGCTTTTTATTTACGTGACATTGGTAATTCAGTGCTTACATTTTCTCCAATTAAGATGCTTCTCATTCCATTTCACTTAATGTGGTGAATTGTTTTGGGCATTCATCTTTTGCTCTGTTTCATTCAGTTGAAGAGTGGCAGTAACTCAATTGAATGAATCTTTCTCTCTTTTTACTAATGCTTACATGTGCTGCTTCATGCTGTGGTGCTGCATTGACATCTTTATTTTTTATCTGCAGTAATTCCAATAAGATTTCATCATAGATTATCGTACCAGATTGTTTATGGTTGTATCACGCTTACATTATTTTCCTAAAATTTCTAAAATGGGGAAGTAAGGGAAAAATAACCTTGCACAAAACCAAACTTTCCAGAAGATAAATTGACCTTAGAGAGAAATAGACATAGTGCACTAAAACACAAAAGTCCTTATTTTAATAGAGATATCCAATGCCTTAGCAAAAATATTGCTAATTTTTAAACTTTTAATTATTACCTATTTGGATATTACCTATTTGGATATTTTTAAAGTTTTTTAAAGTTCCTTTAAACACAGACTTTTTTCAAATGGGACTTGTTCAAATGTATTTTGTGCATTGACTTAGAAGCGCTTTTAGGTTTCTTTTACTCATGCTTTCTACCTACCTCATAGATGAGAGAGAATATTTGAGGTTATAGAGTTTTAAAATTTCACATATATACAAAATCAGTACTTTTAGATGAAGAAATAGTACTACGAAATTTCAAGGGATAGCGTGAGGCTGGCTGAGGTCAAGCTCGTGTTGGAATGCAGACATTATGGGAGGGTCTGGAAGACATTGTTCTTCCTTGAAAAAGCAACTTGTATGAAGAAAATAAAATATGAGTCCAGAATTGTACAGATGTCGCCATGAATGTCTGATCTTCTTTTGATTACATTTTACAACAGGATTCTAATATTGTAAGAATGCCTCATGTGTTTTAAACTGCTTGATGTTGCTTTTAGGAAAATCTGTGGTCGGACAAACTATTAGCATAAAAACCATTTCAGTTAATGTTCAGTGAATAAAATGCTACACTAACTGGAAATTGAACCAGTGACTGTCAGTTCTGAGACATTTATGTAGAGGTTCTCTCAGGGGTGCTCCATGAGGCAGCATTAAGGAATTTCATGCATAGAACTGTATTGTTATATATAAAATCTTGTGAAGGGGGGAGACTTTTGATGTGGCAGAAAGGATGGTGAACTTTCAATCAGGATCCTGAGTTCACATTCAGACTCTAGCTACTCATGTGTTCTGTGAACCTGGATATGTCACTTGACTTCTTTAGGCTCAGATTCTGTGTCTGCAAAATGAAGAGTTTGGTGATGACCTTGAAGAGCACTGCTAGCTCTATATCTCTGTAATTTTGTGATTCTCTCCTTTCTACCACCAGTGTAACCTCAGTCATTGTATTATTTATGTAGCTGCATTTCTAATGGTGATACTCTTATTTATGCTTAAGAAGCTAGGGCATATAACATCTAAATGACAGATTATGTTTATCATATCTTCATGCCTTCTTAACATGGTTGCCAGAAATATTTTCGAAGATGCAATAGTTGGGCTGAATGAATTTTTAATTAGTAGTCAAAATACTTTTAGAAAATAACTTTTGGGTGCAGCCAACTTTTGATTATCAAATAATGCAGGATCACTTGTCTAACTGAAATGTGTATAAAGTCTTTACTCCTAATTTTATTTTCAAATTTGTCTGTCTTTGTAAGGAGCGTATGAAGAGTTGCTGAAAAATACTTGTTTGAGTTACATCTTTAACCTGTCTTTAGTATCTTTATGTAGCTCTATTTTTACACACTGGCTTACTTTGGTAAAGAAAAGAATATAATTCATTACTAAATCATAGGAATTTACCTTGTTTTATCCAGGTTTGTTTTTGTTTGTATGTTTGTTTATCTCCTTAAAGGCACAATACACTCAGACCCATATTCTTCTGATGTAAGTTTATATGCATGCAGGTACTATATTATGAACATGCCCCAGCTTTTGTGCCTCCTTACATTTACTCATGTTCTTCTTGTCATTTTTTGACTTCTGTTGCCTTCAGATAAACTTAGCTAAATTCTACCCATCCTGTAAAGTCCACCCTTCTACTTTTTGATGTTTTCCTTTAGCATACAAGCCTATTATCCAAAATATTGATTCCATACATATTCTGGTACTAAAATTTCATACTTCTCTGATCTTGAGAAAAGTAACAGTCACTCTGCCCTTCAGTTCCCTCATCTTTGGGATAATACCTGAATCTTAGGAGTGGTTTTTTTTTTTTTCATTTATTTTCTTTTTTTTAAATTTTTAATTTAATTATTTTAAAAAATATTTTATTTATTTATCTTTAGAGAAGAAGGGAAGGAGAGAAGGAGAGAAATATCAATGTATGGTTGCCTCTCATGAGTTCCCTGCTGGGAACTGGCCTGCAACCCAGGCATGTGCCCTGACAGGGAATCGAACCGTGATTGTGTGGTTTTCAGGCCCGTGCTCAGTCCACTGAGCTACACCAGCCAGGGCTTTTATTTAATTCTTGTTCAGGTAGTTTTCTGTCTTATATTCCCAGCCCTGATCCCCCCAGTGCTCCCCACCTCCCTTCCATTTCCGCCCCCCACCTTAGTTATTGTCCATGTGTCCTTTATACTTGTTCATGTGAGTCCTTCCCCTTCTCCCCTGAAATTCTCTCCCCTCTCCCCTCTAGTCCCTGTCAGCCTCTTCTGTATTTCAGTGTCTTTGGTCATATTTTGCTTGCTTGTTTGTTTTGTTGTTTAGATTCCTGTTAACAGTGATATCATATGGTATTTGTCTTTCACAGCCTGGCTTATTTCACTCAGCATAATGCTTTCCAGTTCCATCCATGATGTTGCAAAGAGTAGTAGTTCCTTCTTCCTTTCTGCAGCATAGAATTCCATTGTGTAAATGTACCATAGCTTTTTGATCCAGTCATTTACCAATGGGCATCTAGGTTGCTTCCAACTCTTGGCTATTGTAAATTGTTCTGCTATGAACATCGGGGTGCATAGGTTCTTTTGGATTGGTGCTTCAGGGTTCTTAGGATATACTCCTAACAGTAGAATTGCTGGGTCAAAAGGCACGTCCATTTTTAGTTTTCTTAGAAAATTCCATACTGTTTTCCATAGTGGTTGTACCAGTCTGCAATCCCACCAAGAGTGAACTAGGGTCCCCTTTTCCCCACAACCTCTCCAGCACTTATTGTTTGTTTCTTTGTTTATGATAGCCATTCTGACTGGTGTAAAGTGGTATCGCATTGTGGTTTTAATTTGCATCTCTCTGATAGCTAGCGATATCAAGCATCTTTTCATGTGTCTCTGGATCCTCTGTATGACCTCCTTGGAGAAGTGTCTGTTCAAGTCCTTTGCCCATTTTTTAATTGGGTTTCTCTTCTTCTTTGAGTGGAGTCATGTGAGTTCTTTGTATATTTTGGAGTGTTTTAAATTTTAATACATAATTCAGTCATTCAGACATTAAGTTGTGATATTATACATCAATGATCACAATAGACAAAAAGCCCTCCCCTCATAGAACTTTTATCCTGGTGGGGATAGACAGATAAATACATAAAAACCAAAATCTGTAATATGAGAAATGGTGAGAAGAGGGAGGGTAGAGAATGCAGAAAGTAGAGGAATAGCAAAAATTCAATTTTAATTAGGATAATTTGCAAATAACTTACTGAGGTGGCAGCATTAAACCTGGAAGAGACTAGGGATATCTGAAGAAAGAGTATTTCAGACAGAGGCAACTACATGTGTGCAAAATTTCTGACCAGGGTGTGTGAATAATGTTCCAAGAACAGCAAACAGGTTAGTCAGCTATTTCAGGGTGAAATGAGGGCAGATAGAACAATGTCAGGTCATGCAGGGTCTTTAGGTCAATTTCAGTAAGAACTTTGTCTGTGAATGTGATGAGGAGCCATTGGAAAGTTTTGAGGGCAGGAGTCACAGGAACTGACTTTTTACTTTTATAAGTACTGTCTGGCTTCTGTATAATTTGGGGGAAAGGAGCAAATGTAGATATTGAGTAGGCTGTATTGAATATATCAGGTGAGAGCTCAGCAAACTATGTACAATGCCACTCGGCGTCTGACCTGTAGTATGCATTTTGTAATTGTTAAACGCCTTCCTTCTCACTTCCCTTTACTGGTATCCCTAGTCAGAAGTTGTTTCTTGTTCCTTTGAACTCTGTATTATGGCACACATCATGGTTAAAATAAAAGTCATTTGTAAGTTTTCCTTATTTCTTTTACTAGTCTAAGCACTTCTTGAGGACAGTTTCTAGAAACTCAATTCTACTTATCTTTATATAATCCAGAGTTCAGTGCAGGGCATTGTATGCAATTATTGAAAACATTTTGATAGAATGAATAAATTTGTGAATAGATCTACTTGTTTTTTGGGAGGAAACTTATAGCAGAATGTAATTCTGGGATGTTGGCAAGATAGGTTGGTTAGAGTGAGTACCCTGTGATAAATTCTGGACTTTTGTGGAGGTATAGTTATAAGGAAGAAGTGTGCCTTGTGTGTCACTCTGATATGGGGTGTATGAGAAACATAAGGCAGTAAATACAGTACGTTGGATCCTTCTTTGGATGGTGTTATATGAGGAACATGTTAAGAATATGTTTGAGATATGATGGTCAGTAGCATTCAAGAGGAAATGGTTAGTTAGTGTGGGAGGACAGGGAAGTAATAGCTCAGGTTGGCATATCTTAAGATATATTAGCAAGGAATAATGGCTTAATTTTATTAAGTAGGATAAGTGTTTAGTAAGTAGGAAAATACATTGGTCCTTTTACTACAGGTGAGAGATGCCAGGACAGGTCCAACTAGGTATGCTATCCAGGGATATTGGCCATCTTCATTTGTGATTC
Organism: Sturnira hondurensis; assembly: GCF_014824575.4. NCBI lineage: Eukaryota > Metazoa > Chordata > Mammalia > Chiroptera > Phyllostomidae > Sturnira > Sturnira hondurensis. The sequence goes on along the minus strand of NW_028081011.1, from coordinate 254,923 downwards.
ATGTAGAAGTATAGTGGTGTCCCCCTGACACCTTCAGCTTGAAGCATTACAAATGTCATGTCTTCAATACAGTCTTATCTGTATTACAGTCTTATCTGGTGGAAGAAAGCCCATGTTTTTATACAGTCTTATCTGGTGGAAGAAAGCCCATGTTTCTTAGCTATCAATGGAAGCTGTGAAGCTCAGTCCTGTTAGACCATCCTAAGACAAGTGTCCATTCTTACCAGTTTATTTATAGTGTGCTAGGATTATATTGGTGAGCATGGCCCTGAGCATCATACTCTATGCTCAGGGTCATGGATGGAGTAAGTTTACCTGGAAACATATGGGCTCTGTGTGGTGGTAGTAGAAATCTGAAATGAAAATTAGGTTGCTTTATTCAGTGACATGTGTGGGTGAGGTATGGATTTAGGCCCACCCAAACAGTAGATATTTAGTTTAGAAATTATATTGTTAGGGCCTCAGAAGAAAACACAGTTCACATGTATTCTATCTTGCCCTGATTGGAATAGTTTACTACTCACAGTTGAGTCAAAAACTCAACAGGTAAATCCAGTTCAAACAGATGATTTTGTGAAGGGAATTAGGATGGCTTTGTCAATATTCCTCCAGAGACAATTCTATAGGTTAGATGTTAATTGCAGTCACCAACTGCTGTGACAAATACCTAAATGACACTGTGACAAGAGGTTAAAAACCACCTAGGTTAGGCAGGAAGCTCAAACTGTGGCCAGTAATGAGGTGGCAAACAGAAGTAGCATCGAACCAATTCCACTGGCAAGCAGGGCAAGTAACAACGTTCTTTGAATCAGCTGGGGTTCAGCCAAGAACACCTGATGCAAAGTTGGAAAACAGGGGAAGAGATGGATGAACAATAAAACTATTAGCTGAGTCTAATATTATTTCATAGCAGAAAAAGGGTAGTGTTGTTTCACATTGGATAAGAAAGCTTGGTTGATGTATAGAGAGAATTACATGATGTTTAAAAAAAGGTCATTATTTATTACACAATCAAGTAATGCAAACATTATCAGCAAGCTTGGAACAGTCGTTTTTTTTCCCGTCCCCCACTGGATGTCCTGTATTTTTATTTGCTAAATCTGCAACCTTGAGAAAGAAGAAATTGAAAAAATTACTTTAGATAACTTAGAGAGTTTGCCATACATGGTATCATGTTAAAGAAATAGTTAACTTTTTATGTTTGCTCACAGTTTAAAATTTTTTTAAAGTGTGGTTTTAGCGTGTCATTTTTAAAAATATATATTTTGTTTATTTATTTTTACAGAGAGGGGAAGGGAAGGGGAAAGAGTGGGAGAGAAACATCAATGTGTGGTTGCCTCTCATGTGTCCCGTACTGGGGACCTGGCCTGCAACCTAGGCATGTGCCCTGACTTGTGAATAGAACCAGTGACCCTTTGCTTCACAGGCCCGTGCTCAATCCACTGAGCTACACCAGCCAGGGCCTAGTGTGCCATTTTTTAAATATATTTTGTTACTTATGCTATTACAGTTGTCCCAATTTTTTCTTCCCTTTATCCCTTCTGCCTTGCACCGCCCCCCTCCAGCCTTCCCCACTCCCCCTGATGTAAGAGTTCATGTCCATGGGTTGTACATATATGTTCCTTGGCTTCTCCATTTCCAATACTATTCTTAACCTCCTCCTGTATATTTTGTGCAAACCAATTATGCTTCTTATTCCCTGTATCATTTTCCCTCTCCCCTTCCCCACTGATAATCCTCCATGTGATCTCCATTTCTGTGATTCTCTTCCCGTTCCAGTTGTTTGCTTCGTTTTTTTTTGTTTGTTTGTTTGTTTTTTTAGGTTCAGTTGTTGATACTTGTGATTTGTTGTCATTTGACTGTTCATAGTTTTGATCATCTTTTTCTTGGATAAGTCCCTTTAACATTTCATACAATAAGGGTTTGGTGATGATGAGTTCCTTTAACTTGACCTTATCTCCAAAGCACTTTATCTGCCCTTCCATTCTAAATGATAGCTTTGCTGGATAGAGTAATCTTGGGTGTAGGTCCTTGCCTTTCATGACTTTGAATACTTCTTTCTAGCCCCTTCTTGCCTGTAAGGTTTCTTTTAAGAAATCAGCTGTTAGTCTTATGGGAACTCTTTTGTAGATAAATGTCTCCTTTCCTCTTGTTGCTTTTAAGATTCTTTCCTTGTCTTTGATCTTGGGTAATGTAATTATGATGTGCCTTAGTGTGTTCCTCCTTGGGGCCAACTTCTCTGGGACTCTCTGAGCTTCCTGGCATTCCTGGAAGTCTATTTCCTTTGCCAGATTGGGGAAATTTTCCTTAATTATTTGTTCAAATAAGTTTTCAATTTCTTGCTCTTGTTCTACTTCTGGCACCCCTATGATTCAGATGGTGGAACATTTAAAGTTGTCCTAGAGGTTCCTCAGCCTCTCCTAATTTTTTTAAATTCTTGTTTCTTCATTCTGTTCCAGGATGTTTATTTCTTCCTTTTGTTCCAAATCATTGATTTGAATCCCAGTTTCCTTCCCTTCACTGTTGGCTTCCTGTATGTATTTCTTTATTCCACTTTGTATAGTCTTCATTTCTTTCTTTGTTTTGTGACTGAACTCAACCATTTCTGTGAGCATCCTGATTGCCAATGTTTTGAATCATGATAGATTGGCTATCTCCTCATCACTTAGTTCTTTTTCTGGAGTTTTGATATGTTCTTTTATTTGGGCCATATTTCTTTGTCTTGGCATGTCTGTTAAGTTGTAAGGGGTGGCACCTTAGGTTTTTTTGGTAAACCTAAATTATTTATTTATTTATTTATTTTTAGTTTTAATTGTTGTTCAAATATAGTTTTCTGTCTTTTACACCCATCCCAGCCCACCCCTCAGTCCCCCCCACCTCCCTCCATTTTTATACTTGTTCCTGTAAACCCTTTCCCTTTTCCTCTGAAATTCCCTCCCATCTCCCCTCTGGTCACTGTCTTTATCTGGGGTTATTAGACCTGTAGTTCAGGTGAGAGACTGTTACCAAGTCTAATCTATTTATCAACCCTTGTGTAATGAGAACATAATAGTGAATGAAAGTATATATTCAGTTTGCAGCTAAAGAGACATATTATAGACACATATCATTTTTTCCTACTTTGTGGGTTTGAGCCTAAATTTTACTTGAATTCTTTTTAAAATGAGCTCCTTATTCAGCCTTTTAAAATGAAAAATTTGCCATTTGATGGGAAATTTTATTTATTTTTAAAAATTAACTTTATTCTGGAAAAGTTAAAGAGTATGAAGAGGACAAATGAGTTGGAAAAAAATATAAAAAGGAAAAACTGTCAAAAATATTTAAAGATAGAGGCATAGCACAACAACCCCCACAGACATATGCCTAGGAAACACATCTTGTTTTCCCCTTGCATTTCTGTTGGTCCTTCCCTGCTTAGGTGCTTGGAATGCCCTCCTCCTTTAAAGGCTAACTCTTGCTTGTCCTTTAAGATTCTCGGCACAGGTTGGCTTCCACACTGTCTGACACCCTCCTTACTCTCAGTGCCACCCCAGATAGGCTTATGGTATGCAAATCTATGTTTTGATTCACTTCTCACACCATATTGATATGACTTTCTGATACATCTTCTTCATTACACTGTTAGCCGTTTGAGGGAATGAGCCACAATGAAGCAGCAGATAATAGCCAGAATAAATAGCTTAAGTGTAAGGGAGAGCATAGAAGCAGTTTCTTGGTGCATACTTCAGCATGAATAAGGCATGATGAGGACAGGGATACAGCTGGGCTTTGGGAATAACTGCAAGTAGAGACTTGTATGCTGTTTGGACTCTGGCTATTTTTTGAATATATGATTTTATTATATATGTATTTTATGGTTGTTCAAGAACAGTTGTCTCCATTTCCCTCCTATCATTTCCCCTCACCCCACCCATCTCCACCTCTCACCCTTGATCATACCTTTTTTTTGGCCTTGTTCATATGTCTTTTATACATACTCCTTGATGACCCTCTTCCCCACTTTCACCTTGTTATCCCCTTCCTTCTCCCCTCTGGTCACCATCAGTTTGTTCTTTATTTCAATGTCTCTGATTATATTTTGCTTGCTTATTTGTTTTGTTGATTAGGTTCTACTTATACGTGAGATCATAGGCTATTTGTTTTTCACCACCTGGCTTATTTCATTTAGGCTAATGTTCTCCAGATCCATCCATGCTGTCAGGAAGGGTTGGAGCTCCTTCTTTCTTTCTGCTGTGTAGTATTCCATTGTGTAAATGTACCATAGTTTTTTGATCCACTGATTTACCAATGGGCACTTAGGCTGCTTCCAGCACTTGGCTATTGTGAATTGTACTGCTATGAACATTGGGGTGCATAGGTGTTTTCATTTGGTGTTTCAGGATTCTTAGGGTATAATCCCAGCAGTGGAATTGCCGGATCAAAAGGCAGTTCCATTTTTAGTTTTCTGAGGAAATCCCACAGTGTTTTCCACAGTGGCTGCACCAGTCTGCATCCCCACCAAGTGTACTAGGGTTCCCTTTTCTTCACATCTTCTCGACCACTTGTTTGTTAATTTGGACTCTGGCTATTTTTATATTGGCTTTTTTGTGTATTTGGATTTTCTCTTTCTCTGCAGAATGGTTTTCTATATTCAGAAAATACAGTTGCTGACAGCAGTTAAGTGTTACATAATAAAGCTTTGCCACTGCAGAAGGACTAAAGATTTTGACTTGGCTTTCCTGCTTCAAAGGTCCATGTATCGCAGGAAATGTCCCAGTTTGGGGCAGTTGTGCCCTCCCCCTCAGCTGCTCTCATTGTAATTAGGTATATGTGTGTGTTGGGGCGGGGTGTGATTCTTGTAACCAAACAGTATATGCTGTGTGCTCAACATATTAATGTACTATGAAGTAATTACATTTTGAGGGCTGTGCTTGCCAGTACATATATTTAACTCTAGGCCATGAACATTTATGGAGGGGAACAATAATGAAGACAAGTGCTTCAAATGGTTAAATGAATGTTATTTTGGCATTTAAAATGTATATTATTACTTTTATTGGAGATATACCTTCTTGTTTCCTGTTGGCTTAAGATGCATTTTTTTTCTTGCATTTGTAAGCATAAACTGACAGAAACTTTCAAATTGGGAAACGTTGTCTGGATAATAAAAAAAAGTTGACTTGGGATAAAACAGGTTATGGTTAATTGATAAAGCAAAGATATTGCTGATTAACTAAACATAATTTTTAGTTTCCCGAAAGGTATTACTGAGATATTGCAAGTTAATTTTTAAATGGCACTTTCAACTGAAACTTTCCTAACAGCTACTTACTGCTCTCAGGGCATGACTGACATTAAAGCAAAAGAAACTGGCATATTTGCCACTCACAACAGATGAGTAGATGAATATAAGCTAGAGAATCTTTTAAAATATCATGTGTACAGCATTAAAATTTGTGTGCATGCATGTAGCTTATATTCACTGGAGGCTGATCTTAGATGTTAGTCAAATGGGTATGATTTTAGAAGTGATACGTTTATATTACGGAAGAGAGAGGCAGAACAATGAGCTTATTTCTCTTTCTCTTTTTTGCACCACAGGATGGGAAATAGTGGGTGGTGACCCTGGCTATAGGTCGAATTACTGCCTACTTTATAACACCTTAATTGGGTGCTGGATGTAGATGTAGTGGACAATTAGGGGGCAGGGGGTGTGCTCTGTGATTTAGTTATCAGAGAGAGGACCTCTTGTAATTTGATGTCTCATAAATTTATTGACTATCCCCTTTGTGTACACATCCTTTAGGAATGACCAACAGGGAATGATAAGGCATGGGTTTGCATGGCCAAATATTTCTTGTAATTTGAATCTATGAGTCTCTGAAACCAGATATTAAGTTGATGGACCAATCAAATGAATCAGGAGATAATCCATTATTTCTGTAATAATTCAATTGGCAACTTGATCTTCTTTCACAATCTAAAAACCTGGTTATCCATCAAATGGGAATAAAATGTTATAAGACAAGGACCTTTCTCCTATTCCATATTAATGAACTCAGTCCACCGATCTTTGTCCAAACATGATACCCCTGGCGGAGTGTCTGCTACTTCTGTTTTTTGTTTGGCAAGAGACAATTAATGTATCTTTACCTATTTCATCTCCACCCTTCACCCCTGTGTTCTCCCCAACTCCTGCTCCTAAAACATGCTTTTCTGTGAGAATTCAAGAAGCCAAAGTGCCCTATGTAACCTTTGTAAATGACCTAAATGAAGATTTTTTTCTGTAGCAACAGGAACTGCTGATCTTAAATATAATTGCATTTATTTATACATCTTGAAGCCAAAAGGGTTTTCTTTCTCTTGTATTATCATAATGCAATTTGGATTTCTTTCTCTCTCTCCCTCTTCTTAGTAAAAAACATAGCAATGTTTGACTCTTAGTTGTTACTGAAACTTATCTACTGAAAATAACTTTGAAAATTAGTTACCATAAATAGAGTACAAACAGTCTTTGGCTTCTATATAATAAGTGATCCTCTTCAGGAACTATTGATTCTAGTCTGTTAATATTGCAAATCGAACTAAAATAGACATTATCTGTGCTGTATGGGGGTGAGTGACAAGGGTTCTGCACTTAGAGCTTTTGCTGGGAAACTGGATGGCAGCCAGCTGAGAGCACTGTGACAGACTTTTAAGAAGTTGGAATTTGTGAATGGTGTCTCAGGAAGAAAGGCTTTCAGTTTAGACAGTTGTATAGTTAACGATGATTAGCTCCAGACAACTAGTAATTAGCTCTAGTCAATGAAGCCAATTTCTAGCTTTACACCTGAAAGGATAGCTTACATAGCCAAAATGCACAGTAAACTCTTAATTTATGCTGTCAAATTCCTTAGCAAAATCATTGTTTGTTTTTTGTTTCACTGTTCACATTTTGGTGTAGTTTCCTTTGCTAGTTGGTTGATATGACCCATGTTAGTGTCTCACTTTTTCACATAGCCTTCTACCTTAGCCTTTTTTATGTTTTTAATTTTGATTGACTGCATATATTTTTATAGCAATAATTGTGTACCAGATTGTCTATTTCATATACATTAATTTATTTAATCTTTAAAACAACTCTCTGATGTGGGTACTATTATCCTCAGTTAAAAATGTGAAGCAGCTCTGGCTAGTGTGGCTCAGTGGATCGAGTGCCATCTTTTGAACCAAAGGGTCACTGGTTCAATTCCCAGTCAGAGAACATACCTGGGGTGCAGGCCAGGTCTCCAGTTGGAGGCATTCAAGAGGCAGCCACATGTTGATGTTTCTCTCTATCTCTTTCTCCTTCCCTTCCCCTCTTTCTAAGAATAAATAAAAGCTTTTATAAAATCTTTTAAACAAATAAATAAAAATGTGAAGCAGTCATGGCCAGTGTAGTTCAGTTGGTTGGAGCTTCTTTCCATAACCAAAAGGTTGAGGGTTTGATTCCTGGTCAAGGAATATATCTAAGTTGCCTCTTATGATCCCTGATCCAGGTGGGTACAGTGGGCAACCCACCTATGCTTTTCTATGGTATCAATGTTTCTCTCTCTCCCCTCTTCTCTCTCTAAAAGCAATGGAAGAAAATGTCCTTGGGCAAGGATGAAAAATTATGAAACAAAAACTGGTGGTGGATTGTTGACGGTCCCAGTGCCAGTACATGGCAGAGTAACTTGGAAGAATGTTGATAGAGGGAACTCTAAGGAAAAGATGGTTATAGGAAGGAACTGTAAGGGAAAGATGGGCAATATGTTAAATTAGTTTATACTTTGTGAATATTAGGTGCTGATACACCTAAGGTAGAAATATTCATGACTTGGAATCAGGGAGAGAGAATAGAATCAAAAGCTCAAATGGAAGAGTCACTTCTTAACTAATAACAAGGAAAAAGAAAGGGAAAGTGAAATACCATTGCTATGGAAATAGGCAGAAGTTACAGGAGCTTTAAGAGAATGGTTTCAGTTGTCTCTGTGAGACTGGCGCCTCAGTACTTGATAAAATTGCTAATGTCCCCTTAGCATGCACAAGTATACCGACTCTTCTTATGGGGAAATCCCTGTGAAAACTTGATTAAGGATAAAAATTAGAGATGATTCTGAAAGCTATTTAAGTATAAACCAGAAATGAAGTGCTGCAGTAGTGCAGCCCTATCTGCAGTGGCAGTAAAGAACACCGATGAAGAAAAAAATCTCAGCGCACTTCAGGCAACACTTCTCACTGTCCACTTAACATGGAAAGAGAGATAGCCTGAGGTCATACTGTATACTTATTCCTGGAGTAATACTGGAAAATGTTTCTCAGAGGTTTGGGGGATATTGTGTCATTGAAACTCTCGGAGTGGCCTAGAAACAAAATCTATTTGTATTTAATGTGGTTGCTCAAGTAAAGGGTCCTATTTTATTTTTATTTTTTTAAGATTTTATTTATTTTTAGAGAGAGGAGAAGGGAGAGAGAAAGAGAGACATAAATGTGTGGTTGCCTCTTGCATGCCCCCTACTTGGGACCTGGTCTGCAACCTGGGCATGTGCCCTGATTGGGAATTGAACCTGTGACTCTTTGGTTCATGGGCTGGCACTCAATCCACTGAGCCACACCAGCTAGGGCTCAACTGAAGGCTTTTAATAAAAAGATGCTGGGATTATATCCTAAGAATCCTGAAACACCTTTTCAAAAGAACCTATACACCCCAGTGTTCATAGCAGCACAATTTACAATAGCCAAGTGCTGGAAGTGACCTGAGTGCCCATCAGTAAATGAGTGGATCAAAAACTGTGGTACATTTACACAATGGAATACTACACAGCAGAAAGAAAGAAGGAGCTCCTTCCCTTTGTGACAGTATAAATGGAATTGGAGAGCATTATGCTAAGTGAAATGAACCAGACAGTGAAAGACAAATAGCCTATGATCTCACCTGTAAGTAGAACCTAATGAACAATCAAGCAAAATATAACCAGACACATTGAAATAAAGAACAAACTGACAGTAACTACAAAGGAGAGGGGAGAGGGATAATGGGAGCAAATAGGGGAAGGGCCATCAAGGAGCTTGTATAAAGGACACATGGACAAAGCCAAAGAGGGTAGGTTTGAGGGCAGTAGGTGGGGATGGGTGAGGCAGGGGGCTGAGGTAGGGCAAAAATGGAGACAATGTACTTGAACAACAACAAAAAAATTAAAAAATAATAAGTGCATGTGGTGTTCTTCTTTGAAGATGTCGGTTATTTTCTCAGTGAACTCAGAAATAAAGTGCATGTGGTGACAATGATGGAAGCTATGCATGGCTGAGTAGCACAGACCTCTCAATGAAACATACCTGGTTTCTTCTACTTCTGAATGACAAATATTCTAGCAACATTAACATGTAGCTTTGTCCTGAGTCCGAGATAGGTTACCAGACATTGAGAACAGTGAGTTACATGGTGTTTGATTATAGTGGCCCAATTACACTGTCAAGTGTGCAGGAACTTGTCTTTTTTTGTATTTGTATTCCTTTTTTTATGTTTCCTGCTGCTACTACCATCAGAAATTAATTGACCACTTTTTATACAAGCCTGATATAGTAATTCACATACTGTTGCCTCAGATTAAGCAACCCACTTTACAGAGAAAGGTTTAATGCCAGTGGGATTTACTGTCTTATCATGTGTCCACTAACTCCAAATCAACTGATCAAATAGTGTTGGAATGGCTTACTAAAGACTCCACTAGAAAGCCAGCTGGTAACCTTGTCATTATGGGATCCTGACCCAGAGTTTTGTATAGGATACTATCCTTCTCACATACTGGCCTCTCTGAGATGAAGGTTAGAGGTATACACTTTTCTGAATTATACCTAATGACCTACTAAAATTATTTTTGCTTCCCATCCACATGACTCTTAGCTTTTCAAGCATAGAGATTTTAATTGCTGGAGGATGGATGCTTTTCCTCCTTGGAATCCTAGTTCTATTGTGAGAATTAGGTGATATCTTCAGTCTTTGGCTTGGAGACTGCTTCTGCCTCTTCATGTTACCTGAATCCTAACTTGCCACGGTCCAGCTGCAGCAGAGTCCAGGGATTCCTAAAAGATGGGTAAGGCGTCGGCGATGGGTAACAGATGACAACACACCTTAAAGGACAGTGAAGCTCTGTTCCGTTTATTGCAAGTACAAGCAGATTTTTATATTTTCATTTTTGGTAGTGATTAATATTTGCAGGTGCATAGCATGATCAGTTAAGCAGAAAAAATCAATAAAAAGGTAACCAGGAAAAGTACGAAAGTTCCCATAGATTCAGTTATATTAAACAAAAGTTGTTTTGACCTGGAGAACCATTAAGCAGACAATTTAAAATAGCTCTATGTACAGAGTTTGAATGTCTTATTGTTTATTAAAGTTCTCTTAGTTTGTCATGGGGCAAAAGGTACGCTAGACCAGGCAGAGGTTAGGAAATTCATTATAAGCCTTTGTGATGTCTACCTTAGCTATCTATCTTTCTGTCTAAAATGTTTCTTTATGTACTATGGACTCTAACTCCTTGGTAATCATTTCTACATGCTTAGTTTGTAGTAGCTAACCAGCTTCTCTTGTTTCTTTGCCTGTCTAATTCTAATCGATATATATTCCTATTCAAGGTAAAGGATGGGCTGTTATTCCAACAACTTTTAGACATTCAGAGACTATTTCATTAGAGGGGATTTTTCCATCTTTTCAGGCAGTTCCATGGGGAATACTAATGTTTTCCCCTGAACTGTCCCTTCTTCTTGGATAATTTTCACAGGAATAAGTAAGTACAGTACAATGCCTATATTCAGTAGTAAGAGTAAAATAATTCAAATAAAACAGCCAATTGTTAACCCATTTTGGATGCTATGTTCTCTTCCGTGGAGACGAATTCCTTGAACTCGAGTCCTCCATGCCTGGACCTTGTCAGACAACATGGCTGAAAGAGGACGTGGGATTAGCTTTTGCAAAATGTTCATGTTCCTCTGTTAACAGTGCTTGGGATAATAATGATTCGAATGAAGTAGGAGCTTAATGATGTCATCAGGCTAATTTTGCTTCCTCATGCCACTATGGGTATAGGTAAAAAAGGAAATCATGTATTAGCTGGGATGATTGACTCTGTCTATAAAAGGGATATAGATTTGTTTATTCCAAGTAGACATCAAGAGGAGTATGGTAGAACCCATGGAATTCCCTGAGATTCCTCTCACTCCTACCATGCCCAGTAGTATGGGCAATAGAATTTTTCCTACAATATTATAATAGAAACATTAAGGACTCAAATGGAGATTTGGATTACTCCACTAGACAAAGAACTCATTAGGCAGTGTTTTTGAATGTGAGGTACAACCCATAAACCTAAATTTGAAGCACATGGAAAGGATACTGGAGGAAAGAATTCTCAAATACCAGATAAGGCAAAAGTAAGTCCTTGGTTTTATTTGTACTTTTTTATTGCTGATAGAGAATAATAATTGTTTCCTTTAAAATAGTTATGATAATTAAAATGAAAATAATTTCCACATTGACAATTGATATAGTGTGTATATATAGCTGAACTAGGGGAATTCTGGAACTTCTAGAGATTCTGGACTTGAAGAAGAGTATATCCATGATATCAAACCTGGTTTTAGTTGCTGAAAGTGTCTTTGGTTCAACTCCCTTTAGGGAGGGGAGCAATTATGTTGCCTTTATGACGGAATAATTGAATTATGACATTGTTAGATATACAGGAATCAGGGAATATTCCAATAAGCTGTAGGGGCAGGAGTTGAATGCTATAGGTATTTTTGGAGGTAGTGCTCAGCACATAGCCATTTTCCAGAAAGACTTTCTCTTTTTTTTCCCCCAATTTTTTTATTTAATTATTTCTCAAGTACAGTTTTATGTCTATTACTCCCATCCCATCCCACCCCCGTGCTCCCCCCTCCCATTTCCACCTTTCTCAGTTATTGTCCATGTATCCTTTATATATGTTCCTCTAAATCCCTCCCCTATTTCCCCTGAAATTCCCTCCCCTCTCCCCTCTGGTCACTCTCAGCCTGTTCTCTATTTCAGTGTCTTTGGTTATATTTTGCTTGCTTGCTTGTTTTGTTGTTTAGCTTCCTGTTAACAGTGATATCATATGGTATTTGTCCTTCAACACCTGGCTTATTTCACTCAGCATAATGCTTTCCAGGTCCATCCATGATGTTGCAAAAGGTAGGAGCTCCTTCTTTCTTTCTGCAGCATAAAATTCCATTGTGTATATTTACCATAGTTTTTTGATCCATTCGTTTACTGATGGGCACCTAGGTTGCTTCCAACCCCTGGCTATTGTAAATTGTGCTGCTATGAACATTGGGGTGCATATGTTCTTTTGGATTGGTGCTTTAGGGTTCTTAGGATACAATCCTAACAGTGGAATTGCTGGGTCAAAAGGCAGGTCCAATTTTAGTTTTCTGAGAAAATTCCATACTGTTTTCCATAATGGTTGTACCAGTCTGCAATCCCACCAACAGTGGACCAGACTCCCCTTTTTCCCACACCCTCTCCAACATTTGTTGTTTATTGCTTTGTTTATGATAGCCATTCTCACGGGTGTAAAGTGGTATCTCATTGTGGTTTTAATTTGCATCTCTCTGATAGCAAGCGATACTGAGCATCTCTTCATGTGTCTCTGGATCCTCTGTATGTCCTCCTTGCAGAAGTGTCTGTTCAAGTCCTTTCCCCATTTTTTAATTGGGTTAGTTGTCTTCTTAGAGTGAAGTCTTGTGAGTTCTTGGTATATTTTGGAGATTAAACCTTTGTCTGAGGTATCATTGGCAAATATGTTTTCCCATACAGTTGGTTGTCTTTTTATTTTAATGCTGTTTTCTTTAGCCGCACAGAAGCTTTTTATTTTGATGAGATCCCATTTATTTATTCTTTCCTTTATATTCCTTGCTCTAGGGGACATATCAGTAAAAATGTTGCTGTGTGAAATATCTGATATTTTCCTGCCAATGTTCTCCTCTAGTACTTTAATGGTGTCACAGCTTATATTTAAGTCTTTTATCCACCTTGAATTTATTTTGGTGTATGATATAAGTTGGTGCTCGAGTTTCATTTTTTTGCATGTAGCTGTCCAGTTCTCCCAACACCATTTGTTGAAGAGGCTATCTTTACCCCATTTTATGATACTGCCCCCTTTGTCGAATATTAATTGACTGTAGAGATTTGGGTTTATTTCTGGGTTCTCTATTCTGTTCCATTGGTCTATGTGCCTGTTTTTATGCCAGTACCAGGCTGTTTTGATTACAGTGGCCTTGTAATACAGTTTGATATCAGGTATTGTGATCCCTCCTACTTTGTTCTTCTTTCTTAACATTGCAGCTGCTATTCGGGGTCTTTTATGGTTCCATATAAATTTTTGAAGTGTTTGTTCTATGTCTGTGAAATATGCCATTGGTACTTTAATAGGTATTGCATTGAATCTGTAAATTGCTTTGGGTAGTATGGACATTTTGATGATGTTAATTCTTCCAATCCATGAACACGGTATACGTCTCCATTTGTTTGTGTCTTCCTTGATTTCTGTCTTCAGTGTTGTGTAATTTTCTGCATACAGGTCTTTAACCTCCTTGGTTAGATTTATTCCCAGATATTTTATTTTTCTTTTTGCTATATCGAATGGGATTTTTTTCTTGATTTCTGCTTCTGCTGATTCATTGTTAGTATACAGAAATGCCTTTGATTTCTGGATATTGACTTTGTATCCCGCTGTTTTGCCAAATTCATTTATTAGTTCCAGCAGTTTTTTGGTAGAGTCTATAGGATTTTCCATGTACACTATCATGTCATCTGCAAACAGTGACAGTTTTGTTTCCTCCTTTCCGATTTGGATGCCTTTTATTTCCTTTTCTTGTCTGATTGCTGTGGCTAGAACTTCCAATACTATATTAAATAGAAGTGGTGAAAGTGGACAACCTTGTCTTGTTCCTGATCTTAGTGGAAAAGCTTTCAGTTTTTGCCCATTCAGTATGATGTTGGCTGTAGGTCTTTCATATATGGCCTTTATTATATTGAGGAATGCTCCCTCTATTCCCACTTTGCTGAGTACCTTTATCATAAATGGGTGTTGTACCTTATCAAAAGCTTTTTCCGCGTCTATTGATATGACCATGTGGTTTTTGTCCTTGCTTTTGTTTATGTGGTGTATTACATTTACTGATTTGCGGATATTGAACCATCCTTGCATCCCTGGGATGAATCCCACTTGGTCATGGTGTATGATCTTTTTGATGTATTGTTGGATGCGATTTGCCAATATTTTGTTGAGGATTTTAGCATCTATGTTCATCAGTGATATTGGCCTAAAGTTTTCTTTCTTTGTTGTGTCTCTATCTGGTTTTGGAATTAGGATAATGCTCGCTTCATAAAAAGAGTTTGGGAGTTTCCCATCATTTTGGATTTTTTGGAATAGTCTGTGAAGAATAGGGGTTAGCTCTTCCTTAAACGCTTTGTAGAATTCTCCTGTGAAACCATCTGGTCCGGGGCTTTTGTGTGATGGGAGTTTTTTGATTACTGCTTCAATTTCATTTGCTGTTATTGGTCTGTTCAGGCTTTCTACTTCTTCTTCATTGAGTTTTGGAAGATTATATTTTTCTAGAAATTTGTCCATTTCACCTAGGTTTTCAAATTTCTTGGCATACAGTTCTTCATAGTAATTCCTTACAATCCCTTCTATTTCTGTGGTATCAGTTGTAATCTCTCCTCTTTCATTTCTGATTGTGTTTATTTGTGTCCTCTCTCTTCTTTTCTTAATGAGCCTACTTAAAGGCTTGTCTATTTTGTTTATCTTTTCAAAAAACCAACTCTTGGATTCATTGATCCTTATAATTGTGCTTTTGGTCTCTATGTCATTTAATTCTGCTCTGATCTTGGTTATTTCCTTCCTTGTACTTGCTCTGGGCTGTCTTTGTTGTTGTTCTTCGAGTTCTTGCAGGCGTCGGGTTAGGTTGTTTGTTTGAAATGTTTCTATTTTCTTTAGGTAAGCCTGTATTGCTATGAACTTCCCTCTCAGGACTGCCTTGGCCGTGTCCCATAAGTTTTGGGTTGTTGTGAGTTCATTTTCATTTGTTTCCAGAAACTTTTTGATTTCTTCCCTAATTTCAATCTTGACCCATTCGTTGTTTAATAGCATACCATTCAGTCTCCATGATTTTGGGTGTTTTGGGTTTTTTCCTTTGGGGTTGGTTTCTAATTTCAGTCCCTTGTGGTCAGAGAAAATGCTTGGTATGATTTCAATTTTCTTGAATTTGTTGAGGCTCATTTTGTGTCCTACCATGTGGTCTATCTTTGAAAATGTTCCATGTGCATTTGAAAAGAATGTGTATTTAGCTTCTTTGGGATGAAGCGCTCTATATATATCAGTCAAGTCCATTTCTTCTAGAGTGTCGTTTAATGCTGCTATATCTTTGTTGATATTTTGTTTGGAAGATCTGTCCATTTTTGACAGTGGGGTGTTAAAATCCCCTACTATAATTGTGTTGCTGTCAATATCTTTCTTGAAGTCTTCTAGGATTTTTCTTATATATTTGGGTGCTCCTATGTTGGGTGCATATATATTTATGATGTTAATGTCTTCGTGGTGGATTCTTCCCTTGAGCAATATGAAGTGACCTTCTGGGTCTCTCTTTATGGCCCTTTTTTTGAAGTCTAATTTGTCTGATATGAGAATTGCTACCCTGGCTTTTTTTCTTGACCATTTGCTTGGAAAATTTGTTTCCAGCCTTTCACTTTTAGTCTGTGATGGTCTTTTGTCCTGAGGTGGGTCTCCTGTAGGCAGTATATGTGTGGGTCATGCTTTCTTATCCATTCAGCTATTCTATGTCTTTTGATTGGAGCATTTAATCCATTTACATTTAAGGTTATTATTGAAATGTAGTTATTCATTGCCATTTATGTACCTGTGTTCCTCTCTGTCTCTCTATTTTCCTTCCTTTCCTTAAAGCAGTCCTTTTAGTATCTCTTGTAGAGCTGGTTTGGTGGAGGCAAATTCTTTTAGACTTCTTTTGTTTTGGAAGCTCTTTATTTGGCCTTCTATCTTGATTGAGACCCTTGCTGGGTAAAGTAGCCTTGGTTGTAGGCCTCTGGTTCTCATTACTTGAAATATTTCTTGCCATTCTCTTCTTGCTTGGAGTGTTTCCACTGAGAAGTCCATAGCTAAGCTTATTGGGGCTCCCTTGTATGTTACTTCCTTTTTCTCCCTTGCTGCCTTTAAGATTCTCTCTTTGTCTTGGAATTTTGCCATTTTAATGATGATATGTCTTCAAGTGGGCCTCTTTGGGTTCCTCTTGAATGGGACTCTCTGTGGTTCCTGGATTCGTGTAACTTTTTCTCTCATCAACGTAGGAAAATTTTCATCATTACTCTTTCAAATAGGTTTTCTATCCCTTGTTGTTCTCCTTCCGGTATTCCAGTTATTTAGATATTATTACGTTTCATATTGTCTTGCATTTCTCTTAATCCCTCTTCATTCTTTCTGAGCCTCTTTTCCCTTTCTTGCTCTGTCTGGGAGATTCTTTCTACTGTGTCCTCCAACTTGCTGATCTGATCTTCTGCCTCATTGATCCTGCTTTTCATTCTTTCTATTGTGTTCTTCAGTTCTGAAATTGTATTCTTCATTTCCTCTTGGCCTTTGCTGATAGTTTCTATTTCCTTTTTCATGTTGATATAGTTTGTGGAGAGCTCATGGTAGCTCCCCTCTAGTTTCTGGTAGCTCCCCTGGTAGTTTTTGGTAGCTCACTGTGAGGTCTTTGAATTTCCTGATAACTAGTGCTTTGAATTCAATATCTGATATCTGACTTGCCTCTCTTTCATCTAACATTATTTCTGAGACTTCCACCTTTTCTTTCATTTGGGCATTGTTTCTTTGTCTTCCAATTGTTTATGAGACTCTTCTTGTTAGCCTCAGCTTCTTAAATTGATCTTTTCTGACTCCCTGGGCTTATGGTGTGAACTTGTGTGGTAGAATAACTGTGAAATTCAGTGGTGCAGTCTCCTGCAGGTATCTTGATGTTCTCCGCTTCCACCTACTCCTTTCTTGGTGTGTGTGATCAGTTGGAGGGGAGGCAAAATGGTTTATGACAGCAGGAGAGTACTTTATGATATTTACAGTCACAGCCGGTAGAGAAGAGATAGAAGATCTTTAGGCTATATATAGTGTTAACTGTAATCTTCATCCCAATTTGCCACTTTTAAGAAAGGATAGACCAAAGGTAAGTCTCTTGTTGGGGAGGGAAGTCTTGTGAGTTGTATCTAGAAAGCAGTGAGGTTGTGGGTGGTCAGATTTTGAGGTAAGGTGAGAGTAAAGAATAGTAAATAGACGTAGCATGTGAGCAAGTAGAGTTAATCACTACAGTAATAGAATTCAGGAACCTGTAAAGTGGGGTAAGATCCGAGAGATGTGTTGTGAAGTATTTACAGTGGTATAGAAAGCAACAAAACAAACAAACAAACACACACACAAAAAAAGGGCAAGAGAAGTGAGGAAAAAACAATAAGTTTGGGGTGAAAGGAAGAAGTACTAAAACAGGAAAAAAGAAAGGAGAGGAACAGAGTACTGAAAGATACAGCAACAATAAAATTAAAAAATATATACGATTACTGAAAAAAGGTTAAAAAAAGTTAAAAAAACAAAAAAACTCCTTCCTTGTTGGTTTCAAACTGTCCAATCCGGTTTTTCTGGTTTCAGCAGGACCCCTCTGTGGGCTGGGTTGTAGGCCCAGGCACACACCCGCCCGCCAGCCAGGCTACCAGACTGGGGTGTGGGCGCCCGCCCTCCCGGCAGGCTGCCTGGGTCCTATGGGATCTGGTACTGGTCCTTCCAAGTCCTGTGGCTGGGTGAGAAGGAAGTCAAGCTGCCTTCACAGGAGAGCACCCCAGTCCACTTTCCAGTAAAAACTTCTCCAGAAAGCGTGCCTCTCAGCCCAGCCCAATCCCCAACCTGCCTGGTTAGGACAATGCTCCTCTCAAATTTCCTGGGCTGGCAGGCTGGTGGGCTGGCAACCACAGAGATCACAACGGAACATGGTCCCCTCTCCTTGCCACCCTCCCTGCACACCTAGGCAGACCGGTCTCTGCCACCCAGCCCTACCTAGATGGTGAGGGAGGGAGCCAGCTCTTCCAAGGACCCCGCAACCGGCCCAATGCTCCACTGGGTGGTGGGCTCCCTATGAGTTCTCCGTGGCACTGGCTGCAGATGGAAGCCTCTATACCCCTAATGCAGTGGCAGTGGCGGCTCCAAGGCGTTTTGGGCTGTCCTAGGGCAGCTGGCCCTGCCGCTGCCGCTTTTGTCTTTACTCACAGGTGCTGGGCTCCCGATGAGTCCTCTGCGACAGACACCCCGATGCTGGCCATAGACAGAAGCCTCTGGGCCCTAGAAGCTGTGGCAGCAGCAGCTCCAAGGTCTTTATGCACCGGCCAATGGATGCTAGTCCTGCCGCTGCTGCTTATGACTTTACTCTGGGGTGCCTGGCTCCCAAGGGCAGCCGGCCCTGCCGCTGCCGCTTTTGTCTTTACTCACAGGTGCTGGGGTCCCGATGAGTCCTCTGTGGCAGACGCCCCTGTCGCTGGGCTTAGGCGGAAGCCTCTGGGGTCCGACCGCTGTGGCAGCCGCACTCCGAGGTCTTTCCGTGCCGGCCAATGGCTGCCACCGGCCTGGCTGCCTCCGTCCTTACTCGCGTCCCTGAGTCCCCAACTACCTGTAGCTGTCTGGTTCGTCACTATCTCTGGTCTCTTATTTTCATAAATGCCAGGGAATTGTTGGTTGGGGAATTGATTGCACTGTTCTTCAGTAAATCTGCCAGGATTTTCTCCCAGGGGTACGAGAACTGGAGTCGCTCCGTCCTACTCTGCCGCCATTTTTCTCTCCCAGAAAGACTTTCTCCCAAAGTGCACAACGGGAGTTCTGTTTATCGTGCTGGTGCCATGTAGCCTTGGCTGTAATGCTACAACTGAAGGACCAGAAGTTGACAACTGATCAAAGCTGGACTACTCAGATTCTTTTATGGAAATATGAAATTTGGAACATTGTGGTTGATAGGGCTAAGTTATATTAATAGCAGTGCTACAGAGAGTACGTTCTCAAATTCCTACTGTAGAGGTCTCCAGAGCTGATTTGATTTCTATTTTTCCCAAAAGTACTTGTTGATCTCTTTTTTTAAAATTTCCATTAAGACTATCTAGTGCTCTTTCAATAAATTCCCCTTTTTGTTTATGCTGATTGGACTTGGTTTTCTGTTTTATTCCAAGAGTCCTAACTTATATAAATAAGTTAATAAATAAATAGAACCTCAAAAGGAGTTCCAAACTTGAATTTTGACAGTAGACTAAGGAGCTAGAAGTGGCGGTGAGGAACAAGGGACATATTGACCACTTCTCCTAAAAGTAGAGGGAAGATGCCTAGTGTTTGAGAGAGTTGGGAAGGACATGGCTCATTTGGTGAAAATAGTTTTCAGGTAATAAGAGGAGGTAGAAGCAGTATCACAGCCTAGAGCTGACAGTGTTACTGAGGTTCTCACAAGAGATCTGGGATGGCTAGAGGACTAGAGAAGGGGTCATATAGCAGATGTTCAGTAAATACTTATCAATTGTGGAGACACATAAATAGAAGGAAATGATCCCTTCTCATTACAACCTCAGTAAAGAAGGATGTGTGCCACTATTGACCTGTGATTCTCAAATTATAGCTCACTCCCGTAACTACTTCCCCAGGGTAAAACTGCCTGAGCTGCCTGGGGCTGTGTTCTCTTCCCTATGACTCATCCTTGGTCAATACTATTTTAGTAGAGAGATTTAGTTAGAAAGGTTTCAATAACTTCGACTTTTAGGGAGAAGAGTTTTAGGATCTCTGTTTCTTCCCTCCGAGAAGGTCTCTAGAGTTCTGAAAATTTTCTCTCTAACAAATGTTAGTGGTGCTGGAAAAAAATAAAAATTCCATTTTTACCTTGTATAGTATGTGATATTAGGTTAATGCTAACTGTGAAAACAAAACGATGCCAAAATAGTTTTGAGCTTTGGAAAATGACTTGAACTCAGTAACTTATTTCTCTCTCATGTAACACCACTGAAAGGGTAACAGGTCATTTAGGGGCTCAGGCAGAGCTTCGCCATCATCGGCATGTGGCTTTCAGGCACTGCCTCCATCCCAGCCAAACAGAAGAGGAAAAGAGCGTGCATGGCATGAGTTTTGTCCAGAGTGAAACTGGAATAAATAGATCACTTCTGTCCATGTTCAGTCGGTTAGAATTCAATCTCCAAGCCACTTAATTTCAAGGGCGGCTGGGAAATGTAATCTACTCTGTGTGAAGAAAAAATAAAATATGTATTTGGATGATTAGCTAACAGTCTCTATCTCCCATTATTACCCATTGTTACCTAGATTTCACTCTTAGGTGATTTTTATATTTACAAGTTTACTGTACTTTGAAACGAAAGAAAGTTGGTGACCTTGCCTCTCTTCACAGTTCCTGTAAGTTTCATAACTTAAAAATTTTAAGTTCATACTGGGAGAGGAAAATAGATAAATTTGAAAAAGCTAAATTATATACACTTGCATCTTACCATGTGTATTCAGAATTACAAAACACATTTTTCATATTCAGTCCTTGTTAGAAACTGTAAAATTCTAAGCTAACACATAATTATCCTTCACAAGAACAATTTGAGGAGCAGAAAAGACAAGTCAAGCTGAGATTTGCAGATTGGGAAGTACTAAAGAGAGCCGTCCGGAAGGCAGTACGAAGAAGGCAGCAGCTGGGATAGAGTCCGGGGTTAGATTCTAGATATGGAGGTGAGGGAAGAAACCAATACAGGCCCCCACAGAGAGAGGATGTGGGAGCCAATATGCCTTATTTGTAGGGACTTTCAGTATACTTACTGCTGGGCAGGAGTCAAGCCCATGGCATGGGCAACCTACTGAGAAGAAAGCAGGTAAATAGGTTCGCTTGGCTGGAAGCAGGATTGAAAGGTGGAGCTTTTAAATCACTTGCTGAGAAGAACGGGCACAATAACTCAGGATTAGCAAATTGTTCTCCTGGTAGCTTTTGAATTTGAAATGACTATGTTGCAAAGTTGGTATTTTTAGTGGAAATATAAAAATATAAGGTTATTCACACTCACATTAATTTTATTTTTTATCTACTTGGAATGATTGATATTGGAACGCAATTAAACTTTAAGGTGTATAAAATTCAATTAAAATCGTAACGAGTACCCAGTAAGAGTGAAAATTAGTCAGAGGAAGTTTTAATCTTTGATGCTGTTTGTGGTCTGTGAAATAGGAAAATGTTTTTCAGATGGCAGGTGACTGGTGACTCTGAACTACAGGAACACATTGACTCTGAAAACAGTGCTTCTTGGAAGACAAAAGAAATGCTTGTGATTACATGGCTAGCCAGTACTTTATGCAATGGGATTTTGAAACTGCAAGCATAGTGCTTCTTTGTCAATGTTTATTGATACTCTGGGGTGCACTTTTCATCCATACCAATTTTGCATGGCTTCATAAGAGGAAGAATTACACAGTAAATATATAAATTGTGAAATTCTTTATAACTCTTGACTTACAAAGAATTATAGAGAGTATAACTCTTTATAACTCTCTATAGAGAAAGTAATGAGTTGGGTCAGAGAGTGGCTAGCCACTGAGGTGTAGAGTCAGAACTGGCCTCAAATCTGGACTTTCATTTATTAGCTTTGTGTCTTTGTATAAGTTATTGTACCTTTATCTACCTGTGTTCTCATCTATAAAATTGTCTCCCTAATAACCATATCTAAAGGCCCTGAAAATTAAAATATTTTTATGGTATCTAATTTAAAGCAGCAAAACCTGATGTGGAATGAAGAGAAATTTTAGTCTTTATCCCATTTTGTGTCCATTTTATGCATTTTGTGGCAGAAGTATTAATATATTTGATAAAGGTATGCTGCCCCAAACCCCACTCAGGGTGAATGCTGGATAGATTCTGTTTATTTCTCTAGATTCACTCTTCAACTTTCTCAGCCCAGCTAAGCAGTAGAAAATCTGACCTACTTTTTATACTCCCTTGTGGTGTGTTTCCCATTGTATTTGACCAGTGGAAGTCATTTGCAAGAGACTGGCGAGAGGAGGCAGAGTGAAGAAACTTAATTCTCCTAGCTTCCTTTATGATGAGTTACCATAGTGTCTCTCTAGATTGAAGGTCTCAGCACCTGAAAGGTTAGCCAGTCCCCACAAGCCTTTTAGTCTCCAGCTTTCAGTAACTGCATTCTGCCTGTACCTCTTCCAGCCTAAATGTGTAATCACCACAGTACTAGTCCCAGGTTACCAAGCTACCCTAAGGCTTCTCTATACCTTGGTAAAATGTGTCTTAATTAAATTTTTCTTAAATTACCCTAATTTGTATGTTAGCTGTTTTGGGGGGGGGACCCTGAAAGATGGAGAATGTCATTTAATTTTGAAATATATATTGAATTACTTTCTAAACATATACACAAATACACATTCTAAATTCTAAAACACATGTGGCCCCAAGGGTTTTTGATAAAGGATTGTGAATCTGTATTCTAGTAATATTAGCCCAGGAGTTTTACCATGTTTTATAAACTATTACTCTGTTCAAAAGTTCCTGTTGAGCCCTGGCTGGTGTAGCTCAGTGGATTGAGCACAGGCCTGCAAACCAAAGGATCGAGGTCGGATTCCCAGTCAGGGCACATGCCTGGGTTGCAGGCCAGTTCCCAGTAGGGGACATATGAGAGGCAACCATACATTGATATTTCTCTCCCTTTCTCCTTCCCTTCTCCTCTAAAGATAAATAAATAAAATCTTTTAAAAAAAATTCCTGTTGATACTCAGTTAAACTCAGAGCATTTTAAATGGTTCATGGGTTGTGCCACCCATAGCTTAGTACTAAAAAAGTAAAAATTGTCACTGAGCTATGAGTTTAAATAAACCCCTGAGAGGGGGTACAATATTTGGACAATAGTTTCACAATTATAATAAACTTGTCTTTGTTACTTTCCTTAAGAGGAAAAGAAGATGCAGAAAGGTTAGAGCTCAAATCTGCTTGATTACTTTTTCACAACAGGCCTTAGAAAGGGTACCTACCTGGTAGGAATAATGTAATTTTAAATTACTTCACCTTTGCTCAGTGCTTCAACAAGAATAAATTTCACCCTCCAGGTTTTTAATTTTTGCTTGTGTATGATTATATTTTATAGTAGCTCTTCAGTGATAGAACAGAATTTAGAGTCAGGAAGGCTAGCTTTGAGTTACCTCACTCACTTTTAATTTACCACTTGATTTCTTTAGTCCTTGTTTTTAAAATGGGGGTAAAAATACATATTTTACAGAATCCTGAGGATTGACTAGAATAACTGTATCGATCATCTTCTATGGAGCTCAGCTCATAGCAATAGCTCCCGTGCTTCTCAAACCAGAAAGAGTTTGTGAACATAGCCACTCAATGAGGATGGTGTGTTCCTGAGACTGACAGTAACTGCACCTGTGTCACTGCTGCTGCTGGGGCATTTGAAATCCTCATGGACTGAACAGAACCTCCAGGCACTACATGTGAAAATTATGACCCATTTGGGACTGTTATATGCACACATCACTGCAGCAACAGAATAAGTGTAGAGTGGTACATGTCAAGTTCTGCTTTGCCAGAGAAGTAAAGAGCTGAACGGAGTGTTTTCTTGTTTGGAACCACACATTTCATGTTTGCTTCTATTAATTCACAAATATATTTAATACTTTAATATTTAATGTAGTGTTAATAAATGTGAATCAACATGTTGGGCTTATAATAACATATCACACAGCCATTATTTTTGAAAAATTATTTTATCATTGTTCAATTACAGTTGTCCCCATTTACCCCCACCAGTGGCCCCCACTCCAGCTGCTTCCCCACCTCCCTCCCCTGCTTCCACCCCCTCCCTTGGTTTTGTCCATGTGTCCTTTATAGTTGTTTCTGAAAACCCTTCCCCCTCCCCACATTATCCCCCCCCCTTACTTCCCCTCTGATTACTGTCAGGTTGCTCTTAATTTCAATGTTTCTGGTTATATTTTGCTTGTTTGTTTGTTTTGTTGATTAGGTTCCAGTTAAAGGTGGGATCATATGGTATTTGTCCCTCACTGCCTCAGCCATGATTTTTTAATACTTTATATTACATAGTAAGTTTCAGTCTTTTCTAGTGGAATTTCCTAACCAATTTTTTTATTGTTGTTCAAGTACAGTTGTCTCCATTTTCCCTCCACTACTCTCCCCCTCTACCCCAGCCAGAGACATTGAAATAAAGAACAAACTAATCATTCTAAGCAAACAATAAGGTTAGCCCAAAGTATTACATACTATGAAGTAATACAGTTTCTAGAGATGAGCTACATAGTTGACTTTGAGCTTCTTGTGGCTAAAGAAAAAGAAAGCCGAGTACACAATTTTTAAGGGTTCTTAGTTTCTTCCTGGTACCAATATCTGAGTATAATTTCTTCTAAGGGCCTCATAAAGTGGCATACCACATTGAGAATTTCCACAGGCAATTGTAAAAAGAAAAACAGAGCCTTCAGAAATAACATTAAGAAGCAGCGTTGTTGAGCCAAATAGTCCTGTGAAAGTTGGTGTATGTTAATGGGATATAGCTTTCACAGTGATGATGGAATAAGAAATAATTGTCCTTTTGTCTGTTTTTTAATTTATTATAAAAATTAGTAATCAGCTCTCTGTGGATTGGGAGATCTTAAGAACAGTATAGATAAAGAGTTTTTCTTTGGCAGTCAAAATCAAATATTGTATTTTAAATTAATTGAAACCTGTGATTATGATTAAGATAAAATATTGATATTTTAAAACTACATTAAAAGTTTTCTTGTGTTTTTAATCACTATTCTTCTTCTTAAATTAATATTCTATCTGAGAAGGCTGAAGGGATAAGATTAAAAGAAGTCATTAACAGAAGGAAGTACATTTAATGGAAATATGATTATCATGTAGTTTGAAGAAAATTACATTGTGCCTCCTACTAATTGCTATTTTGTACTCCCAGTTGCCTTGCTTATCTTAATATAGTTTTGGCTTTAGGAAAAATATTAAAAAATAATATATACATACATTATTTAGAATAGAGCAAAGTTAAGGCATAAGTATATATCCTTTAGTACTTGAAGAATGTGAGGGTGTTTTTTTTACCTTAAAATTGTCCTTGTTAGTCTTTGTTACTTTTTTGGAGTGTCGCACAATTTGAGAAATTGCTAAGTCATGATCATGGTCTTGTCCCCTTGTAGTAGTAGTTATCTTGCATGGGGACTGTGAAGACCCTCAGAATAAAAATAATAAAAAGCAAACAAACAAAACAAGGAAAACACCTAGTTCTATCCTCTTATTCCAGTGTCATTTCTGCATTAGTTTTTCTTGGCTGTGTTAAATTTTCCAGAGCTTTCAGACAGTTTTTTATTTTTATTTTGTTTTGTTCAAAGTTTATAGTTGTTACCAGAAGTTGGCATGATCATGTCTCTGCCTAAATTTTTAAAAGCTTTTAAATTAAGACATTTAGTTTTTATTCTGAATTTAACCTACTGTAATCTTAACTGTTTCCACCCGAGAAGTTACCCAGCAGTGTTCTGGTACCATTCTAGTTCTTTTAGATGCTGTAGATATTGTTGCTTTAGGTTCTGTTTTGTTTGAGCTCCCTAACAACAATACTAAATTTTCCATTCTTTGTATCCTTTGATAGGAATAAAACATTTTTTGGTCATACACTTATTTTTTATGATTAGTATTTTGAATGGGAGAATCTTTTTTTTCCTTTTTAAATATATTTTATTGATTATACCATTACAGTTGTTCTATTTCCCCCTTCATTCCCCTCCACCCTGCACACCCCTCCCTGACCCTTCCCCCCCGTTGGTTTATGTCCACGTGTCTCAAGTTCTTTAGATTCTATATTTCCCCTACTATTCTTGCCCTCCCCCCTATCTATTTTTTACCTACCGTCTATGCCACTTATACTCTGTACCTTCTCCCACCTTCTCCTCCCACTCCCCTGTTGCTAACCCTCCATGTGATCTTCATTTCTATGGTTCCACTCCTGATCTAGCTGTCCTCTTGGTTTGCTTTTGTTTTAGGTGTGGTTGTTAGTAACTGTTAGTTTGCTGTCCTTTCACTGTTCATATTTTTCATCTTCTTTTTCTTAGATAAGTCCCTTTAACATTTCATATAATAAGGGCTTGGTGATGATGAACTCCTTGAATTTGATCTTATCTGAGAAGTGAATGGGAGAATCTCAATCCTAATCCAGCTCTGCTGTGTACATTCTTTTTTTCAGTTTCAATTTCCTGCCTTGTAAAACAATCACTCCCCACAGTGCTGTTTGAATCATGCATGTTAAGGGGCTAACACAGATACTTGGCAGACGGTGTGTGCTCTGTAAAAGCTTAGGTGTTATTATATGCTGCTTCCTGAGTTATTCACAATTCTTAGAGTTTGGGAACTAGATTCTTTGCTCTATAGTTCAACATTGGGTTTCTGAAAGAAATTGAGGAGACTTTTGGAGAACAGATTGGAGTTCTTTGAATAATTAAATTAAGCCTTTGTATATGAATACTGTCTTTAAGAATCACATGGGCTGAAGTACCAAAATTTTAATCTCAGCTGTGTCTGGAAGGGATTTATTGATTGTCTATTGTATGTCAGGTGGTACCCAGGCATGGTGTGGGAGGCCAAGGTGAAGCAGATAGGTCTCCTTCCCTTGAGACTCTCATGCCATTGAGTGATAGCTCTAGGAAAGCCCTCCTAGGGAACTGGGCTGTGTGAGATGAAGAAGCAGTGCTCCAATGCTTGTTGTTGGCTCATGTGACTGTGGAGGCTTGACAAGTCCAAAATATGCAGGGTGGGTCATTAGGATGGAGACCTAGGGAAGAATTGCAGTTTTAGTCCAAAGGTGGTCTGCAAGCAGAATTTGCTCTTATTCCAGGCAGATCAAATGAGGCCCACCCATGTTATCCAAAATAATCTGTTTTACTCAGTCTACTGATTTAAATGTTAAACTCATCTAGATGTATCTTTAAAGAAATATCTAGAATAATGTTTGATTTGGAAACCATGGCCTAGCCAGGTTGACACATAAAGCTGATCACCACAGGGACCTGTTCTTGAAGTTTGCCTGGACCCCATAGCAGATTCAATCTTAGGTGGTTCTCCTAAGAACCTCCTAAAAACCTGGCCTTACATTTTCATCACTACTTCTCTCTTAACTTTGTTCATGACTGTTCTTCAAGTCTTGACTCCTGGTACTGCTGAGACCTTGGGCCTGTCTGACTACACCATTAGCCTCAGTCTTGCCAGCATTGTTTTTGCCCTGTGCAAACTTCTGCCTGGCCTCCTCCTGTAAACCCATGTCCCACCTTGATCCTAGCATGCTTCATTCGGCCTTCTGCACAGATTACTCAGTTTACGGATTCCTGACCAGAACTAGGACACATATGCCTCTTAGGGGGCCATTAGTGTCCTAGAAGTTAATCTCTTTCCCTTAGCTTTATATATTATCTAGAATTTATAGGAATTACTGGGATCTTTATTATAAATTTCAAATACTTCCAGTCTTTACTAACAGTTTTCACAGGACATTGTATTTCATTTGTCATATTTCTTTTCTGCTTTGGTTTGAGCTCATTTACTGTAAGACTGCTCCTGCCCTCTTTATTCTCTCATCAGTGTTTTGTGGATAGGAGTGATTATTCAATATACTGCCATTCTTTTAACAATTGAATGAGTGTGATATTTATGATAGCAGAGTATTCCCCTTATTTTGCTCCATTATGATTTTTATTCTCAGGGACCTGGGGTTTCAAATGCCACTGTTTGGAGTAGCTGTCTTTAGAGTTCTTATCAAGGTGCTTATTAGATCCTGTAAATAGTTGCCCTACCTGATATATTCCAGTGAGTGATGTGCTTACTGCTTAGCATTTCAGATTGGATCTAACTTTCTGGGATTAAATTCCAGATGTTATTTTACAGCTTGCCATCTGTCTGTTTGAGGAACTTTCTTTCAGGTTGTAGGTCAGATGTGTGTTTACTAGCGTATTAAAACTTACTTATTAGGTCTTCATTTGCTACTGTGTTTTCTCCAATGGCACAATAATTTGTTTTCCTCTTCAGAATTATTGAAGGGTAGAAACAAAAATTTTTAGCTTAAAACTACATCAAATGATTTCATTGGTTGTATTTAGTGGCTTAGAATATTACAGAAAAGAAGTACATATTTTTTCTTCTTTGAAAGGATAAACTTAAATCGAGAGCCATTTAGTCTATAAACATAACTACTTTTAGAAAACATATATGAGAAATGTTATAGAAACAGTAAAATCTGATTCATCTAATAGCCTGCTCTGACATTTGGTTTTATTTTTCAAATATGCTAGCCATATATTAACATGTAGTTATTCTCTTTGAAAAAAGTATACATATTCCTTTCTTTTTAATCATACTTAGCTTTTCAAATATGGTTACCATAGCCTCTTATGCATTGTAAGAAATTATTACTGAAACAATTTTACTTTGAAGTATACTGTTTTAAATCTTTAGATCAATATAACCATTTATTATCTTATAATAATACCTTAATACCTTATTTATGTCAATCAAATTGGAAATGTAGTGTGATAAGGTAGAAACTACTTGAGTTTAGTAAAATTGTAACAGACCAATCAATATTTCAAATATAGGATTTCATAATGAGATTTTAGATGGGTATTGATGTCAGTTTTCTGTGTTACTGTTAAGAACAAGTGATCTCAAACTTAGGTGGTTCAAACTATTATTTATAAACAAGTTGTTTGAAAATTAGAATGCTTTTTCAAAGAACTATTATAGTAATTGGCAAGTTCCCAGGCCTACATATAAAAGCCTATTCAAACATAGTATTGCTGAAAAGAGTGTTTTAATGGTGTTTGTGACTTCTGAAATCCAAAAACCATTGTAAGTTCTGATTTTCTTTGTATTTCTCTGACTCTTGAGCGTGGAGGAAGTTTGGAAGGAATGGGTAGGCAGTACATATGTGTGGTGAGACTAGAAGTGAAAACAATGGTTGTTGATCAGTTCAAGTAGAGTTTGGATGTGGAAGCTTCATGGAGAATTCTTATGCTCAGGTAATGGACAGGAAAGTCATGGCCTCTAGAGCTTAGCAGCAATGAGAATGTTGCCCTTCCCCTTAGTAGAGGACTTCAGTGGTCCTATAGGATGAATGAAAGATCACTGAGGGTATGGTCCTGGTAGAGGTCTTGGTGGTGGTAGCTTTTCGTGTGTATTGGATCCCTGTCAACTGTTTTTAAGGATTTAGTGTTAGGCAAGATTTTAATACCAGCTTTACATTTTTGAGGATCTGCTGGTGCAGGGCTTTTAAAATTTCATTTGCTTTTAAAATTAATTACAAAGTGAGTAGAAGGAAGGAGATAATAAAGATCAGAGCAAAGAGAAATGAAATAGAGTCTTAAAAATGGTGCAAAAGATCAATGAATCCAAGAGCCTCTTTGGAAAGATAAACAGGATTGACAAGCCATTAACCAGACTCATCAAGAAAAAAGAGAGGGACTTCTGCCAAGATGGAGGCATAGGTGGAAACACTGTGCCTTCTCCCACAACCAAGTTTGGATACAACAAAAGTTTTGGAGAACTAAGACACACCCAGAGACCAGAAAATGGAATTATACGGAAGTCCGACAGCTACAAACCGTTCAACGAGGATGGTAAGAGAGGTGGAGCCAGCAGCGGAGCTGGGTTGGGCACGACAGACCTAGGAGTGCAGGCAGCCCAGAACTAGTCGGGGTGCGGGGCAGACTGACCAAGGTCGCACATTCGCGCGCAGTGAGACTGACCTTGCAGACCCCAGGGGGTGAACCCAGTGGTGGAGGGTTGACAGTGGTGGCACAGTAGCATGCTGTGGACCGAGGCGCGTGGGCCTGGTGACGGTGGTGGCTACGGTGCTGGTGGGGGTCGCGGCAGCAGGCGGCGGAGGGAAGCCATTGTCCCTCTTTGACCCTGCCCCACATACAACGTCACAACCCAGCGACTTAGTTGCCCTGCTCTAGTGAACATCTTAGGGCTCCGATCCTGCTACTTAACAGGCACGAACAGCCCAAAAGATGGTGCAAGAACTCAAAGTCCCAGAGCCGATAACTCTAAGCGACCAAGAGATTGCCAGCCTCTCAGAAGCCCAATTTAAGACACTGTTTATCAGGATGCTCACAGAATTGGTAGAGTACAGTCACAAATTAGAGGAACATATGAAGGGTAAACTAATTTAAATGAAGGGAGATGCACAGGAAGCCAATAGTGATGGAAAGGAAACTGGGACTCAAATCAATGGAATGGACCAGAAGGAAGAATGAAACATCCAACCAGAAAATAATGAAGAAAGGAGAATTCAAAAAAATGAGGAGAGGCTTAGGAACCTCCAGGACATCTTTAAACGTTCCAACATCCGGATTATAGGGGTACCAGAAGGGGGAAGGAAACAGCCATGAGTGGAAAACGTATTTGAACAAATAATAAAGGAGAACTACCCCAATCTGGCAAAGGAAATAGACTTCCAGGAAATCCAGGAAGCTCAGAGAGTCCCAAAGAAGTTGGACCCAAGAAGGAACACACCAAGACACATCATAATTACATTCGCCAAGACTAAAATGAAGGAGAGAATCCTAGAAGCAGCAAGGAATAAGGGGACAGTCACCTACAAAGGAGTACCCATCAGACTGTCAGCGGATTTCTCAAAAGAGACCTTCCAGGCAAGAAGGGGCTGGAAAGAAGTATTCCAAGTCATGAAATCCAAAGACCTACAGCCAAGATTGCTTTATCCAGCAAAGCTTTCATTTAGAATGGAAGGGCAGATAAAGTGCTTCTCAGATAAGGTCAAGTTCAAGGAGTTCATCATCACCAAGCCCTTATTATATGAAATGCTAAAGGGACTTATATAAGAAAGAGATGATGAAAAATATGAACTGTGAAAGGACAGCAAACTCACAGTTACTAACAACCACACCTAAAACAAAAGCAAAGCAAGAGGACAGCTAGATCAGGAGTGGAACCATAGAAATGAAGAACACATGGAGGGTTAGCAACAGGGGAGAGGGAGGAGGAGAAGGGGGGAGAAGGCACAGAAAATAGCATAGATGGTAGGTAGAAAATAGATAGGGGGGAGGGCGAGAATAGTGGGGGAAATATAGAACCTAAAGAACTTGAGACACGTGGTTATAAACTAAGGGGGGGAATGGTGGTGGAGGGAGTGTGTGGGTGGAGGGGAATGAAGGGGGGAATAGAACAACTGTAATGGTATAATCAATAAAATATATTTTAAAAAAGAAAAGAAAAAAGAGAGGACCCAGATAAATAAGTCAGAAATGAAACAGGAGAAATAACAACTGATCCCAAAGAAATACAGGGGATTGTAAGAAAATATTATGGACAAGTATATGCCCAAATTGGACAATCTGAATAAAACGATGAAGTCCTAGAAACATACTATATTCAAAAACTAATCAGGAATAATCAGAGAATCTGAATAGACAGATTTCACCTAGTGGAATCAAGCAGTAATAAAAAAAAAACTCCCAGGAAAAAGAAACCCTGGACCAGATGGCTTCACAGGTGAATTTTATCAAACATTTCAAGAACTAATACCTCTACTTCCCTATTTCATGAAAATTCAAGAGGAGAGAAGAACCCCAAGCTCAATTTATGATTCCAGCATTATCCTAATTCAAAACCACATAAAAGCACTACAAAAAAAAAATAAAATTATAGGCCAATATCCCTGATGAACACAGACACTAAAGTCCTCAAAAAATATTAGCAAATGTAATACAACAGTGCATCAAAAAATTCTAACACCATGGTCAAGTGGGATTTATTCTAAGAATGCAAAGTTGGTACAAATTTGAAAAAGAATAAATGTGATACACCACATTAAAAAAAGGGATAAAAACCATGTGATCATATCAGTAGACACAAAAAAGCATTTGATAAAATCTAGCACGCACTGATGAAAGGAACTTTCAGCAAAGTGGGAATAGAGGGGACATACCTAAATATAATAACCAAAGTTGGAGGAGTCACGCTACCTAATATCAAACTATACTATAAGGCAATAGTAATCAAATCAGCATGGCACTGGTATAAAATCAAACACATAGGTCAATGGGGCAGAATGGAGAGCCCAGAAATAAACCCACATCTTTACAGTCAATTAATATTTGACAGAGGAAGCAAAGGTGCACTATGGGCTAAATATAGTTTATTCAATAAATGATGTTGGGAAAATTGGAAAGATAAGTGCAGAAAAATGAAACTAGATAACCTTCTTATACCACACACAAGAATATATTCAAAATGGATCAAAGATTAAATGTTAGACCCAAAACAATAAAAATGTTAGAAGAAAACATAGGCAGCAGAATTTCAGATATTGCTCATAGCAGTATTTTATCTGGTATGTCTCCTGAGATAAGAGAAACAAAAGAAAAATAAGCAAATAGGACTACACCAAACTTAAAAGCTTTTGCACAGCAAGGGAAACCATCAACAAAACCAAAAGACAACCCATAGAATGGGAGAGCATATTAGCAAATATATTTGATAGGAAGTTAATATCCAAAATATAAAGAACTCATAAAACACAATATCAAAAGCCTAAATAATCCAACTGAATAATAGGCAAAGGTCCCAAATAGACACTTCTCCAGAGAATATACAGATGGCCAACAGACATATGAAAAATGCTCAATGTTACTAATCATCAGAGAAATGTGAATTAAAACCACAATGAGATATCATTGAGATATCTCATTAATGAGATATCATCTCATACCTGTCAGAATGGCTATCATCAATAAATCAACAAACAACAGGTGCTAGAAAGGATTTGGAGAAAGGAGAACCCTTTGGAACTGTTGTTAGGAACGCAGACAGGTGTAGTCACTGTGCAAAGCAGTATGGAGATACCTCAAAAAATTAAAAATCCACTTATCTTCTCACCCCAGCAATCCCACTTCTGGGAATACATCCAAATATACTAGAACACTAATTCAGAAGAACATAAGCACCCCTATGTTCATTGCAGTGTTATCATTTACAGTTATCAAATAAGGAGGCAGCACAAATGTTCATCAGTAGATGAGTGGATAAAACAACTATGGGACATTTCATGATGGAATACTTCTCAACCATAAAAGATGAAAGTTTTACCCTTTGTGATAGTATGGATGGACCTAGAGAACATTGTGCTAAGTGAAATAAGCCAGTCAGAGAAAGACAAATACCACAATTTCCCTAATAATGTGGTATCTCATGAACAAACTGAACTAAAAGGAAAAGAGAGACAGACTCAGAGAAAGGAGGATGAGCTAGTTGGGGTGGGGGGCAGTTAGGTGGTAGAGGGATTGAGGAAAAAGGACCCATGGATGTGGACAATAATGAGGTGATTGTAGTGGGGAGAGGTGCATAAGGGGGATAAATTGTAATGGAAATTAAATTTTTTAAATATGGAAAATTTATAACATAAAAATAAATTACAAATTATATATTCAACATTGCTAAGATCTTAGTTTTTCCCAACTGTAAGTTCAACACATTCCAAATATAAACCTCAGAACTGTAACACTTCTAGGAGATAACATAGGACAAAACATAGATGAGCTGGGGTTTGTTAGTAAACTTTTTAGGTACAGCACCATAAGCATGATTTATGAAAGAAAGATGTATTTGTGGGACATTATTAAAATTAAAAGTTTTCTGTTTGGAAGAGAATGAAAAGACAAGCCACAGGCTGTGGGAAAACTTTGCAAAACATATATTGATAAACAACAGATACCAAAATATGAAAAGAATTCTTAACACCCAATAATAAGAAAGCACTTAATCCAAATTATAACTGTGTAAAAAATCTGAACAGATACTTCACCAAAAAATATTACAGATTGCAGGTAAGAGTAGAGAAGTATGTTCAACATCATATTTAATTAAGGAACAGCAAATTTAAATAAGTTAAAATCACTACCCACCTATTTAATGGCTAATCTCCAAATTGGTGGGAATGTGGAGTAATAGGAAGTCTCATTCATTTCTGGTGGAACTTACATTGATACAGTCACTTTGGAAAAAAGATTGACAAATTTATAAAGCTAAGTGTAATCTTATGGTAAGAACTAGCAATTGTGCTCATAGGTATTTATTCATATGAATTGAAAACTTATGTCCACAAAAGAAACTGCACATGAATGTTTATAGCAGTTTTATTCATAATTGACC
This sequence comes from Sturnira hondurensis, assembly GCF_014824575.4. Taxonomy (NCBI): domain Eukaryota; kingdom Metazoa; phylum Chordata; class Mammalia; order Chiroptera; family Phyllostomidae; genus Sturnira; species Sturnira hondurensis. The sequence goes on along the minus strand of NW_028081011.1, from coordinate 220,636 downwards.
TAAAGTGGAAGCAATCAACTTGTCTTTCAATAGGTGAATAAATTGTGGCACACTCATTCAATAGAATTATTATTCAGCAATATAAAGAAATGTGTTATCAAGCCCAGAAAATATTGCAACATAAAAGAAAAACGGTTTGCCCTGGCTGGTGTAGATCAGTGGACTGAGCGCAGGCCTGCGAACCAAACAACTGTGGTTCGATTCCCAGTCAGGGCACATGCCTGGGTTGCAGGCCAGTTCCCAGCATGGGACACATGAGAGGCAACCATACATTGATATTTCTTTCCCTCTCTCCTTCCCTTCCCCTCTAAAGATAAATAAATAAAATCTTAAAAAAAAGACAGTTTGAAAGACTATGTAATACTTGAATCCAGCTATCTTACATCCAGGAAAAGGAAAAACAGAAACAGGAAAAAGGTCAATGGTTGGAAAGGGCTGAATGGGGATACTGAATGGGCAGAGCACATGGCTCTTTAGGGCAGTGAAATGATTCTGCATGGTATGGTGGTAATGGTGGATTTATGACATTACCAATTTGGTGAAAGTCGTACAATAGTAAAGCGCAAAAAGCAAACCCTAGTGAAAACTATAGACTTTATTTAATAACATTATATCAATTTTGGTTTATCAATTACAACAAATGTGCCACATCGCATAACATGTTAATATTAGGGGTAACTCTGGGAGGAGGAGAGAGAGTATATGGAAACTCTACTTTCTTTTCATTTTGACTGTAAACCAAAACTTTCCCATTAAAAAAAATAAATCTCACTTAAAAATAAGTAAACAAAAAACAAAAATAGGTAAACAAAAAAACCCCACATTTACTATCAATTGCTAATAGTAACATATTTTTTCACAATTCTCTAGTATTTTAAGGTAGTACTTGATTTTAAGCAATTGTGAAATAATATTCATGTAATTTCAGGGTTTCTCAGACATGTTTTATTGACTCTCAGTGACAAATCTTTCACATTTGGAAGTTTGTTCTACAAATTGCTTTATTATCCTTCTGAAATCATATATGTTTTCATCATATATGGTGTCAAAATATACCCATTTATCTTTTAGATGCTTGTTTATTTGAAAGTGGTTTCTTATGTTGCATTTTTTGCACTGAAGCTGATTTATTTTTTTAATAAAAAATTTTAGCTTAGGTATCAACTTTATATTTCACACTCTTACCTAGATTTCTAAATTAATGCAAAGTAAAGTAGTATCAACTAATTTTTTAAAATATATTTTATTGATTATACCATTACAGTTGTTCTATTCCCCTCTTCATTCCCCTCCACCCTGCACAACCCCTCTCCCTCCATTCCCCTCCTTTAGTTTATGACCACGTGTCTCAAGTTCTTTAGATTCTATATTTCTCCTACTATTCTTGCCCTCTCCCCTATTTTCTACCTACTGTTTATGCTATTTTCTGTACCTTCTCCCCCCTTCTCCTCCTCCCACTCCCCTGTTGCTAACCCTCCATGTGTTCTTCATTTCTATGGTTCTGCTCCTGATCTAGCTGTCCTCTTGGTTTGCTTTTGTTTTAGGTGTGGTTGTTAATAACTGAGTTTGCTGTCCTTTCACTGTTAATATTTTTCATCTTCTTTTTCTTAGATAAGTCCCTTTAACATTTCATATAATAAGGGCTTGGTGATGATGAACTCCTTGAATTTGATCTTATCTGAGAAGCACTTTATCTGTCCTTCCATTCTAAATGAAAACTTTGCTGGATAGAGCAGTCTTGAATGTAGGTCTTTGGATTTCATGACTTGGAATACTTCTTTCCAGCTTCTTCTTGCCTGTAAGGTCTCTTTTGAGAAATCAGCTGACAGTTCTCCCAGCAACTCTTCCACTGTTCAAAATGCTGCAAAATCCTTTGTTGGAATCACCATCAGCTGCCCAGTTGTATTCCTGAGTCTTATTAACTGAAATCTCTTCCCTTTCAAAGGTGATATTAGTTTTGGGAAAAGCCAGAAGTTATAGAGCACCAAATCTGGGCTGTAGAGAGGCTGAGTCACCTGGGTGATTTCATGTTTTGCAAAAAATCTCTGCTCAAGACATGAAGCATGAGTGGGTGCATTGTCATGATGAAGCTGCCAATCACCAGTTTCCCATAGCTACAGCTGTTTCCATCATATTGCATCTCTCAACTGATGAAGAACATTGGAGTAGTACTCTTTCTTGATCTGGCTACAATTTTTCCATGCCTACTTTAGGCATGAAAACCAGGTGACTTCCCCTGGGATGACTGGGCCTTTGTTTCTGGATCATAGCTGTAGACCACAGGTGGCAAACACAAGGCCCAAGGGCAGAATCTGACCCTCCACCTTGTTTCATCCAGCCAGGCACCTTGTTTCTACCTGGCAGCAGCACTAAGCTCTTGCTTAACTGTTAAGGAGAATATACACTTGTACAGTCCTAAAAGTACATTTGGCCCTTTGCAGGCAATATCGAGGCTGATGTAGCTCCTGGTGAAAATGAGTTTGACACCTGTGCTGTAGACCCACTATTAACCATTCATCTCTGGTTATGACCTTGAGGATATCTGGTTCATTGGTAGTGGTTTGAATCATGTCATTAACAACTGCATCACAATGTTTCTTCTGCTCTGGTAGCAAAAGCTGCAAAACGAATTTTGCCATGAAACATTTCATGTCAAGATTCTGTGTCAAAATTTCAGACATTAGTTTTTGGACTCCCCAGATCAGCTTCTAGTTCTCACGCTGTCAGTTGCTGATCTTTGTTAATTACAGCCCGTACACATTCATCATTTTTAGGTGTTCTGCTTGTTCTAGGCCTTCCAGAATGTGGATCACTTTCAACAGATTCTCGACCATCTGTGAAATGTTTGTGCCACACTTTTATTTGCACTGCACACATTGCATTGTCCCTATTATCCCCAGAAGCCTTCTGAATCATCCAGATAGTTTATGCAGAGGGATGTTCAAGCTTAACACAAAATTTGATGCAGATTTGTTGCTCTTTCACTCAGTCATTTTGAATGTGATGGCCACAGAGTACACATGCTCACTCAATGGCTTCTGCCACCCCCATTGATTAATACAATGAAGCTGTCATTGTTCACACATGCAAATTCCAGTCTTCTCCCCTTGGCTGCCAGGTGACATTGATGTGCAAACCGTTTACATTATATTAACAATGACTGGACTTCTTTTGGATAGACCTCATACCTACATTATTGAAGCTTTTAGTAAAGACTGCTCTAAGCCTTAGAACAAAGTTTCTGCTGATATTTTGTAGAATTCTTCTTGGGTATACATTTGCTATTCCTATTTCATCTATTATTTTCCTGTAAACATGCATTTTCTGAAGCTATATAGTTATATTTTCAAATAAAATTAGAAAATAATTGTATTAAACATTATTTAAGCTAATTTAAAACTAGCTTAAATTAATTGCTTAATTATTAATAAATTATTTTGGATTATTTAAGTTCTCTGCATGTTTTTAATATGTTCTGTGCTCCATGAACTTTATTATTATATCCTTTCCATGTACTCTATTATTACATCCTTTGTTTCTTTGCAAATTGAATGGCTTCATTTCTCTAACTTTTACCAGTGTCATACCACATTCTCTCTCTCTCCACCCCCATATCTGTCACACACACACACCCCTTCACAATGAGACAAATATATATACACATACAGATTATTTTTGGACCTTATAGGTAGGTTGCATTCTTGGCAAAAAGCTTGACCATTCCAGAGTGAATGCAGCTGCCTCTCCCTTCCTTTGGGAGATCAGCATTACTAATCAACTTGAATATTCTTACTTCACCTTTTTGCTTACTGTTTTGCATATGCAGAGCACTTAAATATTTGCTTTTTTAATTTATCAGAATAAAATGGTTATTATACTTTAAAAGCCAAATATAGATCAAAGTAATTTTTAATAAAGTTTTGTTTTTTGTAAAATATGGAAAACAAACCCCTACATTTTCTGTTTATAGTTTGCCATTGGAACTTAGTAGTAAAAGGGCAGTCTAAACAGAAGTCATCTCTCTTCGGGGAGATTTAAAAAAATATCAAGTTATACAAGCTTACCTAAAGCTATATCTCAGGACTAATACTTTCAAATGTAAAAGGGATAAAATTAACATTATGAACAGCTATAGGTTTAACTTAATAAAGCTTAACATTATAGTAAAATATTTCTTTCTTAAAAATATTACATCTTTTAAAATATGGAAGAGGTTGATTACACTATGAGATACTTTGTGTAATGATTAATATTTATCACACATACACTAGCACCACAAAATTTGCAGAAAATAGTCTACATGAGAATTTTTTTTTAAATTTCTGGATAGTAGAGAGCCTTGTTTTTACCAGTAGTAAGTAGTTTAACATTAATGTACATTACACATTATGGATTAATATTAGGACCTTGAATAAGCACATTTTCAATCAGAGAAATGTAGCATTTATTCCTAATGGTGAAATTGTACTTGATTGGTTATTGTAATACAGGAATACTTTTCCTGGCAGTTTCTAGCCCCACATTAAAATGATGATAATAATAGCTAACATTTATTGATTATTTACTATGTCAGATGTTCTATTTGCTACAGTTATTCCCATTTTGCAGATTAGGAAACAGAGGCAAGCAGTGGTTAAACTTACGCAAGCTTATATACCTAGTAGTGAGGCCATGATTTGAACTCCAAACAGTTAGGGCTCCTTAGCACCCACTCTGCACTGTTAACGTGTATTGCCTCCATCATAGCTTAGGTAACTTATTTTTCTCCCTTAAAATGTCTTGACAGGTGTTCTAAAGAAATACCTCATTCAGCTTCAGCAGAACAACCAACTACACCTATTTTTGTACTTCTATTCATAGACTTCTACAAGTAGAGCAATTGCATAACATGGTCTATCTATGTCGATTACACTTTTTTTTTTTACGATTCATTTAACTACTTGCATTTGGTATCATTTCCTTTCAACCTAAAGCACATGTGATGTAGATTTACTGGGACATTCACACTATATTTGGATTTAAAAGCTGTGGACCTCATATAAAAGTGCATGAACAACATAGTCCATTGGAACTACCCCATTCTTTATTGGTTTAGCTTTGATCTTTTACTGGAAAGGAAAATAATATAAGGAGAGAATACATTTATTGGACTACTTGTTTTTTATTATGATTGAAATACTTCTTATGGACTGACTAGCTGTAAGTTAACCCACTGATGTATAAAATTTCTAAACTGAGTGGCTTAATTGAATATAAAAACTAGTTTGCTTAGCATAGCTAACCAAATTTTCTATGAAATCTTTCATAAGCTTTTGAAAAGATTTATTTTTATCCCCTCCTTTTATTTTGTCTCTGAGAAGCAAGCCCACAGATATTTTTGAAATCAACTGCAGACTGTTTTGATTTGCTTGTGTTTGTGTCCTACAATTTCAGAGTCAACGTGTAGAATTGGAATGGTCATTCCTTGGAGTGGTTCAAAATTGAAAAGCAGTTTTATTATATATTCATTTTAAATTAAGTGAGAAATCAACTGGAGATTAAAACTCTTCTAGTTCATGCAATTCTTGAGGCTTTATAATCTTTAAAATAAAAATAAAACTTTTATGCTCCATACTTGAGACTTATGGTAGTCTGGTTCACTCCAAAATAATAATAATGCCTGTATCTGCAAAAAAGTAGAATAAAAAGAATTAAGAGAAATAATTAGCATTTTTATATTTTTGTTCAAATTATTTTTTATTGAAAATATGACATTCCATTACAAAAATGTTTGGTTGAAATACCATCTATTTCCTCTTTAGTCCTATTATCCTTCCTCTATTGAGAGGCTACTACATTTATAAATTTAGTGCATATTTCTCTAGTTCATAGTTTTGTCTGTTTTTTCTACTAATTTGGGAATTACTATCCCTACATTATTTTTAAAAGTCTGAAGTAGATATATCTTTAATGGTTTAAATTTAATATGCCATCTTGCATAAATCATTATATTGTTCACTATTTTAGATCTATTTTATTTTTAACTCCTGCCAATCAAACTGTCACTCAGAATTTTAAAAATTAGTGTTTATTGTCAGTTCTATGTTTGTCTTTTTTTCTTGCAACTAATTCCTTATTTCCAAAGTTTATTTAGAGTAAGAGGCCGTGAGTAGTAAACTCTCATTCATTTTATGTCTAAAATCTTTTTATTTTATCTTCTTTCTTTAATAATTTAGACTTCTAGGTATGGACTTCTGGGTGTAGAATTCTAGGTGGGCAGTTAGCTTTCTTCAATAATCCGGTAATATTTTATTATTTATAGCATTTTTTGTTGCTGACAAGAAGCTGGCTGTCCATCTAATTGTTGCTTCTATAACTATCTCTCATATCTTTTTGGTAGCTTTGAAGGTTTTGTTTTTGTCTTTGGTGTCATAGAGTTTAATTAGAATATGTCTAGCAGTACAAAAAATGAAAACTATAGGCCAATGTCGCTGATAAACATAGACACTAAAATCCTCGACAAAATATTAGCAAGCCAAATATAGCAATGTGTCATAAAGATCATACAACACAATCAAGTGGGATTCCATTACCAGAATGCATGTGTGGTACAATATTCACAAATCAATAAATGTGATTCACGACATAAAGAAAATGAAGGATGAAAACCACACAATCATATCAATAGATGCAGAAAAGGGATTTCATAAAAATCCAGCACCCATTTATGATAAAGACTCTCAGCAAAGTGGGAATAGAGGGAACATACCTAAACATAATAAAGGCCATAAACAAAAACCCACTGCAAACACCATACTCTATGGGCAAAAACTACAAATGTTCCCCTTAAGATCAGGAACAAGACAGGGATGTCCACTTTTTTCTCTTATTCAACATAGTACTGGAAGTCCTAGCCATAGCAATCAGACAAGAAGAAGAACTAAAAGGCATCTGAATTGGACAGAAAAAAGTAAAACTGTCTTTATTTATAGATGATGTAATACTGTGTATAGAGAACCCCAAAAAATCCACCAAGAAACTACTAGAACTGATAAATGGTTTCAACAAATTAGCAAGATACAAAATTAATATCCAGAAATCAGTTGCATGCTTATATGCCAATAACAAACTAATAAAAATGCAAATTAAGCGCTGACTGGTGTAGCTCAGTGGATTGAGTGCAGGCCTGCGAACCACACAATCATGGTTCGATTCCCAGTCAGGGCACATGCCTGGGTTGCAGGCCAGTTCCCAGCAGGGGACTCACGAGAAGCAACCATACATTGATATTTCTCTCCTTCTCCCTTTCCCTTCCCCTCTAAAGATAAATAAATAATAAAAAAATCTTTAAAAAATGCAGATTAAGAAAACATTTTCACTCACAATTGCTTCAGAAAGATAAAATACCTAGGAATAAATCTAACCAAGGATGTAAAAGACCTGTAATCAGAAAATTATAAGACAGAGAGTGAAGAAAGAAATTGAAGAAGATGCAAATAAGTGGAAGCACATACCATGTTCATGGACAGGAAACATTAACATCATTAAAATATCCATACCACCCAAAGTAATCTTACAGATTCAACACAATTCTATTAAGATTCCAATGGTGTATTTCACAAAACTAGAACTAATGTTTCAAAAATTTATGTGGAACCACAAAGTGCCCTACATAGCAAAAGTGATCCTGAGAAAGAAGATCTTGGAGGAGTCACACTACCTAATATCAAAGGCCATATACTATAAGGCCATAGTTATCAAGACAGCCTGGTACTGGCATAAAATCAAACACATAGATCAATGGGACAGAATGGAGAGCCCAGAAATAAACCCACACCTTATAGTCAATTAGTATTCAACAGAGGAAGCAAATGTGTACAATGGACTAAAAATAGTTCATTCAGTAAATGATGTTGGGAAAATTGGTTAGATATGTACAGAAAAAATTAAAGTAGATGATCTTTTTAAACACACACAAAAATATATTAAAAATGGATCAAAGGCTTAAATGTTAGACCCGAAACACTAAAAATGTTAGAAGAAAACATAGGCAGCAAAATCTTGGACATTGCTCATAGAAATATTTTATGGGATATATCTCCCCAGGCAAGGGAAACAAAAGAAAAAATAAGCAAATGGGACTACATCAAACTAAAAAGTTTTTTCGCAGAAAGAGGAACCATCAACAAAATCAAAAGACTACCCACAGAATGGGAGAGTATATTTGCTGATACATCTGATAAGGAGTTAATATCCAAAGTTTATGAGGAACTTATACAACTCAACACCAAACAAACAAACAATCCAATTAAAAAATGGGCAAAGGACCTGAATAGACCCTTCTCAAAAGAGGATATACACATGGCCAATGGACATATGAAAAGATGCTCAGTGTTACTAATCATCAGAGAAATGCAGATTAAAACCACAGTAAGATATCATCTCACACCTGTCAGAATGGCTATCATCAATAAATCAGCAAACAAGTGCTAGGGAGGGTGTGGAGAAAGGGGAATGCTTTGGCACTGTTGGTGGGAATGCAGATTAGTGCAACTACTGTGGAAAGCTGTATGAAGATACCTCGAAAAATTAAAAATCGGTCTGCCTTTTGACCCAGTGATCCCACTTCTGGGAATACATCCAAGTATACTAGAACACTAATTCAGAATAACATAAGCACCTCTATGTTCATTGCAGTGTTATTATTTACAGTTATCAAGATATGGAAGCAGCCCAAGTGTCCATCAGTAGATGAGTGGATAATACAACTAAGGGACATTTCACAATGGAATACTTCTCAATCATAAAAAAAGAAGAAAGTTTTACCCTTTGCAGCAGTATGGATGGACTTAGAGAACATTGTGCTAAGTGAAATAAGCCAGTTAGAGAAAGAGAAATACCACATTATTTCACTCATATGTGCAATCTAATGAACAAACTAAACTTACAAGCAAAATAGAGACAGACTCACAGATAGACAGCAGGTGGGGGTAGCTTAGGTCGTGGAGGAATTGAGCAAAAAGGAAAAAGGACTCATGAACCTAGACAACAGTGGGATGATTGTGGAAGCGAGGGTGTATAAGGGGACTAAATAGTAGTGGAAAAATACTATAAAATTTTTAAAAAGAATGTGTCTAGGTGTCGATTTGTGAGCATGTAATATGTGCATGTGTATGTAGGTATAGATATAATTTCCAGTTTCTTCAGTATGAGAATTCTTTTCTTTTTAATTTTGGCAAATGAGCATCATCTTTATAAATACTGCCTCTTCATATTTCTTTCTTTTCTCACTTATTGGGACTTCTATTTGACATATAATGTACCTTTTTTATTCTTGTACTCTAAATTTCTTAATTTTGTATTTACGTTTTCATTTTTTTTTCTATCCATATATGTATCTGCCTCATGTCTCTCTTTAACTGACTCTTATTTATGGCTCTTCTTTTTCTTTTATTGATGTTTCTCATTTCCAGTCTTTTTTGTTCTTTTTGAAATTAATTATTTTTACATTGTTCTATTCTTGTTTTATATACCCTTAAAACATTTTAAACATACTTATCTTAATATTCAGATGTTTAAAATTTTCTTTAGGAGATATATATATATGTACACACACACACACACACACACACACACACACACACCATATTTTTTGGACCATAAGACACACCTAGGTTTTAGAGGAGAAAAATAGGAAAAAAAATTTGAAGCAAAAAATGTGGTAAAAAAATGCATCTTATAATCTGAAAAATATGGTATATAATTCTATTCATGTAGCTGTTGACTTTCCCCTCCTTGTGTGGGTATATATTTTTTTAGATTTTTTTTCTGACAGTGGTAAAAAAGAAAGTCCTATGTGTTAGAAGTATTCCTACAAATAGTTTTATATTTGATTTTGCAGGGATGCTACATATAGCTTTAATTCTAAACCAGTTTTTTATGTTAGTTTTTAACTGGGGTCTCTATGACTTGTACATACTGTGACTTTGGACCCGACACTTGTATGTGTAGCACATATTGGAATTCTAATTTTCTGTGGGTGACTGTTCTTCCATCCATCACCCTGGCTAACTTTTTTGCTGATTCTCTGCAGTGGTGGAATGAGTGTTTCTATATCAAGTTTCAGAGATGGCTTTTTTTGCAGATAAATGTTTCTATGTTTACATTTTGTACCCAGGACATTATATATTATAAAAATGCTTTTTTCTTTTATATTGTTTTGTTGACTTCTGCTACACATGATAAAATAGGAGTTAATATATTCATTTGGTTATTTTACAAATATTTATCAAATGCTTGCTTTTTGCCTGGCACTATTTTAAACATAGGGGATATAGCAGTAAACAATATTTCTGCTTTAACATTAATATATGATGGGGAAGGAATCAGTCAATAAACAAATAAATTAATAAACAAATAAATCAGTAAATGTTTAGGTTTTATAAGAGCAATGAAGAAAGATAAAGTAGAGTAACAGAGATAGAGTGTGACTAGAGGGTGCTATATAGTAGTCAGGGAAGAGCTGTCTAATGAAATAATATGTGAGCAGAGACCTCTCTCAAAAATAAAATTTGTGATTTATGTATACATCTCATATATGATCACTACAGGCAGCAGGTTGAACAGTGTTATACTCAACGTGCTCTAACAATGCAGGGAGTGGAATGAGGTGAGAGTAGGGTAGGTAAGGTCAGATAGATTGTAGAGTTGCCAGTTTATGGGGATTCATTTTGACTTAGAGTAAGATGGGAAGTTCTTGAAGGATTTTGAGAAAGCACTGATCTGGCTGGTTTGTTGAAAATGGAGTGTAGAGAGATAAGAATGGAAGCATAAATACCAAATGAGCTGATGTTTTAGGGGTGTCCAGCCTGCAGCTCATGGACTGCATATAGCCCAGGACGACTGTGAACACAGCCCAACACAAGACTGTAAATTTACTTAAAACATTATATACATTTCTGTTCTATGTGTTGCAATGTATTTAATGTGTGGCCTAAGACAAGTTTTCTTCTTCCAGTGTGGTGCAGAGACTCTACAAGGTTGGACACCCCTGTCAGTAGTTCAGAGTAGAGATGACTGTGGTTTGAACAGTGTGGTCAATATAGAGATGTTGAGAAACAGTTGTATTATGGATCTGTTTTAAAGGTGGAGAAGGAAGCTTTCGTTCAAGATGGATGTAGAAAGAAGAGAAGGAAGGAGTTGAGGATGGTCTTGAGGTTTTGGCATAGCTATTGGAAAAGTAGAGGCGCTGTTTAATTAAATGGGGTAATTTGTAGAAGTAACAGATGTGGGTATGGAAAGAGCATAGTTTGGATATGTGAAGTTTGAGATAACTTTAAATACTCAAGATGCTAGATAGAGAATTGAGCCTGCTCATATAATTTTTGGAGTTAACATTGAAAGTACAGTAATTAAAGGCATTGTTTTAGACAAGATTACCTAGGTTGTGATTATAAAAAATAAAATGACCTTATCCCTGGGTTTTCCACTGTCTAGAGTTTGGGAAGTGACCAGAAATGGAGACTAAGAAAGAGTAGCTCATGAGGCAGAAGAAGGATTAATGGACTCTTCAACACTGTGAAGCAAATGATGTAAAAAACTAGAGAAGTGATCAACTCAGTTCAATGTTTTTAATAGATTGGGTAAGATGTGAAATGAGAATTGGAGTTGGTTACTAGGTCAGTGGAAACTGATAACTTCCTTATTGTATCTCTGATGATAAATATAGCATCATAGAACATCTGGATGCCTTGCAAGTTATTTTGTCTCATTTTACAGTTAAGGATTCAGAAGGATGCTTTCACATATGACACTCTTGGTTTTAGGTTATATATGTGTGATTGCAAAATAATGAGATTAAAAAAGATAACAGTATTACAGGATTGCCTTGAAGGTCTGTATTCTCATTCCAGTATTCCTGTTCTATTACTGTATTTTTCAGACTATGAGATGAACTCCCCCTCTAACCCTCATGAATTTGGAAGGGATAATGGTTGTTAGTGCTGCTGTTGAGTTGTGTTTACATTTACATTGGCGAAATATTATGTTATTTATGTTAAATATTTTACCACATTTAAAAAAAGATTTTATTTATTTATTTATATTTAGAGGGGAAGGAGAGAGGGAGAGAAACATTAATGTATGGTTGCCTTTCGTTCGTCCCCTGCTGGGAGTTGGCCTGCAGGGAACCGGCCTGCAACCCAGGCATGTGCCCTGACTGGGAATCGAACTGCGATCCTCTGGTTCGCAGGCCCACGCTATTTTACCACATTTTTTGCTTCAAATATTTTTGCCTATTTCTCTCCTCTAAAACCTAGGTGTGTCTTATGGTCTGAAAAAATGGTAAATCATTTTTATAACTCCTACTCTATAATTGTTTTCAGAACTATGTTATAAGCCATACATGAAGAAGACTGACATTATTAATAACCGTTTAACTATTATCATACTTCACATTTTGATAGTTTTTTTTTAAAGAATAACATTTAAGCCTTTAAAAAATTAAACCCATCCCCAATGAAGGCACTACTTTCCCATAATTTATGTTGAAATGATGCAGGCTGTCTTAGTCCATTTGGACTTCTATAAGAGAATTACCATGGATTAGGTGGCTAAAACAACAAACATTTGTTATTTATAGTTCTGGAGTTTAGGAATTCCAAAATCAAGATGCTGGCAAATTCTGTTTGCTGAGGGCTGCACCCTGGTTCATGGGTCAACTTCTTATCGTGTCCTCACATGATAGGAGTAGTTAGAAAACTCTCTGAGGTCTCTTTTGTAATTGCACTAATCCCATTTATCACAGATTCACCATATGACCTAATTACCTACCACATGCCCACCTCCTAATACCATTAAATTGGAGGTTAGAGTTTTAACATATACATTTTGGAGAGGGGGGATACAAACATTCAGTTCATTGTGCTGGATCAGAAAAAAATGTACACACAACAGTAATACTGTTGATGTAACAGTATTAAGTATTAAAGTATTAAGTATTAAGCATTAGACAGGGATAAAATGCTTTCCCAAGAATAGAGACAATCCTCATTTGTATAAAAACTTCTAGTATTGATATACATATTATAGGTAAAAAACCCCAAAATAGTTCTGGTATCTTATTTCTTCAAATACAGTGGTTGTTCCTTTAGTGGTTCTCATGAATCTCTTTGGTGAGGTTAATTTTCACCCTATTTTCTTGTCAGAGGAGCTGACTTATCAGCAACAACCTACGTACATATATTCCCAGTTTGGAATATAAGACTTCCAAATGGCTAAAAGGTTTTTAAAATTAAATCATATACACACACACTCAGCTTTGTCCTAAGAGGAATTTGGAAAGAGAGAAGGTCTGTGCCCTCATTAGGGTTCTCAGGGATGTTTGATTAATTTAACTGCAAAACATGACATCATTACCCAAATGAAAAAAAGTGGGAGTTTAAAATCAGGATATTTACGGGTTAATAACCGGATTCATTTTTTTTATTATTGTCCAACTAGAATTGTCTCCATTTTCACCCACCACTCCCCTCCGTCACACCCATCCCAACTCCCACCCTCAATTCTACCCTCCTTTGGCTTTTGTTTATGTGTCCTTTATACATACATGTTCCTTGATGCCCCTTCCCCTTTCACCCCATTATAACCTCCCCCACCCATTTGGTTACTGTCAGATTGTTCTTTATTTCCACGTCTCTGGTTACATTTTGCTTACTTGTTTGTTTTGTTGATTAGGTTCCATTTCTGGGTGAGATCAAATGGTCTTTCACCACATGACTTATTTCACTGAGCATATTACTGTCCAGATCCATCTATGCTATTGTGACGGGTAGGAACTACTTTCTTTCTGCTGCGTAGAATTCCATTGTGTAAATGTACCATAGTTTTTTGATCCACTGATTTACTGATGGGTACTTAGGTTGCTTCCAACACTTGGCTATTGTAAATTGTGCTGCTATGAACATTAGGATGCATAAGTTCTTTTAAATTGGTGTTTCGGGATCCTTAGGATATAATCCCAGCAATGGAATTGTTGGGTCAAAAGGCAGTTCCATTTTTTGTTTTCTGAGGAAATTCCATACTATTTTCCACAGTGGCTGCACCAGTCTGCATTCCTACCAACAGTGTATGAGGGTACGGCATTAAAGAATGACCTAGATGAAATGTAGTTGACTGATTATATGTATATATATAAACTTTCATCCTAAAGAAGCAAAATACACATTCTTTTCAAAAGCACATGGAGCATTTTTAAAGATATACCACATGATAGGACACAAAAGAAGCCTCAACGAATTCAATAAAATCGAAACCATATCAAACATTTTCTCAGACCACAGGGGCCTGGAAAAGCTCAAAAATACTCAAATTCACAGAGATCGAATAGCATGCTATTAAACAGTGAATGGGTCAATAATGAGATCAAGGAAGAAATAAAAAGTTTGTGGAAACAAGTGAAAATGAACACACAAAAGCACAAAACTTATGGGACACAGCAAAGGCAGGACTGAGAGAGAAGTTCATAGCAATACAGGCCTACCTAATAAGGATAGAAGCATTTCAAATAAACAACCTAACCCTACATCTGCAAGAACTGGAACAACAACAAACAAAGCCCAGAATGAGTAGAAGGAAGGAAATAACCAAGATCAGAGCAGAATTAAATGGTATAGAGACTAGTGCTCGCTTTGGCAGCACATATACTAAATGACATAGAGACTGAAAGAACATTCCAAAGGATCAGTAAATTCAGGGGCTGGGTCTTTGAAAAGATAAACAAAATCCTCAAGCCTTTAAGCAGACTGATTAAGAAAAAAGGAGAGAGGACCCAATTAAACAAAATCAGAAATGAAAGAGGAGAGATTACAACTGATACCACAGAAATACAAAGAATTGTAAGAAATTATTATGAAGAACCATATGCCAAGATTTTGAAAACCAGGGTGAAATGGACAAATTAAAAAAAAAAATATAACCTTCCAAAACTGAATCAAGAAGAAGCAGAAATCATGAACAGACCTGTAACAGCTGATGAAATTGAAACAGTAATAAAAGACTTCAGGCACACAGAATCCCTGGACTGGACAATTTCACAGAAGAATTTTACAAAACATTTAAGGAAGAGCTAACCTCTATCCTTCTCACACTATTGCAAAAAATACAAGAAGAGAGAGGACTCCAGAGTCCTTTTATGAAACCAGCATCATCCTAATTCCAAAACCAGATAAAGACACAACAAAAAAGTAAACTATAGGCCAGTATTGCTGATGAACATAGACACTAAAATCCTCAACAAAATGTTGGCAAATTGCATCCAGGAATACATTACAAAGATCATACACCATGATCAAGTGGGATTCATCCCAGGGATGCAAGGATGGTATAATATTCACAAATCAATAAACACAATACATCACATAAACAAAAGGAAAGACAAAAATCACATGATGATATAAATAGATGCAGAAAAAGCAGTTGATAAGGTACAGCACCCATTTATGATAAAAACCCTCAGCAAAGTGGGAATAGAGGTAGCATTCCTCAATATAATAAAGGCCATATATGAGAGACCTACAGCCAACATCCTATTCAATGGGCAAAACCAAAAATCTTTCCCACTAAGATCAGGAACAATAGAAAAGAGGAACATTCTAGGACATGCTTTTTAGGTAATTTTGTTGTATGGATATCATATAGTGTATAGATTACTGCATACCTAGGCTATATGGTATAGCCCATTGCTGCTAGGCTACAACTCTATACAGTAAGTTACTGTACTGAATAACTGTAACACAGTGTAAATATTTGTGTATATAAACATACATAAACTTAGAAAAGGAATAGTAAAAAATACTACATAAAAGATAAAAATACTACACCTTCTGCAGGACACTTAACATGAATGGAGCTTACAGAATTAGTAGTTGTGCTGAGTGAGTCAGTGAGTGGTGAGTGAACGTGATATCTAGGACATTACTGTCTACCATGGCAGATTTTAAACACTGTACACTAGACTACGCTAAATTTATAAAGTAACATGAGATTAAATCAAGCCCAAGAGAAAATGGTGCAATCAGAAACATGGTAAGCACAAGATGTATGAGGCTGCTGCCAGTATAGCATGACATACTTTTTTATCCCCTAAAAGACACTTTTTTATGGTAGAAAGGTCCATGACCAGTAGATTGGGATATGTGAGTAGACCTAAAAAATGTCCATAATATTCATGAGACAAGCATTCAGGGAGAAAGAACTGCATTTCTAAGGAAGAAACATGTGGTTAGAGGGATGTGGCAATCCAAAGTATGATATACAGTAGAGGCAAAGGAAATGTTGCAGTGTGTGTGACACTGTACCATAAGGGGTGGCCTTTTGTGGAGGAAGAGAGTGGATGACTTTCAAGATTTTCTAGAGAGAAAAGTCAAAATATTTTATAGAGCCCTGGCTGGTGTAGCTCAGCGGATTGAGCGTGGGCTCCGAACCAAAGGGTCACCAGTTCGATTCCCAGTCAGGGCACATGCCTGGGTTGCAGGCCAGGTCCCCACTGGGGTTCCATGTAGGAGGCAACCACACGGTGATGTTTCTCTAACTCTCTCCCTTTCCCTGTCTAAAAATAAATAAAAAATTAAAAATATATATTTTATAGAAGTTACTGAGGACTTTTTTTGGACATATTTGAATATTTGAAATATATACAACTAAGAATTAGAGTTCTTGTTTGGCTTATGTTTCTACAAATGAGATATCTTTCCAGGAATATGTGACATGGTTCATGGTTTTAAATAATATGTACAGTGAAAGCTGTCAAATCTGTATTTCCAACCTTGATATTTCTTCTCAGCTCCAGACTGTAGTAGATTCAGTACAATGGCATACTGTTTTATGGCAACTCCTTTTTTTTTTAATAAGTAGAAAGCATATATTCCAAAATCATAATAAGAAGTACAATAAATTAAAAAACCAGTAACAGTCATTTAATATCATTATCAGTTGTTATATACTGTACTAATTATAAGTCTATAATTTTTTACGACTGGCAGCACAATAGGTTTGTGTACGCCAGCATTACCACAAACACATGAGTACTGTTTCATATGTTCTCTTGGCTAAGACATCACCAGGCAATAGGAATTTTTTAGCTCCATTATAATCTTATGGGACCAATGTTGTATCTGCAGTGTGTTGTTCACTAAACTGTAGTGTGAAGCACATGACTATGTATGTGTGTGTATATTTTTAATTGAGGTGAGGTTCAAAGAATATAAATTTATCCTAAAGTGTACAATTTAGTGACTTTTGGTACATTCAATATGTTGTGCACTCATTATGTCTAGGGCCAAAACACTTTCATCACCCTTCGTGGAAACCCTTATTCTTCAGAAAGCAGTTACCCCCTATTTCCTTTCACCAGCCCTGGCCCCTGGCAAGCACTGATCTACTGTCTCTTTGGATTAACCTATTCTACATATTTCTATAGTGGAATCATACAATATTTGTTCTTTTGTGTGTAGCTTCTTTGGCTTATTATAATATTTTTGAGCTGTATCTACAGTGTGGCATTTATCAAGACTTCATTTCTTTTTATGGCTGAGTAATATTATATGAATATACCTATTACATTTTCTTTATCCATTCATCTACTGATGGACTTTGGAATGTTTATATTTTTGGCTATTGTGAATAACATTGCCATGAACATTTGTGTACAAGTATTTGAGCATCTGTTTTCAGTTCTTCTGAGTATATAGCTAAGAGCAGAATTATGATAGTTCTTATTATAGTTCTGTGTTTAACCTTTTCAGAGCCAGCCAAACCGTTGGCCATAGTAACTGTATTATTTAACATTTTCACCAGCAATATGAAAGGGTTGCAGTATCTTCACATCCTGACAACACTTGTGCTTTCCTTAAAAAAAAAAAAACTTATAGCTATCCCAGTGAGTTGGAGTGTTACTTGTATTTTCCAAATGAATAATTATAATCAAGCATCTTTTCATGTTCTTGTGGGCCAAATAGAAGTGTATCTTCTTTAGAGAAATAGCTATTCAAGCTTAATTGAGTTGTGTTTGTATTGTCAAGTTATAGGAATTCTTTATATATTCTGGATAGTAGACCCTATCAGATATATGACTTGCAAATATCTTCTATCATTCTGTAGGTTGTCTTTTTACTTTCTTGATGATGTCCTTTGAGTTACAAAAGTTTTAAACTTTTATGAAGTCTAATTTATTTTTTCTTTTGTTGCTCATATCTTTGGTATTATATCTTAGACTCCATTGTTTAATACAAAGTCATGATATTTCCCCCCTATGTTTTCTTCTATGTGCTTTATAGTTTTAGCTCTTACATTATACCTTTGATCCATTTTGTATTAATTTTTATAAATATAGCAAGAAAGGAGCTCAATTTTATTTTCACATGTAGATATTCAGTTGTTTCAGCACCATTTGTTTAAGAGATTATGCTTTCTCTATTAAATGGGTTTGACATTCTTGTCAAAACTTAGTTGACTATATACAGGGTGGGGCAAAAGTAGGTTTACAATTATTTGTATGAAAAATAATACAATAATTAATAAATGATAATACAAGAATAAGCTCTGTGTTTTATTTATTCACAAGTATAAACCTACTTTTCCTGACCTTGGATATTTGATTTATTTCTGGACTCTCATTTTTTATTCCATTTTTCCATATCTCGGTTTATATTATTTCTTTTTTGATTTACATTTCTTTTGTAGAATGATGTTGATCATATTTCATATTTCCTTGCTATTGGTGTTTGTTTGGCCATGACATACTTATTCATAGCCCTTTTTTATTGAGTTTTGTAATTTTATCTCAATTTTGTATAATTTGTGAATTTTAGAAATTAACCTTTTACTCTCATATATGATGAAAATATTTTTTAGTTTACACGTATTTTTAAACTTGCTTTTATGATGTTGTTAATGTTGAATTACTTTTTTCAGATCATTGTTTTTAATTATTTTATTTGAGACTTTTGGGTTTTATGTATTGCCTTTTATAAAGAGCATAAATAAATTTATCCTGTGTATTCTTCTAGAACTTTGATGGCTTCATTTATTTTCTTTAAAAATGTTTTTACCATTTTTATTATAAAAGTGACATATACTTTTATGATAAATTTTGAAAACCTCCAAACATGTGTATAAAAGAGTTATTTCCCCTTTCGTGTTATCATTCTCTTCATTCCATTTCCTCTGATGTAACTAAGTGTAGTTCCTTGGTGGTATTCCTTCATATTTTGCTCCACACTAATGAAAACATGCTTGTACATTTTTTTCACTCTTGTCTGTGTGTTTATATGTACGTGTGGAGGGGTGGGCTTAGAGGAATGACAGGCCTTTTGGTTTAGAAACCTAGCACATATATTGAAAATGTAGTATAAGATAGTTTTATAAAGTTTGATATATTAACATAGTCCAATCTAAAAAGAGCATATTTTGAGCAGTGAACTACTTTAATATTTAATTCATAATCTTTTTCTCCTATATGTAACTCAGATTAATGCTTTAACCTGATTTTTTATTACCTCATCACTCTCCTTCCCACTGCCATTTCCCATCCCACACACACAGAGGACTTAGGTCATTGGTTCATTTTCTAGCTCAATGAGTCTGTTTTTAAAGAATTCTGTCACTTAGGACACAATGTTTTAAAATTTGTATTTGCTGAGACACACATTAGAACAAAATGATATTTGAAAATATTTTTTTCAGTTTTCAACATTCTTAGTGAACAATTCATATGACAATTAAGTTTCCATAGTAAGATCAGTGATTTGAAACTTGTTCTTTTTATGTAGCTAAGAGAAAAATCCACTAAAGCATTCAGTGAAGTTACAGAGAGTTTGCAATGAAAAGGTGAAGGTGTATTGTAATTAAAAATCTAAAAAAGGCTCTGTTATTTTCTTGTCATTCTGAGTTGAGGAGATCTGCTCATTTTCTGACTATAGCCAGCCCCTGCTTATAGACTACAGAGCAGAGTTTTCTATCCAAGAGTTCAGGTCCAGGAGTGTGGGGGTAACTTTGCCAGCAAGTCCCTCGGTCTGCCATGGGTGAAAATAAAACTACCAAGACATGATCTACTTGGGAAGGAGAGGTGGTCAATCCCTCAAAGGAGGAAGACCAAAAACCTCTTCTTCAATGGCTTTTATTAGGTTTGGAATGCACAGGAATACAGGTAAAGCTCATCAATCAATGTCAGGTGGCAAGGATCAAACAGTAGATAACATTTCAAATAAATGTAAGGGCTTAGTCTGAGTCAGTGTCTGTCAGGAAAGGGGGTTTGCAGAAACTTTGGAAGACATACTCATTTCCTGCTTGGACATTTATCATATGAATGAAAGCACTCCTAGCAAAGCACTCCTAGCAAAGTAGGCTTCACAGGACTTTACAGGACTTTAGGAACTCTTTCTTATGGAAAGAGTTCTTTTTTTTTTTTCAAACACTTTTTTTTACATTTTTACTTATGTTTTATTGGGTATTCTTTAAAGATTTTATTTATTTATTTTTAGAGGGGAAAGGAAGGAGAGAGAGAGAAATATCAATGTATGGTTGCCTCTGGTGTGTCCCCTGCTGGGAACTGGCCTGCAACCCAGGCACGTGCCCTGACTGGGAATCGAACCGCGACGGTGTGGTTTGCAGGCCCGTGCTCAATCCACTGAGCTATACCAGCCAGGGCTCTGGAAAGAGTTCTTTAGGAACTCTTTCACCCTAGATCCCACTCTAGCCAGCAAAGGGCTGCACCAGCCTCCCCCATCATAGGTTTTTTGGCTTAAGTGGATTAGAGCCAGGAAGCACTTCTCCCAGATGGAAATGGGAACTCAGGCTATGTCAGAATAGCTGGGGGGGGGCAAGGGTCCATCACCCCCTCTTTGCTGAAGCCCCCTGAGTCCTTCCTTGAGGGCCTCCCAAGTGATCATGTCTGGCTTAGATTGCCCCTCCTCTGAGGGGTCACACCCATCATTGACTAACTGACCAAGGGTTGGGGGCCAAAAGATGGATGAAGCAGAAGCAGTGCTGCTGCCAGGGAGATAAGCTTTGTCTCCTTAGTGGCTCACAGTCTGAAAATCACTCACTTAGCCTTATTCATGGGGGGCAGTTACAACTCCTGAAACCAGGCATAGTGGTTCCCAACACAAGAGGCCAGGATAAGATTCTTAAGGAAAGAGGTTTGCAGTACATGTTGACAACACATGCTGCTTGATGTAAGTTAAATGTAGATCCTAATTTCCTTCTTGTCAAGTCAAGATTCTTGGAGCTTAAAACTCTCAGTGTCCTTATTAGCTGGCTTTCTCCGACTTGAACTACATAAATTACTATGAGTGTATTGCTCCCTATGAAGACTGGTGTTGCTCTTGTATTATGAATGTAACTAAATGCTTTTTAAGACATGATCTTAGGGTGTACGTGTCTGTTTGCTTTGTAACTGTGTTCTTTATTTTTTATTCTGCCTTTCAACATGTCGTGGTCATGTTAGTGTTCCTTGTATTGTATATTAACTTTCTTTTCTTCCACCTCCATGTTTTCATTTGCCCTTCCTTTTATTTGACATTTTAAGTTTAATCTTTATTGTATTTTTTCCATTACCATATAGTTCTTTTATATCCCCTCTGTCCCACAATCACCTCACTGTTGTCAATGTCCATGAGTTCTTTTTCCTTTTGGGTCAATCCCTCCTTCCCTTTATATCCCCCTCCCTCAGCTGTCATCCTGATCTCCATCTATGAGTATGTTCCCATTTTCCTAGTTAGTTCAGATTATTCATTAGATTCTACATATAAGTGATATCATATGGTATTTGTTTTTCTCTAACTGGGTTATTTCAGTTAGCATAATGTTCTCTAGGTCCATCCATACTGTCACAGAGGGTAAAACTTTCTTCCTTTTTTACAGATGAGTAGTAGTCCATCATGTAAATGTCCCATAGTTGTTTTATCCACTCATGTATTGATGGGCATTTGGGCTGCTTCTGTATCTTGGTGATTGTAGATAACACTGCAGGGGACATAGGGGTGCTTATGTTCTTTTGAATTAGTGTTTTGGGTTTCTTTGGATATATTCCCAGAAGTAGGATCACTGGGTTGAAAGGCAGATTGATTTTTATTTTTTGAGGTATCTCCGTGTTGCTTTCCACAGCAGCTGCACCAATCTGCATTCCGACCAACAGTACAAAAGGGCTCCCCTTTCTCCACATCCTGGCCAATGCTTGATGTTTGTTGATTTATTGAGGGTAGCCATTCTGACAGGTGTGAAATGTTATCTCATTGTGGTTTTAATTTGCATTCCTCTGATGATTAGTGATGTTGAGCATCTTTTCATATGCCTGTTGGCTATCTGTATGTCCTCTTTGAAGAAGTGTCTAATCAGTCCTTTGCCTGTTTTTTAATTGGATTGTTTGGGGGTTTTTTTGTGTGTGTGTATTGAGTTTTGTAAGTATTTTTTAAATTTTTGCTATTAACCTCTTATCAGATGTATTGGTGAATATGTTCCCCCATTCCATGGATTGCCTTTTAATTTTGTTGATTTCCTTTGCTGTGCAAAAACTTTTTAGTTTGATGTATATAGTCCCATTTTTAATTTTTTTTTTCGTTTTCTGAGCCTGGGGAGATATATCCAATAAAATATGGGTACAAACAGTACCTGAGACTTTGCTGTCTATATTTTCTCCTAGGATTTTATTGTTTCAGGTCTAACACTTAAGTCTTTGATCCACTTTGAATTTATTCCTACGTGTGGTGTGAGAAGGTGGTCTAGTTTCATTTTTCTGCATGTGTCTATTCAATGTCCCAACACCATTTATTGAATAAACTATCTTTAACCCATTGTATGTGCTTCCTTCCTCTGTTGAGTATTAATAGACTACAAATGTGTGGGTTTATTTCTGGGCTCTCTATTCTGTTCCATTGACCTATGTCTCTGTATTTTATGCTAGTACCATGCTGTTTTGATTACTATGGCCTTGTAGTATGCTTTGATATTAGGTAGCATAATTTCTCCAACTTTGTTCTTTCTCAGCATCACTCTTGCTATATGGGGCTTTTTTGGTTCTATATACATTTTTGAAATCTTTGTTCTGTTCAGTAAATTATGTCACTGGAATCTTGATAGGAAGTTTATTGAATCTACAGATTGCTTTGGGTAGTATGGACATGTTAATGCTTCATGTCCATGAACACGGTATGTGCTTCCACTTATTTTTCTCTTCAATTTCTTTCTTTAGTGTCTTATAATTTTCTAAGTACAGGTCATGTACATTCTTGGTGAGGTTTATTCCCAGGTATTTTATTCTTTTCATAGCAATTGGAGTGGGATTGCTTTCTTAATTTCCCATTCTCTTAGTTGACTTTTAATCAGTTTTTTTCTCCTGCCATACCTATAGTCTGTTCCATGAATGTATTTATTAAAGCTAAAAGCAAAATGTGAAGCCTTACGAATTTTTGCATTTTGAAGTATTGTGTTTATATGTTGTAAGGACAGATTAAGAATGATCAGATCAAAATGTAACTGATAAGGTAGACATAAAAAATGCCAAGAAGTAGTTGGTGATTGTCTTTGGAAACTATTGGGTTGGCCAAAAAGCTTTTTTTCCCCTTTAACTTCATTTGAAATGATTTTGTTAAATTGTATTGTGACAGTTGTCATATCAGTATGCATTTAGACAAAACTTATCAAAACTGTTGAATTTTTGTGTAGCCATTTTAATATTGAAAAATGGAAGAAAATATGGAACATTTTGGCATATTATGCTTTATTATTTCAAGAAAGGTAAAAACACAACCGAAATGCCAAAAAAAGATTTGTGTAGCATATAGAGAAGGTGGTATGACTGACTGAATATGCCAAAAGTTATTTGCAAAGTTCCGTGCTGGAGATTTCTCCCTGGACAATGCTCCATGGTCTGGTAGACCAGTTGAAGTTGACAGCAATCAAATGGAGACATTAATAGAGAAAAATCAATGTTATACCATGTGGGAATATCTGACATACTCAAAATATCCAAAATATTCAAGTTATTGGTGAAAATGAAAAACATGTCTTTTATTTTATGGAAAAAGCCATATGGACTTTTTGGCTAACCCAATAGCTGAGATACATAACCAGATAATGTAATCTTACAAATAATAATAAGAAAATAATACAACCCTTTCTTTATAATTTTATTACTTTACTTCCAAGAGGTAAAATTGACTGATTTGCATTTCATGAATCTTTGTCTTCAACCCTCTAATGACAATACTAATAACACTGAAAATAAGAAAAAAAGATGAGCATATCTGAAAAGAAAATAGAGAAGCAAGGAGTCCTAAATTTACTGAACATCTTGGGTCATCAACAACCAAATGGTCCAAGAGTTGTCTGACTGTATTTTTAAACTAGACATATTTCTTTGTTATTGCATTTCATTTCTGAGGCTTATAAATAGTTTATTTTATATGTATATGCATTTTAATAATTTCGGAAGATGAGTAAATATTTCCTATTGGTTTATTTTATGTATTTCCATTAAACATTGCCATAGTAATGTGATTTTTTTTAAAAGATATGCTGACAATTGAAAGAAATAATACAAAGTTTCATATTATGGATGTAAAGATTAGCAGGTGACTAACACCTATACCGACTAAATCTTATTCGAACCTGTCACTGTTTGGATTTGTTTCTGTGAAACAGTTTTCTTAAACTCATGACCTTTCCACTTGCTACATATTAGTACTACTTTTTTACTCTTGCTTACTTACCAGTAATTATTAGCCATATTGTAAGAAAAAGTACTGAATTTTTCAGAGTGTAAGATGCACCTAGGTTTTAGAGGAGGAAAATAAGGCAAGAAATTTTGAAGCAAAAAATGTGGTAAGATATTTAATAACATAAATAACGTAGGCCACCCCCCCACAGTGAGCCAGGCAAGCTACATTTGGACTATAAGATGCACCCCCATTTTCCTCCCAAATTTGGGGAGAAAAAAGTACATCTTATAGTCCAAAAATATGGTTTGTAAGTGTGAAATCACTAAGAGACTACTTTTTAGTTCCAAACATGCTACTAACTCTGTAGCCTTTTGCATAAGTCAATTACCCTCTCTGAAGCTCATACTTTCATTTAAAAGGGCTTGGTGCCACTTATTATCGCAAGTAGAGTTTTATTGGAAAACAGATTTTAAAAAAGGCAATTTACCCTAATACAAAAATTTGATGCATTAAATGAATTCTGGAATCTATCCTTTCTACCAGGCAGAAAACTTTAATGATGATTAAATTTATTATGTTTCATTTGTTTGTTTGTTTGTTTATCAACTATTGAATCCTAGAAGTAAGACTTTGAAAATCCAAAAATATGTCATGGGAAGAATTTGTTTTCCCTGGAACTACCAGTTGAGTGATTGAATGAAAGATATAGAGGGTAAAACATGTTTAAAGTTCTGTCTTTCTATACAAATTATAGATTAACCTTTCCTACGTTTGTCTCTCCAAAAATGAATAACCATGTCTTCCAGTTATCTAGCAAAAGCCCAGGCATTTTTAAGCCTTGCTCCCTGCACAGTCTTTTTTGTTTTTTTCTGTATTTCTATGCCACCTTGGGATGGTGGTAATTGATATGCCCTATTTTCTCTCCAGTGAACATCTGATGATCTTTGGACATGAAAGAAGCCAAGAGAATGGTTATTGATTGAAGTACTTCAATATTACAAAGTTTATACATTTTTAATTCCACAATGATTTNGAATTTGTTTTCCCTGGAACTACCAGTTGAGTGATTGAATGAAAGATATAGAGGGTAAAACATGTTTAAAGTTCTGTCTTTCTATACAAATTATAGATTAACCTTTCCTACGTTTGTCTCTCCAAAAATGAATAACCATGTCTTCCAGTTATCTAGCAAAAGCCCAGGCATTTTTAAGCCTTGCTCCCTGCACAGTCTTTTTTGTTTTTTTCTGTATTTCTATGCCACCTTGTGATGATGGTAATTGATATGCCCTATTTTCTCTCCAGTGAACATCTGATGATCTTCGGTCATGAAAGAAGCCAAGAGAATGGTTATTGATTGAAGTACTTCAATATTACAAAGTTTATACATTTTTTAATTCCACAATGATTTCTTTTAAGACAATAATCACCGGGTAAGAATTTCAGAAACCAGTGTATGTTAGGGATTGAGAAATAGACTTTGGCATCAGACAAACATTCATTTGAATCCACATTTTTTAAACCATTTATTTGGTTATTATGATCTTGGCCCCCCCTTTTTTACCTATCTAAATTTAGTACCCTCATCTATAAAATGGAACTAATACCTACATCACTTGGTTTCTATGAGATTCAAGTGATGTTGTACTTAGAAAGTGCATCATATAATATTTGGCCTGCTGTGAATCCTGAGTATGTGGTCATTAAGACCAATCATATTATATTATTCAATTATATTTTTGTTTAACTTTTTGTAATATAGTTTCTATACAACTTTCTGACACAAGTTATAACTCATACAGGTTTCTTCTGCAAATTTACTATGGTAATGCCAATGAACTAGTTATAGTCAATATCAAATGACAATGAACTACGCCTATAATCAAATATTTAATATCTATTTGGATTATATGTAGTACTAGAGGCTCTGACAGTAAATCTCCTGACACATTTTTTGTTCTGATGAATATTTTTCAATTTGAGGTGCTTTCTACTGGATAGTGAACTCAGGTAGGAATGGGTTTGGAAACACAGAGCAGTAAACATAGAATGGTAATTATGGTTAACAGCTAAATTAAACTTCGAAACCAAAAAGTTACCTTGAAATGAAATGGCCAGGATAAATAAGATGGGAACACTTTCTTGAAGAAATATGTACTTTAAAAGTTGTCTCTGTACACTTTTATAGCAGTATTCTTGATATGTGTAGAGATCAATTGTGCATTATCTTCTTTAAAGAGATGATAATCACCTAACAATGTCAAAGTTGTGCAATTTATCAAACAAATCACTTGGTGTTTTATTTTTAGATCCTTGAGTTGGAGTGTGGTACAAATAGATACAAGATAACATGGAGATCACTGGACAAAAATTAAAAGGAATTGAATCTCTCCTTAATTTTTTTTAATTTTTAATTTTTATTATTAATGTTCAAATAGAGTTGTCTCCATTTTCCCACCACTACCCACCCACCTCCACCTCCCACCCTCAATCCTACCCTCCTTAAAATTTTTTAAATTGGAAGTCATAAATTTTAAGAATAAAACTTTTTTAGTCAGGTATTTGTATGCACACAAATTGGGGTTATACTGCTATCTAAATCCAATTCAGATTGACATTTTAAAGATATAAAACAATATACCACACTCACAGCATCTGTTTTATTTTTATTTTTTACATTAAAGTGCATATTTTGCTTTCCCATTTCTTTTTAAAAGGTAATTTTTTTTCTAACAGTAGCAAACATATAGTCCATGTAAGTCAATTGTTTCTGAGCATCTAAAAACTGTTTTTTTTCTGACATGGACAGAAAATTGTCATAAAATACAACTGAGAAATAGGAAGATCTCATTTGAGTTTTCTGTTTATATTTGATATTATAAATCCCCTATAATTAATATTTAAATATAAAAAGAGATAATAAGTTTAGAATATGAGGTTGATAAAGATCCTTCATTTGTTGCATAATGAAGAATGCATTTTTATTGGGCATGCTTGGGTTTGTGATGGAATGATACAGACCAGGGAACTGAGATGGTGTGATCAGCTGTGGCTAGGGCACGTAAGAAGCTTCTGAAATAGTTGATTGGTAATAGGACTGGCCTGCAGGGAGTCTAGTGAAAGTTTAGGCTGATGGTCATTATTGATATGGGAGTCTAGTGTTATGATGCACACAATCACTTTTGAAATGACACAGAAAGTGGCACCTTGAGGATCTAGCTGCTGGCACTGGTCAGAAGTCCAGGTAGGCATAGGGAAGTGGGAAAGCTGACTTAGTCAGCTGTAAGGACTGTGATTCAGGTTAAGAAAGGACCTCATCCTATAGTAAGTCAACAAATATGCCTTTGATATCAATATGGTTCAAGCATTGAGCTAAGAATGGTTAGGGTTATAAATATGAATGTGAGATTGTTCTTGGTCACGGAGCAATTTACATAAGGGGTAAAAACATGTACACAGATGTTCTTGTGCCTTTGTGTGGAAAAGGCTGATAGGAAGCACAAAGGCAGCCATGGCTGGTGTGGCTCAGTGAATTGAATGCCAGACTGGGAAGCAAAGGGTCACTGGTTCAATTCCCAGTCAGGGCACATGCTTGGGTTGAGGTCCAAATCCCCACTAGTGGACACTTGAGAAGCAATCATACATGGATATTTCTCTCCCTCTGTTTCTCCCTCCCTTCCCTTCTCTAAAAATAAAATTGAAAAATCTTTTTAAAAGTGCAAAGAAAAATAGGCAAGCAAAAGAAAAAAGAAGGAAGGTTAATGGCAATCCATATACTGTATAATTACATGTTAAAGAAAAGAAAGAAGAAACATTTAAACTTGTTTTTTTTAAATAATTGAATGAGCTGCCTCATGTAAATATGGGAAAAGAGTCAAAAGATATTATTACAAACTTGTTCAACATAAAAGGCAAGTATTAGCTATCAAAAATAGCCATATTTTTGATAGCTAATAGAAGTTATCATTGAACAGCAAAACCCTGTGAGCCATTGAACAGCAAAAAATCAGTAAAGTGTGATTGCTTGGTATTTAAAATGTGGTATTGAAAGTTTTCCATTTTCTAATACAACAGAACCACTGATAAAATTGCAAAGTACAGTATTTTTAGCAACTATTACATGATGCTATCTCCTGTGTATCACAAAATACATAGATATCGACATATTGAAGATTAACCTCAAATTTGCCCTTAAAATGACTTTTTATTTTACATCTCATATAAATTTATCTTTGGGAAAAATGATAATATAAACAAGCCCCAGTGTAAGCCTATCTAATGAATTGTTTCTATAGTCTATTGCAGTGCATACCATGGACTCGGTAAAAGGAAATAAGGCCCCACAATGGGGCTATAAATCATTTTGCTGAAATGGATAAGATAGGAGATAGCTTTGAATGGATGGGGCACCTGGGATTCATAAAAACAGGAATAAACCTGATATTTTGTAATATCTCTCACACAAATGCCTTTGTTGTATTTCTTGTATAAATTATTTTAAATCTTTTTTTTAACACTTCTTAGTTTTGCTTATCTTTCTTAGGACTTGTTTTTATAATCATTTAAAAATATAATTTGAATGTATTTATTTCATCAATCAATATAAATTATTCATGGAATTAAGACTTTAATTTTCTTTCATATATAATGAAGGGACAATTAATATTTTATAATGAATCCTTTTATAAATTCTCATACTTAAAACTTTGAGCTTTAGAGTTTCATGGAAATGCATTTAAAATGCAACACATTTTTATGATGTCAAAATTTGTAATAGAAAATATATTTTCTATTCCTGCCATATATAAGTACCAAGACATGATCTGTTTGGGGAGGAAAGCTGATGTATCTCTCAAAGAAGGGCCAGGAGCCTGTTCCTCAATGGGCTTTTATTGGGTTCAATTTCCACAAGAATATAGGAAAAGCTCATCAATCATTGTCAGGCAGTAAGGAGCAAACAATAGATAACATTCAAAGAACTATGAGGGCTTATTCTGAATCAGGGTCAGTTAGCTAAAGGGCCATAAAACTTTGGGGAAACAAATTTATTCTATGCTTGGACCCTTAGCATTTAAATTGAGGGTAATTGAAAATCAGGTATCACAAGATTTTATGCATTCTTTCTTAGGCCTGATTGCCTGGGAGAACCTGCCCTTTCCAGCACAGGGTCACACCCACTCTTGCCTTGTTTCAGGCTTAAGTCAGGCAGGTGAAGTGAGGTGGCCAAGAGATTAGGAGACTTCTTGCAGACAGAATACAGAATCAGGCTATGTCAAAGCCAAGGGGCAAGGGTCCATCACCCCTTTTTCTATAGCCCCACAAGTCCTTCCCTGAGGGCCCCTTCGTGACTGTGCCTGTCTTAGGTCATCCTTCCCCTGAGGAATCTTGCCTGTCATTGGCTAACCAGTCATTCACCTGGGGCCAAGCAGGGTGAAGTAAAAGGGGGCAGAGACAGTGCCCTTTCCAGGGAGATAATCTTTGTTTCCTTAGTGCTTTATGGTCTCAAGATCCTTTACTCAGCCTCAGCCATGGGGAGTTATAGCTTCTGAAACCGGGCAGCATGGTTCCCAACACACCCAGCCCCTTCCCTCCACCCCACCTTCATCACACTATTATCTGTGTCCATGAGCTATGCACTTTTGTCCTTTGGCTAATCTCTTCACCTTCTTTTATCCAGTACCCCTCCCCCACTCCCCTGAGATCTGTCAGTCTGTTCTATGTATCCATGCCTCTGGTTCTATTTTGTTCATTAGTTAATTTTGTTCATTAGATTCCACATATAAGTGAGATCTTACAGTATTTTTCTTTCTCTAACTGGCTTATTTCTGAAGAATATGTGATATAGAAAAATATAATTCAAAGATTCAAGATTTTCTGAAAATCTTGAAAAGGAACTTATTTTTTCCAATATTTATAATATATCTGCTTATTTTTATATTATTATCAATGTATTAAAATTTATTTTTTTACAGTGAACCCCTTCAAAGGTTGGTTAACCAGAAATTATTTCTAATACACTTACTTACTGGCCTCCCTTCATAACATGAAGTAAATTTAATTTGTGTGCTATTTAGATTTAATGCATTTTTTGTTTTAAAAAGTACCTCAAACATTACATGGTAGTAAGTAGGTTATAAGTAATAATAGAATTACTCAAGGATTTCTGTTGTTTCTGAAGGAAAATCTAGTTGACAAGGAAGTTCAGTTATCTTTCTGCACTTTAATTCTAATGTTAGGGAATTTAAGAGTAAACATCTAGTTAATAGTTGACAATATGGGTATTATATCAGGAATAAGCTGGGATTGGAAGTAGAGATTTGGGAGTCATTTCAATGGAAGTTAGGAGAATGGATGATCAGAGGGAATGGTCTGTGGAGAAGAAACCCTCTCTAGTTGATATATTGAGAAGTCCCATTTTCAGGGAAAGAAACATCATTAGGAGACTATGACAGAAAAGGGAGATCTAACTGGTTAAGAAAAAAATCCAAGATTCTGGGATACTTTGGAATACAAGCAAACAAACTGTCAAGAAAAAAGGAGAGAGATAAAGAGTCTTTGGTTTGGGCAACCAGAGAGTTAGAGAAGAAGCCAGACATGCAGGGCATCAAGGAAATGGAAGCAGGAAGTTTTGCATATTTATCTGAAAAAAAAATGCCAAGACAAGGAATATAAGAAATAAAATAAGCCCTGGCTGGTGCAGCTCAGTGGATTGAGCACGGGCTGGCGAACCACATGATCGCAGTTCAATTCCCAGTCAGGGCACATGCCTGGGTTGCAGGCCAGTTCCCAGCAGGGGACTCATGAGAGGCAACTGTACACTGATATTTCTCTCCTTCTCTTCCCCTCTAAGGATAAATAAATAAAATCTAAAAAAAAAAAGAAATAAAATAATAGCAAAAAGAGGAATGGGGCAAAAGAAATATTTGTTTTTAAAATCAATGACCTATGAACATTTGAGAGAGTGGGAGGCATGTGAGAAATTAAAATGAAAATAACATGAAATCATAAACTTATTGAGGGGAAGAGATGGGAGTAGAAGTCAAGTTCTTAAAGTGAGAACACAGAGATTTAGAGTTCAGTTGAAGAAATCAACTTTAGAAATGAGTGAGCCACTTCTTTGGAGGGGGGGGCGGTCTTTGAGAGGCATGTGTAACAAAATAACACAACCAAATACCCACCTTTTTCAGAGCAAGTGAATGACAATTTCTTTGGGTAGGTTATGGTGGGATGCAAGAATTCCTATTAAATACTTCATAGTCTGTGTGTGCCATTCTGGCGTTAGATCATAGAATGCCATTTAGGACCCTCTCTTTTAAACTCTGCCATATAATTTTTTTCTATTTCATATTTATTTTGATTTAGAAATACTAGGGCCAAAAATTAAGATAAATAGTTTTTTTAAATTAGTCACATTTTGACAGGCTTTTTAAGTCAGAAGAATATAGTAGAATACATAAATTATTGTATAAAAATAAAATATCATGTATTTAAAAAGTAGAAATAATGAAATTTTAAATGATGAAAACCAATCTTTTTCTCTTAAATTACTTTTATGAGACTTTAAGATGCTTCAGAAACTTTATTTTAGGCAGTTGGGGAAATATTAGAGCCTATGTTCTATTATGATGTTTTTCAGCATTAGGCACTTCTCTGTCCTAAATCTTTAGAAATTTAACTTATTCCTGCTAAGCATAAGGAAGAACTATAGGAAACAACCCAGAGAATATCTAGTTTTCAGAGAATGTATACTTAAATTATGGTACATGCATTCATTGTATTATAATATAGTCTAAACTGTTATAAACTAATACTTATGATTGTTACAGAAAGGAACCATTTGGGGGGCCTAGATACTGGTACCAAAACAAGCCACCTCCCCTGGGGTTTTTCTGTACTATGGTTCTTCTTGCCTGCCATCAGGTATTAGGAACTGTGGCTCTCAACACCAGAGTTTGGTGAAAAGGAAGGGAACTATTTATTCAAAAGTCATACAGGTTTAGAGTAATGGCAGAATGTCACTGTTAAAATCCCAAATTCCCTTTAAAACACTCCACCACCACCCCCCCCNGCCCCCCCCCCCCCCCCCCCCCCCGCACAATCCTGCCTTCCTCCCTTTGCCCAAGGAGGCCAGTCAGGGATACTGTATCTCAGGAAAAAGAAATAGAAGTACATAGGTTGGCTAGACTCCTAGTTCCTTCCAGTAATCCATGCTCAGCTAGGCAGGTCTTCCACTGTCCCTAGCATCACCAGCTGTGACATTGCAATCTCCAGTTCTTAATGGAAAACCACGTGGCACTGCCTCATGGCCCACCAGTGAGAGTTCTTTTACCCTTTTTCTTCCCACATGGCCTTGCATTGTCCTCTTGCATAGTCTTGCATTGTTTATCCTCCCTAATGGCAGCCCACCTTTAGTTTAAATCCCAACCTGGAACCTCTTCTGTGATCCCATTTCCGGCTCTTCCCGCAGTTGGCTACACCTGCTAGTACTCCTGTATTTTCAGTCTTTTTTGGCTGCCATAGTTAGTCCTGGCAGGCATAGCCCCCTTGTTACTGAACAGAGGTCCAAGGGGGGCAATATTTGGCCCACTCAGGGATGCCAAAAACTGTTACAGAACAAACAGCTGCCCCCCACCCCCCCACCCCGCAAGAACGGTATACTAATATGGTCTGGACCACCTACTTGGCTTGTCTGTCCACCGCCAATCGGAAAGACATCTTTCAATGCCAGAGATTTGTGAAAAGGAAAGGAAAGGTTTATTTAAAGCTATACAGACTTAAAGTAGTGACCCAATGTACCCATTAATATATCAAAGTTCTTTAGGATAACCACAGATGCCCACAGCACTTCATTCCCCCCTGCCCTAATTCCGGGTACTGGAACTCAGGAAAAGAAGCACACATTTGTATTTCAGGCCACTGGCACTCTCAGCTGTGTCACCATCCAGGCAGGATCTCTAATTACTCCAAAGCCATGTGGCACCTTCTCATGGCCTACTGGCAAAGAGTTCTTTCACCTTCTTCCAGGCAAAGTCTCTCCTGCTTCCTGGGTCACGTGGACAAAGGGAGCACCCCAAAGCCAAGTGGTCCTCCTCTACCAAATCTGCAGGGGTCTGCGATTTGGCCAAAACTGCATGGTACTCTTCTCCACCAGAGCTGTGGAGAGGGTAGGGTCGCCACTCTGCCAAAGCCAAGTGGCGATTCTCTGCTAAAGCCGCATGGTGATTCTCTCTCACACAGCTGTGGGAGTCCCCATTCTGGCCAAAAGCATGTGGTTCTCCCTCCTTCACATGGCTGCAGGGGTCCCCACTCTGCCAAAACCGTGTGGTTTTCCCCCTTCTTCTTACATGGCTGTGGGGGTCCTCACTCTGGCAAAGCTGTATGGTACTCCCATCACATGGCTGCAGTAGTCCCCATTCTGGCCAAAAGCACGTGGTTCTCTTTCCAATGGCTGCCATATCTGCATTTAAATCCCCACACCAGTCCTCCCTTGCAGCCCCATTTCCGACACCTCCCATAATCAGCTACACCTGCCAGGTCTCCCATATCCCCCCAGCTTTACTGGGCTGCCATAGTGAGTTAGGGCAGGCAAGGCCCCATGGCGAGGAGCCAATCATCTCCAAGCTCCATGTAGGCACTATAACCAGGGGGTGTTGCCTCCCAGTTACATCCTGGGTGGAAGTCACTCCCTTCTCCTTGGCTCAAAGCATGGCCACAGCTATTTAACATGCCTATGAAATCAGTTAAAGGTTATAAATATGTTAAATGACCATTCTAGAGGTTATCTGCAAAACTGTTGCTACGCAAAACAATTCTCAATGGCGCTGCTCCATTTGTCTCTTCCCCCAACTGACACCTGTGGGAGGGGGGTAAGGGGTTAGGACATCTTATATGTCTTTCTAATATTTCCTGAACACCTTGAGTTCTGGACCCCAATTCCAAATCCCCTTTTTAGGCCCCCCCTCTTGGCTGCACCCTGTTACACCCTGGCATGGAGCAAACCATCTCCAAGCTCTCACGCAAGAACTGTAACCAGGGGGCATGGCCTCCCAGCTACATCATGGGTCAAAGTCACACCCAGAATTACAATGAAGAACTATTTTCTAAAGCATGGCTTTTCTTTCAGGAATATGTGTCATAGCATATCATATCAAATTAATTAGCCTCATCTTCCTGACAAATTAGTAAAGGAAGATATCAGCTAACCCCTATTCTTCACAGACTATTCCAAAAATTCCAAGAAGATGGAAAACTTCCAAACTCTTTTTGTGAAGCCAACATCATCCTACATCTAAAACCAGATACAGACACAACAAAGAAAGAAAATTATAGGCCAGTATCGCTGATGAACATAGTGATACTAAAATCCTCAACAAAATATTGGCAAACTGCATACAGCAATACATTAAAAAGATCATGCATCATGATCAAGTAGGATTCATCCCAAGGATGCAAGGATAGTGCAATATTCACAAATTACTAAATGTAATACATCACAAACACAAAAGGAAAGATAAAAATCACAAGATCATATCAGTAGATGCTGAAAAAGCATTTAATAAGGTACAGCACCCACTGATGATTAAAACACTCAGTGAAGAGGGAGTTGGAGGGAGCATTCCTTAACATGATAAAGGCTATATATGAGAGACCTGCAGCCAACATCATACTCAATTGCCAAAAACTAAAAGCTTTTCTACTAAGATTAGGAACAAAACAAGGATGTTCGCTTTCACTAGTACTATTCAACATAGTATTGGAAGTCCTAGCCACAGCAATTTCACAAGAAAAAGAAATAAATGGCATCCAAAACAGAAAGGAGGAAGTAAAACTGTCATTGCTTACAGATGACGTAGTAGTATACAGAGAAAATCCTATAGACTCCACCAAAACACTACTCAACCTAATAAGTGAATTTGGCAAAATAGTGGGGTACAAATTCAGAAATCAAAGGCATTTTTGTATACCAACAATGAAATATCAGAAACTGAAGTCAGGTAAAATTTCCATTTGATATAGCAACAAGAAAAATAAAAGTACCTAGGAATAAACCTAACCAAGGAGGTAAAAGATTTTTTTGCAGAAAACTACACAACACTGAAGAAAGCAATTAAGGAAGACACAAACAAATGGAAGCAGGTACCATGTTCATAGATTAGAAGAATTAACATAATCAAAATGTCCATACTACCCAAAGTGATTTATACATTCAGTGCATCTCCCTAATAAAGTACCAGTGGCATATTTCACAGATATAGAACAAACATTTCAAAAATGTATATGGAATTGTAAACAACCCTGAATAACTGCAACAATTTTAAGAAAGAAGAACAAAGTAGGAGGGGTCACAATACCTGATATGATACTGCATTACGAGGGTACTGTAATCAGAACAGCTTGGTATTGGAATAAGAACAGACACATAGATCAATGGAACAGAATAGAGAGCCCAGTTTAAGGAAGAGTTTAATGGGACAGTTTAAGTCTCTATNTTTGATATAGCAACAAGAAAAATAAAAGTACCTAGGAATAAACCTAACCAAGGAGGTAAAAGATTTTTTTGCAGAAAACTACACAACACTGAAGAAAGCCATTAAGGAAGACACAAACAAATGGAAGCAGGTACCATGTTCATAGATTAGAAGAATTAACATAATCAAAATGTCCATACTACCCAAAGTGATTTATACATTCAGTGCATCTCCCTAATAAAGTACCAGTGGCATATTTCACAAATATAGAACAAACATTTCAAAAATGTATATGGAATTGTAAATAACCCTGAATAACTGCAACAATTTTGAGAAAGAAGAACAAAGTAGGAGGGGTCACAATACCTGATATGATACTGCATTACAAGGGTACTGTAATCAGAACAGCTTGGTATTGGAATAAAAACAGACACATAGATCAATGGAACAGAATAGAGAGCCCAGTTTAAGGAAGAGTTTAATGGGACAGTTTAAGTCTCTACGGTCAAATAATATTTGAGGGAGCAAAAGTGTAAAATGGAGTAAAAGTAGCCTCTTCAAAAAGTGGCATTGGAAGATCTGGACAGTTACATGCAAAAAAATGAAACTTGACTCCCAACTTATACCATACATAAAAATAAACTCAAGGTGTATAAAAAGACTTAAATATAAGTGGTGACAACATAAAAGTCCCAGAGGAGAACATAGGCAGGAAAATTGCTGATATTCCATGCAGTAATATTTTCATTAATATGTCCTCTAGAGCAAGAGATATAAAGGATAAAATAAGCAAATGGGATCTCATCAAAATAAAAAGCTTCTGCACAGCTCAAGAAAACAGCATTAAAATGAAAAGAGAACCAACTGTATGGGAAACCATATTTGCCAATGATATCTTGCACAAGGGTTTGATTTCCAAAATATATGAAGAACTCACATAACTGCACTCTAGGAAGACAAACAACCCAATTAAAAGAAAGAGCAAAGGAATTCTGGCCAAGATGGAGGCGTAGGTAGACACACTGTGCCTCCTCGAACAACCAAAATTAAGGAAAACAAAAATTTAGAAACAAACAAACAAAAAAAAACTACCAGAACTGACAAAAAACTGAACTGTGTGGAAGTCTGACAACCATTCATCCAGACCTGTAAGAAGGGTGGAGTTGGCAGCCGGAGGAGAGGGGTCCCAGCAGGAAAAAGTGGTGGCTGGTGGACCTGGGAGCACAGGTGGCAGTTGGCAGACTCCAGTTGGCAGACCCCAGGTCTGCAGGCAGTGGCTAGCAGACCCTGGGCACAGGGAGGCAACAGGCAGACCCAGTGAGGCACACAAGGTGGCTAGCTGACTGCGGTCACACATTTGCACGCAGATAAGGCAAAAATGGGGAGTGAGACAGATTGCGCAACCCAGGGCTCCAGTGCCAGGAAATTAAGCTTAAAAGCACTGATTGAAAACACTTGTGGGGGTTGAAATGCCAGGAGAGACTCCCAGCCTCATAGGAGAGTTTGTTGGAGAGACCCACAGGGTCCTAAAACATATACAAGCCCACCCAACTGGGAACCAGCACTAGAAGGGCCCAAATTTCTGTGGGAAGTGGCAGAAGAGACTAAAATCTGAGAAAGTGGAGCAAGTGCCATTGTTCCCTCTCTGACCCTGCCCCCACATACAGCATCACAACCCAGCCACCGGTTGCCCCACCCTGGTGAACACCTAAGGCTCTGCCCCTCATACATAAAGGTGTGACCAGACCAAAAAACAAATAAACAAAATGGCTCAAATAGAAGAACAGATTAAAGCCCCAGAGCCAATACTTTTAAGCTACCAAGAGATAGCCAACCTATCAGATGCATGGTTCAAAGCACTGGTGATCAGGATGCTCACAGAATTGGTTGATTTTGGTCACAAAATAGATGAAGAAATGAAGGGTTCACTAAGTGAAATGAAGGGAAATGCACAGGGAAGCAATAGTGATGGGAAGAAAACTGGGACTCCAATCAAGGGAGTGGACCAGAAGGAAGAAAAACAACCAAATAGAATAGAATGAAGAAACAAGAATTCAAAAAAGTAAGGAGAGGCTTTAGAACCTCCAGGACATCTTTAAATGTTCCAACATCTGAATTATAGGGGTACCATAAGGGGGAGGGGAAGAGCAACAAGTGGAAAAGTTATTTGAACAAATAATAAAGGAGAACTTCCCCAATCTGGCAAAGGAAATAGACTTCCAGGAGGTCCAGGAAGCTCAGAGAGTCCCAGAGAAGTTGGCCCCAAGGAGGAACACACTAAGGCACATCATAATTACATTGCCCAAGGTGAAAGATAAGGAGAGCATCTTAAAAGCAGCAAGAGAAGAGGAGAGAGTTACCTACAAAGGAGTTCCCATCAGACTGTCAGCTGATTTCTCAAAAGAGACCTTGCAAGGAAGAAAGGGGCTGGAAAGAAGTATTCCAAATCATGAAAGGCAAGGACCTACATCCAAGATTGCTCTATCCAGCAAAGCTATTATTTAGAATGGAAGGGCATATAAAGTGCTTCTCAGATAGGATCAAATTCAAGGAGTTCATCATCACCAATCCCTTATTATGTGAAATGTTAAAGGGACTTATCTAAGAAAAAGAAGATAAAAAATATGAACAGTAAAAATACAACAAACTCACAATTAACAAAAGCAAACTAAGCAAACAACTAGAATAGGAACAACCAGAGAAATGGAGATCACATGGAGGGTTAGCAACAGGGGAGTGGGAAGAGGAGAGAGGGGGAAAAAGTACAGAGAATATAGATGGTAGGTAGAAAATAGACAGGGGGAGGGCAAGAGTAGTGTGGGAAATGTAGAAGCTAAGGAACTTATGACACATGGACATGAACTAAATGGGGACTGTGGGTGGGAGGGGGTGTGCAGGGTGGAGGGGAATGAAGGAGGGAAATGGGAGAACTGTAATAGCATAATCAATAAAATATTTTTTTTAAAAGGGCAAAGGACTTGAACAGACACTTCTCCAAGGAGGACATACAGAGGGCTCAGAGACATATGAAAAGATGATCAGCACCACTAGCCATCAGAGAGATGCAAATTAAAACCACAATGAGATACCACTTCACACCCGTCAGAATGGCCATTATAAACAAATTAACAAACAACAAGTGTTGGAGAGGATATGGAGAAAAGGGAACCCTAGTGCAGTGTTGGTGGGAATGCAGACTGGTGTGGAGTCACTATGGAAAACAGTATGGAATTTCCTCAGAAAACTAAAAATGGAACTGCCTTCTGACCCAGCAATTCCACTGCTGTGATTATACCCTAAGAATCCTGAAACACTAATTCTAAAGAACCTATGCATCTTAATGTTCACAGCAGCACAATTCACAATAGCCAAGGGCTGGAAGCAATGTAAGTGCCCATTGGTAAATCAGTGGATCAAAAAAACTATGGTACATTTACACAATGGAATACTACACAGCAGAAAGAAAGAAGGACTCCTACCCTTTGCAACAGCATGGATGGACCTGGAGAGCATCATGCTAAGTGAAATAAGCCAGGTTGTAAAAGACAAATACCATATGATCTCACCTATAAGTGGAACCTAATCAACAAAACAAACAAACAAGCAACATATAACCAGAGACTTTGAAATAATGAACAAACCGACAGTAACCAGAGGGGAGTTGGATGGGGATAATGGGGGAAAAAGGAGAAGGGTTTTCAGTAACATGTATAAAGGACATGTGGACAAAACCAAAGTGGGGTAGGGTCAAGGATGGGAAGTGTAGTTGGCTGAGGTGGGTGGGAGTGGTGCTGGGGGAATGGAGTCAACCATTCTTGAACAACGATTAAAAAATGTGGAAAAAAGTCTTAAATATTAAAAAAAGAAAAAAGTGTCCATTCTATACAAATCAATGTATAGATTCAGTGTAACTCCTCTGAAGATTCCAGTGATGTAGTTAACAGAACTAGAACAAATACTTCAAAAATGTATATGAAGCCACAAAAGGCCCCACATAGCAACAATGGTCCTGCAAAAGAGAAAGGAATTTGGTGGTATTATGCTACCTGATTGTTGGGAAATGCCCTGCCTGGTTTCAGAAGCTGTGACTCCCCCTAGGGCTAAGGCTGAGTGAGTGACCTTCAGACCATAAGCCAATAAGGAGACAAAGCTTAACTCCCTGGCAGGGAAGTTGCTCTTTTTACATAACTGGCCTCCAATACTTGATCCATTAGCCAATGACGGGCAAGATTCCCCAAGGGGCAAATGATCTAAGACAAGCATGATCACATGGAGGCCCCAGGGGAGGACTTGGGGGGCTAAAAAGAAAGGGGGTGTTGGACCCTCACCCCTTGACTTTAACAAAGCCTGAGTCCTCATTGTGTCTGTGAGAAGTCTCCTAATCTCTTGGCTGCTGTACTTCCCCTTCCTGACTTAAGCCTGAAACCATGACGGAGGGCAGTGCAGCCCTGTGCTGGAAAGGATGGCTCCCTGGGAGATCAGACCTAAGAAAGAATATATAAAATTCTTTGAAACCTGCTTTTCTAAGAATGCTCTCAATTAAATGATAAGGGGCTGAGCAGGAAATGAATTTGTTTCCCAAAGTTTTTTAGCCCTTTAGCTAATAGATCCTGACTCAGAATAGGTCCTCAGAGTTCTTTTTATGTTATCTATTGTTTGATCCATACTGCCTGACAGTAATTAATGAATTTTACCTGTATTCCTGTGCTAACTGAATCCAATAAAAGCCTGTCCAGGCAAGGGTCAGCTTGCTCACCCCTTGAGAGAATTGCCAGGCTGCTCTGAGGCACTCCCCCCTTTTCCTCCACAGGACTTGATAGTCTGAGTGAATTTGTCTGGTATTTCATCCATCTCACCACAGACACTGCAGGCCAGTGTCTGAGTCACCTGATATCAAAGTCTCTATAAGGCCATAGTTATCAAAACAGCATGATACTGGCAAAAAGGCAGAAACATAGATCTGTGGAACAGAATAGAAAGCCCAGAAAGACACCCACACCTTTAAAGTCAAGTAATATTCAACAGAGGAAGCAATCACATACAATGGGCTAAATTTGTTTATTCAATAAATGGTGTTTAGAAAATTGGACAGATATGTACAGAAAATAAAAACTATACCATCTTACACCACACAGAAGAATAAATTCAAAATAGTTTACTTATGTGTTAGATCCAAAACAATAAAAATCCCTGAAGAAAAATAGGCAGTAAAATCTTGGACATTGCTAGTAGTCATGAAGAGACATGAAGAGAAACAGAAGGAAAAAATAAGCAGGTAGGGCCACATCAAATTAAAAAGTTTTTGCATAGCAAAGGAAACTGTCAAGAAACTAAAAGACAATCCATGGAATGGGAGAACATATTCACTGGTACAACTGGTAAGGGATTAATATCCAAAATATATAAAGAACCTACAGAACTCAACACCACCCGCCCCCAAAACTACAAACAATTCAGTTGAAAAATGAAGAAAGGACCTGAATAGACACTTCTCCAAAGAGGACAAAGAGATGGCCAATAGAAGTATAAAAAGATACTCAATGTCACTAATCATCAGAGAATTGCAAATTAAAACCACAATGAGATACCACCTCACACTGGTGAGAATGACTATCATCAATAATTCAACAAACAACAAATGCTGGCCAGGATGTGGAGAAAGGGGAATCCTTTTGTGTTGTTGGTTGGGAATATAGATTGGTGCAGCTTTTGTGGGAAGCAGTATGGAGATTCCTCAAAAAATAAAAATGGGTCTGCCTTTTGACCCAATGATCCCACTTCTGAGAATATAGCAAAGGATCCCGAAACACTAATTTGAAAAAACATAAGCACCCCTGTGCTCACTCACTGCAGCATTGTGTACAATCACCAAGATATGGGAACAGTCTAAGTGTCCATCAATAGATGAGTGGGTAAAACAACTATGGGACATTTACACAATGGAATACTATTCATCCATGAGAAAAGAAG
This sequence comes from Sturnira hondurensis, assembly GCF_014824575.4. Classification (NCBI taxonomy): domain Eukaryota; kingdom Metazoa; phylum Chordata; class Mammalia; order Chiroptera; family Phyllostomidae; genus Sturnira; species Sturnira hondurensis. The sequence goes on along the minus strand of NW_028081011.1, from coordinate 178,509 downwards.
AAAATTTTACCCTTCGCAATAGTATGGATGGACCTGGAGAACATTATTCTAAATGAAATAAGCCATTCAGAAAAAGACAAATACCATATGATTTCATTCATATGTGGAATCTAGTGAACAAAGTGAACTATCAAGCAAAATTGAGATAGACTCATAGAGAGAAGGATGATAGCTATGGGTAGGTGCAGTTAGGGAGAGGAGGGATTGAGCAAAAAGGAAAAAGAACCGTGTGGACATGGACAACGGTGTTGTGATTGCAAGGCAGGAAGAGAGGTGTAAAGGGGGTAAATCATAATGGAAAAATACAATAAAAATTAACACAAAAAAAGGAAAAAAGAAGAAAATTTTCTTTATAATTATTTAACATGAGCCAGTGCTATGGATTGAGTGGATTGTAAGTAGATATAGACTCTTTGCAGAAACAGGAATATTCACAGTGTGAAGGACAAGCAGATATGAAATTTCTTATACAGGAGTGGGCAAAGAAGGTTTTAGTTGTGAGTATACAAAACACAGTTTATTCTTGTGTTATTTATTAATTCTATTATTTTCCATGCAAACAACTGTAAACCTACTTGTTCCCCACCCAGTAATTGTGTATAAATAAAATTTAGCTGTAATCATTACATTGATGTAAAGATGCATGATGATATAAATACTTATCATAGGGAATTACATATTCAAAAGGTCAGTAAAGGCTTTCCTAAGTGACACTTGAAATCTAACCTGTGGGATAGTGTGTTCATATTGGCTATAAAATGGGGATACCGTTTCAGGGAAAGGCCTTGTAGTAAGAGGAACAGCAGATTTTAAAAAACTGTATTTAGGATTAATTTTACTGACACTTGTGCTAATTCAATTGTCTAATAATGTTTTACCTACACTTTATGGAGGCAACTCAAATTGATTCCTTCACAAATGTATGTTAATTTTTGTTAGGAAAAATGTAGTTGATGTCATGAACATTACTATTAACTTGAACATTATACTGCTTAATATATTACATTGAAGTAACTTCAGTCATGTTATCAGGAACCATGGTTAGTGTTAAAATTCAGATTAAAGGTTATTTAACTCAAATTCTATACTGAATGTTAAGAAAATGAAAAGATGGTCATTCTCTGTTTTTATTTTTGATTTGACTTCTTCAAAGTGACATGCAATTTAGTTTATTCTCTTATTTTAAAATTTTACATTATCTTTCCTGTTTTATAACAGTTTTTGTGTTTCTATATTCAGTACTTTAAAAAATATCACAGACTGCCCTGGCTGGTGTAGCTCAGTGGATTGAGCGCGGGCCTGTGGACCAAACAACCACGGTTCAATTCCCAGTCAGGGCACATGCCTGGGTTGCAGGCCAGTTCCCATTGGGGGACACATGAGAGGCAACCACACATTGATATTTCTCTCCCTCTCTCCTTCCCTTCCCCTCTGAAGATAAATAAACAAAATCTTTAAAAAAATAAAAATAAATAAACACTTGGAGTGGATCACTTTAAAAAAAATATCACAGACTTTATTTCAACACATAGGTATTCTAAAAATATGTGATCTTTAATTTCAGTTATATTGGTTCCCAGTGATCTTTCCCTATAGAATATCCATATACCAACAAAAATATGTATGTCTACTCTAGATATAGTAAGTGTAGGTCAAAAGAGGCTTTAGGCAACACATATTAATAATGTAAGTAAAAATTTTATATTGAAATAATTTTATTTGAATTATAAAAATGCACTATTATGTGGCAGATAACATTCAGATGTTAATTATCCAATTATTATTGTTGTAAATTGTCAGCTTATATGATTTTTTTGGTGAAAAAATAAAATATGGAACCATTTGTTTGTTCTTCTGTACTAGTTTTTTCCTAAGTTCTGAAAGCCAAATTGTATACCTTTCATATTGAAATCATTTAAAGCATTCTTAAAAGTCCATTCAGTGCAAAAGACATGAGCTGAAACAGTTCTCACTGTGATCTGCCCTTAATGTTCAGTGCATTTCTTCAGAAGGATTTTTGGCCATTATTCTAATTTACTGCATTTTTCGGAGTATAAGATGCACTATTTTTAACAACATTTTTTGCTTCAAATTTTCTTCCTATTTTCCTCCTCTAAAACCTAGGTGTGTCTGGGGTCCACACCATAAGATGCACCTAGGTTTTAGAGGAGGAAAATAGGGGAAAAATTTTTGAAGCAAAAAGTGTGGTTAAAAAGTGCATCTTGTAGTCCAAAAATATGGTATTTTATTAATTTGTCATAAAATTAGATACCACCAAGTAAAAGCAACTTTCTCCCATCTTCTTTTCACTACTTTTTAGTAGGAAAATCTCTTCTTAGGTTGAAGAAACTATGAATGACCACAAACAAATTCCATTGGCCTTCACATGTATTAATTGCTTGTTCTGTCTTGTTTCATCGGTGGTCCATCTTTGGAGATAGGTTTGAGGCTGCCCTTTAGTTTTAATTAGCTGGGGAGTCAGCTTTTCCATTCACTGTGGTAACTGAAGTTTACATATGGACCATTACTGTATGCTGCATCTATTGAGACAAAATTTGTCATCTTTTATGCTCTTTTGCATAGGGTGGAATACTTCTAATCTTAGGCAAGATTCATATATATATTTAGTTTGAAATAAAGTAAAGTTAGGTGGAAATTCTATAATTTCTCTGCTTTCTGTCTTTTTATCTGACCATTTAGCTGTTTCTTTCCAGTCTTACTTTTTCATCTGCAAGTTCACTATACATTGTGTCAGCTGGTTAATTTGATTGAAAACCTATGCCTAAGCTATGTTAGGAAAGCATTTTTTTCTTTCTTCTTTCTTCTTGATTAAATCAAGTGAATCATAACATTCTGGCATCACCTGTAAGGAAACAGCTCAGTTATTTGCTTTGGCTGTGGCCCCCCTGGGGATTTCTGACACTGGGAGAATTGTAGCTATATAGACAAACTGTTAACTCCAGAGTAGTGAAGAACTTACTTCTTTGCTGGTAGTTTGTCTCAATTCACCTCTTTTATGGAAACCCTGGCTGTTTGAACAATGTATACTAGAATGTGACTTGTGTCCTATCATTTGGTGCTTGACAGTGAATTATATCATTTTTTCTTAATCTATGTGTTAGGAAAATTAGCAAAGACTTGTCAGCTCAGGAAAGATCTGCATACATTCCATATAGCATGTCTTACCAAGTCCATAGTGAACAGTTTCATGAGAGCATATGCTAGACAGGGCCAGGATAAAGAAATTACATCTATCTACACATTGTAGTGGCTATACATCCCCATGGAGGGGCCAAATTAGACAGTAAGGAGGCAGTGTGTCTTTAATAGAAAAATCTAAAGATAATCATCATTGACATTTACTGATTACTGCTGTGCTGTAGGCTCATTTGTGAGTGCCTGTAGGTACCGACTCATTTACTTTTTAAAACTTCTTGAGATACTGATATTATTATCTTCATTTTATAGGTGGAGAAACTGAAGCAGAGACAGGTTAAGAAGCTTTCTTGTCACAGAGAAAAATGATGGAACAAGGATTTGAACACAGGTAGTCTGGCTCAGGGAAAGTCAGTCATTGTGTTATGTTGCCTCTGAGGCTGAGGATGAGGTCAGAGCCAGGTATATTAAGTCAAATGTGGAAAGAGAATCAAAATTCTAAATCCAAGAGCACATGTTGTGGGTGTTGTTCAGCAAACCACATCCAGTGATGAGCTGAAAGGTGTCATCAACAATGTTTGGTTGGGGTGTTAATATGTAGGTGGCCCACCCCAGGAGGAAGGTGTGACTTCACAGTGTGCAGGCTGCAAGTTGCAAATGGCTTCTGAACCTGGCACAAAGATTTGTAATGAGCCAACAAATAGATCCACACAGAGCATAAGCCTTAATGGAAGAACAGGTTTGCCCTTTCTGTTGCCTCCTTTAAAAGTAACTTTTTAATATGGGCAGATGACATTGGCAGAGGTGTCCTATTCTCCACAGCAGGTGCAGGTGATGGTAGCTAATGGCTGGAGCCTCCAGGGCCATCATGTTTTTGAGAGATAAATTGCTCCTCATTACTTTCACAGCCTGAATATAGGGAACCTTGTGCATGCTCTGATATTACTTGGCTTAATGTGAGTCCTTAGTAAATGTGAAAAACCTTGACCCTTTAGAAAAAGATTAACCTGGTTATCAGCCGTAAGTACTAATATAATATTCTTATATTTTCACATAAAGCATCAAACACATAGTTGTTCAGTAAAGTTTTTTTTTAATTGAGCCTGATTTTTCTTGTTTCAGCCATAGAAAAACTTAAACACCATACATCCTTCTCTTTATGGGAAAAGTATGCCTGCTTTCCGAATGAGGGAAAATAAGCTCAAATCAGGGCCCATAGAAGGTAATGATTTCAAATGCCCTTGCTAGATACTTTCTATGCATTATGTCATGTGTTCCTCACAGAGACCCTGAAAATTAAAGCATATTCATTTCTACTTTTTAGTGGATAAAAGTGGAGCCCAAAGAGGCTGAGTAACTTGCACACAGTTGCATCGTTAGTAAGCACTGAATCTGGGATCAGAAAACAGGTCTGAAGAATTCCCAATCCTTTGCTTTTGTCATCTCATCCTTAGGTATTGTGAAATAGACAACTTTAATATATCACAGTTTAAAATAACATCCACCAGTTTCTTTTTGAATGATAAAGGGTTATTCCAAGCCCATCAGGACTAGCCTGTAGCACTTATTGGCGTAGCTTTTATGGATGTGAAAATTGAGACTGGGATCCTTTTCTTTTTTAAGAAAGATTTCATTTATTTATTTTTAGAGAGATAGGAAAGGAAGGAGAAAGAGAGGGAGAGTAACACTGCCGTGCTAGAGAGACACTGATTGGTGCCTCTCAGACATCCCCAACTAGGGACCTGGCCCACAACTGAGGCATATACCCTGACTGGGAATTGAACCAGCAATATTTTGGTTTGCAGGATGAAGCTCAACTCACTGAGCCACACCAGACAGGGCAGGATCCTTGTTCCTATTTCTATCATCTGTATGTCAAACATTAACAGACACTCTTCATACTGAGAATTGAAAGCTCATAGGTACTATTTCATTCCTCTCATTTGTTTCAAGCTGTTCTGACTTATATTCAAGCAAGTTCCCCAGGCCTCCTGCAATCCTAAAGTCTGTCTCTCAAGTTCTGCACATCTTGCAAAGTAGACATTAGTACTGCTGTAAGTATTGCTGTTTTCTCTCAGGCTAACCTGTCTATTTACAGATGGGGACAACTAGTTTGGTGCACTTTTGATTATCAGATTTCTCCTTTAGCATAAATTCTAGCTTGTAATTATTGCTAACCATCATCTACTATAAAGCTAGACAAAATTAATGTTTTGTATGAAGTTTTCTGCCAAGAAAACATTTGCTTCTGCCTGAAGTTGAGAGTAAATCTTTATGTGTTTAGAGCTCTCTAAAGCATTCCAGAACACACATATACCTGATGCTTCAACATGCAGGCTGGCATGCATCTGCTCAGAGGAGAATTAGGATATCATCATCACCGCTGTAACTCTGTCTCTTTCTTTGACATTTTGATACTTTTATTTCTTTGTATACTTTTATGTACATTAGATCAGAATAAGGCATGATAAATCTTCCCTGAAAAAGTCATACTTATATTCTTTTCCTCAGGAAAAGTCCTTTTTCTAATTAATGCCTGAGAAAAGCTCAGTCAGCTCTGTAGTCTAGATTGAGTATCTCCATTCTGTGAAGACTTTGCTAATTCCCACTTTAAGTTGGTCTGCTTAGCCTCTGATCTCTTAGGTCTCTGTGCAAGCCATACCTTGTTAACTCCTAGTTCTACTTTAGCTTTCTTTTCTAGATAGTCGCAGTCTTCCAAATTGACAGTCAAATGTAATTATATATGCATTTCCTTATTTACTCTGGCTCTTATCAACCAGCAGTTTTCTCAGAACCAGAAACTTTGTATCACAAAGTTTAAAACTGTCACAGATACAGTTTCATCCTTTTATAGATAATGAATTTCTTGTCTTTATTCTGCTGCACAAACCTCTCCCAAACTCTTATGCAGCTTTACCCCAAAGTGAAGCTCCACTTGTAATTATAAAGTACTGCATTCATATGGACTACTTCACGTTGTACTTTAATTATAAAAAATTGGGTCCTCATTTCCAGGGCAACCAGGAATGAAATTTTGCCTTCAGCAAAATCTTCACTTGGTCAAATTACTAAATGCCTTGTTGGTTCCTCTTGTACCTGTGATTAAACAAATATAAAATGTTTTACAGTTTCCCTGGCTGTTCTCTATTTTCTCTCTAACCATAAGGTTTTCTGGATTAGTGCACTCATTCCTCAAATAAGTAACTTTGGCCTCTAGATTATTTACCTTCTCTAATATATTAACTTTCTCCCTCATCAAATCTCATATTGGCCTGTTCCTTGTATTGTGATGCTTTTGTACTCAGCACAGTGCATGATGCAGAGTAATCACTTAATACCTGTTTATAAAATATTTGAATAATCTAAATATTTAAAATACAAGACATTTATAGTAATACCTTTTTGACAATTTTCTCCCTTTCCCAGAAGACTAGAAATGTTGAAGACATTCTATAGACTAGATTGTAAGAGTTTGTTTTATTTCAGAAGATATGGCTCACGTAGTTCTAGTCTTCCAGACAGTGCCTTGTGCGATGCTAAGCAGCCAGCCCTGAGAACCCCAGAACTAGAGTACTACTGTCAGTTTTCATTCTATTAGTTACTTTCTAAATGTGTGGGGAAAACTCACTTCCCCCTTGTGTTTCTCCTTTATTCTCACACTGCGACATGCAAAACACTTTTCACACCAGATGTGTAGGGGTTTTTTTTCCACACACCAAGAAATTCATTGTCTGTGATACCAGATGAATGTTGTACAATTCAATTCAATTCTTACACCAACTGGAATTAGCACAGACCTCCACAGATTTCAGTGTGTCCTGAGAGACTTCCCCCGAATCCAGATGTCAATCACAAGTAGTAGGTATCCAGATGACCTACAGCTTCTTTCCGACTTGGCTACAAATTAGAAGGTCCCATGGTGTACCTCACCTTGATTTTGATTATTTGTTGAAAATTCTCAGAATACAGGGAAACTCGTACATACACTTACCAGTTTACTATATAATGATGCTAAAGGGTACAAATGAGTAACAGACAGGTAAAGAGATACAGCATGGAAGGACCAAAAAGTTCCCAAGCCCAAGAATTTCTATTCCTGTGGAGTTGAGGTGCACCATCTGCAAAGCATTAGAAGTGTTCACAAACCCAGAAGTTCTCTGAATGCTGTACTATTGACATATTGTGGAAGCTTCATCACAAAGAAGGATCTTTCTAAAACTAAAGTTTGTTTGTTTTACTTTTTTCTGTAAAATAAAACACACATGTTTTATTTTCACCAGTAGCTTTATTGGTTTGGATATTTTGAATATGTTGTCTATCTCCCTCTATTGGCTTCTAGTGGGTAGAGGCCAGGGTGCTGCTAAACGTCTTCCAATGTATAAGACAGACCCACAACAAAGAGTTATTTGGCCAAATGTCAATAGTACCAAGAAAATGTGCACACTACTTTTGACACATTCGATCCATCATAGCACCTTTTCTATACACTGTACAAATCTCTCTTTTTTGCATTTCAGTTGTGTTTTTACCTTTCTTGAAATAATAAAGCATAATACACTAAAAATGCTGTGTATCTTCTTCCATCTTCATTATTAAAAAGGTTACACAAAAATTCACCAATTTTGATGTTTTTTTAAAATATACACTGATATGACAGCTGTCACAATACAATCTAACAAAATTGTTTTGAATGAAGTTAAGGACAACTAAGCAGGACTAGATCCATCCTACTGAAAAAAACTAAATTTTTTGGCCAGCCCAATATCATTAATTCCATTTCTAGCCCCTCTCCCTTCTCCCCTCTCTGGAGAATGGGGAGTTGGGCTGGAAATCTCAAGCTTATAATCATGACTTGGTCTTCCTGGTGATTCAGCTGCTGTCTCGGAGCCACCAAGAGTCACCTCGTTAGAACAGAAGACAGTACTATCACACAGGAAATTCCAAGGGATTTAGGAGCTTTGTGTCAGGAACAGGGGTCAATGATTAAATATTAGAACAGGAGATGCTCCTAGTGTTCTTATCATTTAGTAAATTACAAGAATTTTAGGTGCTCTGTCAGGAAGTTAATGAGTAAATGTGAGAACCAAAGACTCTCCTACCACCCCAATTTATGGGTACTTTAGAAGCCCTGTGTAAAGATCTTGAGGCAGAAACAAGTATATATAGTTCTTATTATTTCAGAGATATTTTATAATAAAACAAAACTAAATTATTCATAAAACACTTCTGGCCTGATATAGGAGTTTTTTATGACACCTGGAGTTTTGGGTCTGGAAAACTCTTGCATCATGTAATTGAACAATTTTCATAAACTAGATTCTTTATGGCTGGAGAATATATATTTTCTATTATTTCCCTGTAGCTGGATTACCTGTCTCCTAAAAATCAGCAATCCCCTCTCTTTTCTTTTGACCTTCCCACTTCTATATCATTTTGTTCGCCATAGTTTATAAATTTTACATCCTTTTCCACATTTATAATGAAATCGTGCCTTGTCTATAACACTTATTATACTATATTATTATATAAATATTATTTCCGGTATCAGTAAACTTTGAGTTCTTTTGTATCTGAAAGTTTCTGAAAATCTTTTTACTGTACATCCACGATTGACTGATTTTGTCTGGGAATACAATTCTAAGTTCAAAATCATTGTCTCAAAACGTTTCTCTCATTTGCCTCAATGATTTCTAGAATATCTATTGCTGCTAAGAAGGCTAAGGTCAGGTTAATTTTTTAATCTTTATAGGCTATCTGATTTATGTTTATGTTATTTTGTTTTGGAAAATTTTTAAATCTTTTTCCTTTGGTGTTCTGACATGTCAGGGTTATATGTCTAAGAGTGATCCTTCTTTCATATATTCTATTTAACTCTAAGTAGACCATTTAAATCTGAACACCTTAGTCTTCTATAAGCTCTAAAGTTTAATTTATTCTTTTTAAATTGTCATTTTCTAATGTTGATTGCCTATGTCTCTCATTTTTTTTTCCTTTTCCCTCAGCTCTGCCTTTTGCCCTGTTTTCTAGGAGGTTTCACAACTTTTTATTCTAGCTCTTCCCTGTATCTCCTAAGTTTTTTTCCTGTAAGGGTTCATGGGCAAGGAGAGGGCAGACAGACTGTTTTACTTCTTGCCCAGTGCTATCTACCACAAAGAGGGACTTTTTCTAAGGAAATGCCCACCGCACCAAGAGCCTTAGTCCTTCATGTAAGTTACCAAATTAATTTCTTTACAATTAACGTGACACTCTGGCAATCAGAATGGATATCGGTTTTTTTTTTTTCAAATTTAAACCAACCTTTGAAAGTTGAGATATTTTTCACAAAACTAGTTTGTAGTGCCTCTTGAAACATGTGTAGATATGACAACAGTCATCTGGGACTTGAGCATAGCTGCCCCATTGAAATAAAAGCTATTTGTTCTTCAGTCTGGCATAGTTCCCACTGTTCTGTTTTGTTTGGCCACTGTTGGGGCTGAATGTTTATTGCTGTTTTTTACCATGCTAGTGTTTTAAGAGGACTATTTCCCTGTCTGCCTCACCCAGATTGTACTTTTATTCCCTTAATTGTGTCAAACTTGTTCTTATTTTAGAGTCTGTATTGGTTGTTCCCTCTGCCTAAAACTCCATTTCTCCAAGTCTTTGTGTACTTCCTTCTCAGCATTTAGTTTTTCTCTCGTTTGGTATCTTTTTGAAGAGGCTTCCTATGACCACTTAGCTAAAGTAGCTCAGACCCCTTTCTGGCATATTATTCTATTAATTTTTCAAAACACCATTTAATCTATTTCTTTTCATGCTTATTTCTGTTACTGCCACATGAGAATGTAAGCTCTTAGAGAGCAGGGCTTTTAGGTTCCTTGTTTTGTATACTATTCCTAGAATAGTGCTTGGCACTTAGCAAGTGCTTAAGAAATGTTTATTGGCAAAATTTCTAACAATTTCTGTATCAAAGGATGAAGAGTAAAAAACGGGTTGTGCATTTTAAGCAAATGTAAAAGATTATACTTTTTGTGGATATGAAGACTATCGCTTTGTGTTTAATATTTGGAGTAAATATTACCTCAAGTCCCAGAATGTCTTCTTTATTCATTTATCTTACATGCTTATCCCTAACTCTCCTCCTCCACCATGTGTGAGTATACTGATCTTGTATTAGAGCTTCAGCCAAGGGATAAGCACTGCTGAAATGCAGAGTGTGTGTGTGTGTGGCGCGGGGGAGGTCTCATCCTTCCTACAATGAATTCATTGCTTCCTTTTCTCCTTTCCATCTCACTCTGCACTTGCTGTCAGCTGACTCTGGGTGGAGCCTCTCTGGAGCTTTAACTGTGCACAGCAATGCCCACCTCTGCAGCAGCCATCATCCATGAAATACCAGCTGCCTCTGTCTTTCAAAAATGTTTCTATAGTAGCCAACCTCTAGATCAGTCCCTTGACTCCCAACTCCTGCTAGTTACACCCTGAGTAGTTCTCATCTCACATCGAGCCAGGGTTCATCTATGTGACCAATCGCAGATGATAGAAGTGTTGGTATGTCACTTGCATGGTTATAAAAGAACTCTGCTTTCACCTTGGATAATCTCTTGCTCACTCACATGCTTTCTCTTTCTTGGATCACTCACTTTGGGGGAAGCCAGCTGCCTGTCTCAAGGACATTTAGGCAGCCCATGGAGAGGCCCACATTGTGAGAAATAGAAGCCTCCAGCTAACTGCCAATAAGGGACTGAGACATGTTCATAATAATGTAAGTGAGCTTGGAAGTATATTTTCTGTCTTCACGAGACCCCATGAACATGAGACCTCATGCTCAGGAGAGACCTGAACATGAGGCACCCGTCTAAGTCACACCTAGATTTCTGACCCTAGAAACTATGTAAGATAATAAATGCTTATTATTTTAGTCTGCTAAATTTTTGGTTCATTTTTTAACATAGCAATAGACAACTAAAACAGTATCGAAAATGTTTAGCTGATTTCACCAACTTTCCACTATTGGTGATCTTATAAACTTTTTTCACTTTCAGAAAGAAGTGATACATAAATAAGTAAATGATTAACAATAGAGGAACATATCTCTAGGATTGGCATAAAGTAAACAAGGTTCACCTTCCAATATAGAGAGATCCAAGAGTTGGACCCCAGTCTTCAGGACTTCCGGTGTGGAGCTCCTTCCACTGGCAAATGCAGGGGTAGAAAGATGCTTTCCCATGCTGGAGGTGGCTGACACCAGCCTATTTTGTGCAATGCCACGTCACCATCTCAGTAATGGTTGTAGTTATGTGTACTTTGTAATACTTATCTACAGAGTATGTAAGGAATGACTCAAATTTGCTCATAATATTTGAAGTAATTTCCTCATATTTTATTCAGCCTAGCTATGTTTGTTTGGTTGTAGAATTTTAAATATAACTTTGCAGAATATTATTAAAAACTATTGCCCTGGCTGGTGTAGCTCAGTGGATTGAGCGTGGGCCTGCAAACCAGACGATCACGGTTCGACTCCCAGTCAGAGCACATGCCTAGGTTGCAGGCCAGTTCCCGACAAGGGACACACCAGAGAAAACCATACATTGATATTTCTCTCCCTCTCTCCTTCCCTTCCCCTCTAAAGAAAAATAAATAAAATGTTAAAAAATGAAAAAAAACTATTAGTATATAATATTTTAATATAAAATTATTCTTTATAATACATTAAATAAAATAATTTATACCTTTCTTTGGATATGATAATATATTTTAAAAATACATTTTCTTTCATATTACTTAGTCAGTTGAGAAATGATAACTTTTACATTCTGTGTCAATTTATATAGCACTGATTAACTGAATCACCATTTTTCATTTCTATTATTACTCTGATTTAATGTCTGAGGGATAGTTTTCCTAGAGACAAGATCTTGTCAAAAATAACAACACTTTTTGGCCTCTTTGTTCTGCCTAGGGTCTTCTTTTCTGTGGTTTCAAAAATCTTTTTGTAGGCAAAACACCAACTTTTCTGTTTGTTCCATTGCACCATCTAAAATAGGTTTGCTGTGATGCAGTCCCCTGAATGCCTCCTAATAGCCTGAATTGTGGCAGGAAATATGTTAAAAATCTTGTCTCAGTATTTTCTCCAGAGCTTGGGTTTCCTACAAACATAACCTGAGAAGGGAGGGCTCTCAGCCAAAGGGGAGGGAGGGAAACAGAACAAGGCAAAGATGGAGCTAAGCAAGATTAAGTTATAAATCAGTTGTATCTGTGAATTATACTAGTGTTGGTCCTACATTGAGGCACGGGGCTGGCATTTCATACTCCTGTGGTCAGTCAGTGGTTTCAGTGCATTTCTCCAGAGAAGAAGGTGGCTGGAAGACATGAGCACTCAATAGTTGGAGCTGGTAGGTGATGAATGCACTGACCAGTAAAGAGGGTTTAAGTAGGGCACCAATACGGTATACTACACGTTATGTCTTAGAGGTTTTTTTTTCCTCATTAATCATTCAATAAGAATTTAGGTGCCTATTATAGTTTGGCAATGTGCTGGGTATATGACAAGAAAAGCTACAGTACTTTTATTCAGAGAAAATACACTAGCAAATGAGAATTTTAATACAGTTGAATGAGTTCAAATAAGGGGCACACAGTGTAGGAATAAGACATAAATGTAATTTTAGTTTTGGAAAGGTAAATGGATGAAAACTCTTTCTAGGAAGAGGGTATGGCATTTCTAAATACAGGGAAGCATGTGATAATGATGGACATGTGGGGCAGGACTTGAAGGATATACCAAAGATTCTGTATTTATAGGTAAGGTGAGAGAAATATACAAAAGCAGACAGATTCAGTCATGACTTTTTTTAAGACAGAAAAAATAGAGTTTCTTAATTACAAGCAACAGAGGAACAAAAAGAACAAAAAGAATGGGTTCTTTTTGTTTTAATCAGAACAAAAAGACCACAGGATGGGTCAAAAGTAGGTTTATAGTTGTAAGTACATGAAACATGGAGTGTATTCTTGTATTATTATTTATTAATTATTATATTATTTTCTATATGAACAACTATTGCCCCTCTGTATTAGAAGACTAACTGGGTGCTCACAGACACCACATTTGAAGGAAAATTTGAAGAACCATGTTAGGAACAAGCAGACACTAGGCTTTTGTGTAGATCTGGGTATTAGCCTCTAATGAATAGCTTCAATAGCATTATGTCATTCGAATGCCTCAGTCTGAACTTTATGCAGTCTTTTGTCACTCTCTTGGGAATTATACTCTAAGGAGAGGGCATCTTATTGGCCATGTTTTGTATACTTTAACAAAAATCACCTTTCTACTCCTTAGCAAAAGTGGGTATACCATGGTAGAAGATATAACCAAGGCAGCATTTAATGGTAGTGTCATACATTCTCACTAAGAAAGTACTGTTCTTAGGAGAAGCAGAGTGAATGCTATAAAAACAAAACACAGACCTTCCACTATATGTACCATGCGGAATTTGGATTTCTTTTTAGTATTACGATGACTAGGCACAGTACTCTGTGGGAGTAGGAGGAGTAGGTAGGTTTGGCCAGAGGGCCAGATCCAGCAGCAGTGCTAAAGGGTGTGTTGTGGCAGGAAGTAGCAGTGCATTGGGTAGGTCCCAGATAAGAGGTTGAGGGAGAGTCGAGAGAGAGCAAGAGAGACAACATTCATTTCTTTGTTCGAAGGGCAAGAACAGGATGATAATGGCAAAAGACAGAGTCAGGAGCCAAGTACAAAAGGGATTAGATGAATCAGAGAGGCAAGATTACAGAGTCATGAAGTTCAATCATAGCGATTTTGACAAAAAATGAGAAAGGGAAAAACCAAGGTGAATGTAGCAGGGATGGAGAAAAGATCATCAGTTCTCAAGAGACAGCCTTTGTGTGGTTCTTGCCTAACTGCACCACGGAGTGTTGGAGCGGGTGCAGAGGGTCACAGCTCACTCCAGTGTTATAATAGGAGAGGGCTCTAAAGCACTGGGGGGTGGGGGCAGGGCTGGGAATCTAAGACAGAAAACTGTACTTGAACAAGAATTAAATAAAAAAAAATAAGACATTATTCAGGGGGTTTAGATTTCCCCTATTTCTGAAGTTTCTCAATTATATCTGTTTCCAGGAACCTGATTCTTGGCATATTGAGTTTGTTTTTATAGCGGAATCCATTGTGATCAACTTAAAGCTTTTAAAAAATACTTCAGAGTAATTTTGAGCTGTATGTATGACAATGTATATCTTACCACTTTTCTGAGGAAAAAACACTAAGCTAGGAAGACATAAGGTGGTATTTTGTAGTACAACTAGTAGCACAGCAATTAAATGATTGAACCCTCTAGCAGGGGTGTCCAAACTTTTGGCATCTCTGTGCCACACTGGAAGAAGAGTTGTCTTGGGCCACACATTAAATACATTGCAACACTTAATCATAAAAAAAATCTCATGTTTCAAGTAAATTTACAATTTTGTGTTGGGCCACATTCACAGCCATCTTGAGCTGCAGGCAGCCTGCGGCCCGTGGGCCACAGGTTGGACACCCCTGCTTAGAGCTATAACCCAACAGAATAAAATGATCATCAACCCAAGTCAAAGTCTGGAAGAAGAAGAAGTAGGACTTTGGAGCAGAAGTTTAAGAACTCAGAGATTCACGGGAGAGTTGGGCGGACATAGGAAAATGACTTTACAAAGTGCAGAGTAACAGTTGTGACGTCTGGCCTACCCAGGACTAGATAGTAATGGTGAAAAGGTGAAATAGCTCACCATTTCCAGCCAAGATCGAAGATCCTCTGTGCAGAGGTTGTATTACTGTGAAATAAGGAACTCTCCTTCTGGGCAAAGTACAGGTGTGGTGAGGAGGTATAGCGTTTCATCTTTATGATATTAAAGGTAGATTTAGGGGACTACATAAATAATTGCAGTTGTCATCTTTAAAGAATGATATGTCTGTGTTATAATTATAAACAGATTTCCCCCTGCCCCCACCTCCATCTCCCGATACTGTGGTTTCTTCATTTACATTTTACTTTCCACTGCAGCCTGCTTCGGTGCCTGCAACTCATGGGCAGAGGCCAGGCAATGGTTCTGGGCCAAGGTACTCTGGCATGGGGCACTAGGAGAGTCATCTGCATTTCTTTTAGTTTTACTTTGAAAAATAGAAATCATCAGTGGTGATTATCATTATTAATTTATTTTGGCTTTACTCCATTTTCTTTTTTTAATATTTAATTTATTTATCTTTAGAGAGAAGGGAAGGGAAGGAGAAAGAGAGGGAGGGAAACATCAATGTGTGGTTGCCTCTCGCATGCCCCCTACTGGGGGCCTGACCTGGCCCTCAACCCAGTCATGTCCCCTGACTGGGTATTGAACCTGCGCCCTTTGGTTCACAGGCCATTGCTCAATTCATTGAGCCACACCAGCTAGGGCTTCACTTCATTTTCTGAAAACAGTGTGAATATTACTTATCCTCTCTTCTAGCCCCATAATACTAGCCCCGGGAAAAGTGGATTGGAAGATGCTCTTTGAGGCAGATTCTCAGTAGTACATCTAGCTCCTGGCTTCTCTGCTTAGGCCAGCATATCCTTATAGAACTGATTCTTCATATGTAAACTTCTGGATTGCCTTCGGAGAATTAGAAGGGTGGCAATTGTCTATTCCTTCATTTTCCTTCACTCGTAAAATGTGCTAATTACCTTTTCAAATACATCAAGTTGTTTTTAGTACATTTAAATTAATTCTCCAGATTTCCAGCTTGCTATAGCAGTAATAATAATAATAACAACAACAACAACATTCATAATGCCCTTTTTTGTCAGTTACTCGAATATAATTAAAAAATGCCAAATCATAGCTGAAAAGTTGAAGCCAATGATAGTACTGCTGTTTTAAGACTTTTAAAATTCCTAACAGAGTTCTAATTGTCAGCAAATACTGTGATTGAAATGAATATTTATTACCTAACTGGAAAATAATATTTTAATAGTTTGATAACATTATATGTTAGTTTTGAAAGCTACACATTTATTGTTGGCACTACCAAATTCATGAAATTAAATGACAAATGAATTCAAATGTGTTTGAAGGCCTGTGTACTGGTGGATCACAACAAACTTTATAATTGGCATGCATCAAAAAATAGATTTGGAGACTAAACCACCTGTCTTATTGCACTATGTGGCATGCTTTTTCCTCTGCTCTGGAATTGTGTATCTCCCTTTTCTCTTGCAAAGCATTTGCTAAAGGTACTTCAAGAAAGAAGGTTGAAATTGAGCTGCTGTAGTTGGACAAGTTTCATGTGCTCTATTACTATATATAACTGAACTGTTTGTATTTTTGTCTTTAAAACATTAATTTTAGCCTTACATTACAGTCTGTTTTATCTAACCTTTTGTTTCCAAGGGTATGTCTTGATAAAATTTAAATGAATTCATCATACATTTTTAGACTGCTGGATATTTTTCTCAAGTAAGAAATGATTGTATTAAAGATAGAACAAAGTAAATGGAAATGTTTCTATACATGCTAGAATACCAAATGTAAAATTGTTAAAGCCTATTAAAATTAAGTAAAAGGAACCAAAATAATAGTACCACTAGCATTTGTTAATTTAAGTTTGAAAAATGACAGCTTCTGAAGCCAGAGGGAAAGAAACATTTATTTAAGGTAGTAGTATCTAGACACTGAGGAAGAATTGTTTTCAAAACTTCTTTACTGTATTTTTCTATATATTGACATAATGGGTAGTAAAAAAGAAAGAGGCTATTAAAATGTAAAATTAATTAAAGTTAGACAATACTAGAAAAAGGTTTATAAGGTTTATGATAGGTTCATTAAAAACCAGTGAACTTTAAGGAAGCTAGATTTCCTTGGGACTGTTTATTCATTTTTAGAGAGTAGAGAATGGAGGGAGAAAGAGAGGAAGAGAAACATTGATCCCTTGCCTCTTGCACACCCCTAACTGAGGACCATGTCTGCAACCCAGGTAGATGCCCAGACTAGGAACCGAATTGGTAACCTTTTGGTTTGTGGGATGACGCTCAACCCACTGAGCAATATCAGCCAGGGCTAGATTTAGATTTTAGAGCTATATTTTTATTTATTTGAAATTGTAAGACATTGGGTGTGCACAGTGAATTTTTTGGCTTTATAAAATTCAGTTTTGCAATATAATTTCCTATTGTTTTGCTTGTGGCTATACCTGTTATGCCTTGAATTTCGATCATTTGATTCAAATGCTACATACAAAAATACATATAAGGTAGTGACTATGAAAAGCATTTCAGAATTTCCATTTTCTCTCCTGCTTTAATAAGCACCTTTAATTTTAGATTTATGGTATTTTTGGTCCTTTGTTAGTAAATATAGTCTCATGGTTTTGACAGGAAATTTTTTAATTTTCTTTCTTTCTCTCTTTCTTTCTTTATTTATTTTGTTTGCACTTGTGAACGTTTAATGAACTTCCCTCCATGTGGATTGAAGCTACTGGGACAGGGGCTGAAACACCCTTAATCACTTCAGCTCTTCCGCTGAAGTATTTGGCCCATCGTGAGGGCCAAATACTTACTAGGCTGTGATTCACGATGACAGGCTATTTGAGGAGCTTTTCCTTTCCCAGAACTTTGTAGTCCTCTGGCTCATCCCAAAGAGTCAGTTGTAACGTGGTTGAAGGTAATATTTCAACTGTTTAAAACATTTTTTGCCCCTGTTTTTTAAGCAGCTTTACCATGAAACTCGAAGGTATTTATTCTTTCCATTTTGCTAGAATTTCACAGCACAGTTTGAATTTGCGGCTTGATATCATCAGCCTGGTGAAGTTCTCCATCATTATTTGTTTAAATTGCTTTTCTTCTTTTTTCTTTTACCCTACTCCCTTTTTGGACCTTCAGTTGCCCATATATAGGGAGGGCCTTTTCTTCAAAAAATGTCTTACATTTTCCCCCTGATTTTTATGTTTTTATCTTTTCATGCCTTTATTTATATTCTAAATTTTTACTTGATTTTCAGTTTTGTCTAATCAGCTGCTTATGCCATAATGACAATAATGGAGTACTTATTTTCACTTACTTTTTTTTCAAATGCTAATTTGTTTTCTTTTTTAGTTTTGGCTTATTTTCATATACTACTAAGTTTTAAAGAAATTCTTGAACATATTGATCATAGTTATTTTCAAAGGTTATGACTGATAATTCTATTATAAGAATTCCTAGTGTGTCTCTTTATAGTACCCTATTTGTTTCTGTTAGTTTTGGGGCTATGTCTTATCTTCTTTAATGCCTGGTTATTTTTTAGTTTTTACTGAATAATTTATAAGTTTTTACTGGATAATGTAGCAATATTTTTAGGCTGTGGAAGATGTTATCTTACCCGAAGGATTTACTTTTTAATATTAACATTCCAAAATCACCGTAATACCATTAAAGACTGATATTACTGGAAGGTAGACTTCAATCCTTGAGATGACTAGTTTATTTGAGGTTCACCCTATTTCTAAGGTGATGTATAAGGAAGTTTTTCTGCCCAGGGCCTTCCTGTATGTAGGCCCCCAAATTTTCTTTTTTATCCCTTCAAGCTTCAGAATCTTTTGAAAGCTTTGTTTGGTTTCCTAACCTCTTGGATGCCATTGATGATTCTAAATTCATGCCTCATTCTTGGGGACTCACTTTCTTTTGTACCTTGGTCCCTGCAAATTTATTCCTGCCTTAGTATTTTTTAAAATATTTTATTTATTTATTTTAGGCAGACTGGAAGGGAGGAAGAAAGAGAGGGAGAGAAATAGCAATGTGTGGTGGCCTCTCGTGTGCCTCTACTGGGGACCTGACCTGTTCCACAGCCCAGGCATGTGCCCTAACTGGGAATTGAACCAGCTGCCCTTTGATTCACAGGCTGGTGCTCAATCCACTGAGCCACACCAGCCAGAGTTCTGCTTAGTATTTTTCTGATGCCTTCAGATCTTTATTTGTTTATTTTTCTGATTTCTTCTAGCTGTTTTCAGTATGATGTTTGGTCCTATATAATTGGTTTCACCATTGCCAGAAGTAGAAACAAAGATCTGGTTTGGTTTCCTGGTTCCTAATCTTAGTCCTTCATGTTTACCAAAGAGATTGTACAGGAAGGAAGCAAAGTAAACAAATACAACAAAGAATTCACCATGGGTCTAGTTCTTTACCCCATAGCATTGGGGTACATTTAGATGCAAGAGAGACTATTAATGTGAAACTTCCATGACAAAGATGGCTTGTATTTGATGACTTATTATTTTCACCTAGTCAAAATTTAAATGACAGTTTCTCTTAGCCCTAAGCCAAAAAGAAATAATAATATTAAAATATTGTATCCCTAAGGAAAATCTAGTTTTTACCCTACACAGCTGTCATAATTTAAGATGCCGAGTTTTTAAATAACTGTGCCTTTTTAACCCTATCTAATTTTTCAATTTTATTATGACTAAAAGTGGTCAATTTTAAAACTTTTATACTTTTAATAAAAAATAAAGTGTCACTATATCTTGTATAAAAACTCTACAAGGAAATATTTTGCTATAAATGTAACTATCTTGCTAACATAATACTTTCTACTAAGATTCTAGAGCATATTGTGTGAAGTGAAATAAGACAGAGAAAGACAAAGACATATGAGTTAACTTATATGTGGAATCTATCATAATAAAAAATAAACAAAATAGAAACAGACTCAGAAGCAGAAAACAGACTGACAGCTATCAGAGGGGAGTAGGATTGTGGGCTAGGTGAAATAGGTGAAAGAATTAAGCAAAACATACAAACAAACAAACCTCATAGACCCAGACAACAGTATGTGGATTACCAGAGAGAAAGGAGATTGGGACAGGTAGAAGAGGATGAAGGGGAGAATATATGGTGAAGGAAGTAGACTAGACTTCAGGGGTTGAGTATACAATACAATGTACAGATGATATATTATTGAATTGTATACTAGATATCTATATAATTTTATTAACCAATGTAACCCCAATAAATTTCATTAAAAAAGGAAGAGATTACTTCTAAATATGAAGAGAGAGATTTTGTTTTAACTCTTTCAATTTTTTTATATGAAGTAGCCCTGTAATTTGGTGATGATTTATAAACTAGCTTATAGTTTTATTAAATGAGTAATAATTAGTTATTTTGAAATTTTGTGGTAAAAGTTGACAGCTAATTAATTACAAATAAAGAGGAATCAACTGCCTTTATTGACCAGGGGTGTCCAACCGGTGGCCCAGAATGGCTGTGAATGCAGCGCAACACTAAATTTACTTAAAACCTTTTTTTCGCTTATCAGTTTTTGTTAGTGTTTGTGTATTTAACGTGTGGCTCAGGACAACTCTTCTTCTTCCAGTGTGTCCCAGAGATGCCAAAAGTTTGGACACCGCCACTAGACCATGTTAGTTGATATCTGTATTATTTGAGTATCTTTCATCTCTAAACTAGAAACATTTTATAGTTATAATTATGTTGATTATGATATATTGATGAAAATAAAAATTTATTCAATGTCAATTCCCTTAACTTGAGTAATTGGAATGTTTGAAAAATAATGGGAGATATTTTGAACTTTCTAAGTAAAAATTCACATGTAAAAATAAATAGTTCTTTTTCTCTTAAATTTATAATTCAATTTTATTACTCCTTTGGCCCAGTTAGTTGTAATATACTAGGTTTATCCTTTGAGAACTATTTTGTTTTGTTACCATAGTCTGCACACTTAAGTTTTTCTTTCTTTGAATTAATGCTATTTATTATAAGATATTATGAATATAACTCCACATGAAAACAACTACTAAAAACAACAACAACAAAAAACCAGAAAGAGCAGCTGTTTGTTCATATACTATTCATGATTTGTTGCTTCTGCTGTGTGTCTAGTACTGTCTAGACCCTGGGACCCCCAAAATGAACTGAATAAAGCATTTTTTTGAGGAGCTGTCAGTCTACTGGGGATACAGAAAAAAAAGAAAGTTGCATATTGTGTGCTAAGTATAACACTAGAATTAAACAGAGCATAACATGGAGTTTCATTTTTTTCTAACAGTCTCTGAACAGTGTTTTGGATGTGTGTAGAAGTAGGAGCCTCTTCTGTCCTTTGTTTATAAGGAATTGGAAGGGATGAAGGGAAAACTTGTGAATCACTCAGTTGTTACAGAACAACATTCCAATGAGTTGTGGGAATGAATTGGAAATAAACTAAAATTCCTTAATTCATGAACCCTAGAAATGTTTGGGGCCAACTGTGCTTTCTCTTGACAAGCTGTAAGGCATGAAAGATAGTTTGTCATTTTATTGACCTGCATCTGACCCCAATTTTTATTATTCATTGTACTGTCATCTGATCTTAAAAGAGAAGTGCAAAAGATGGATATTAGTAGAAATATCATGAAATACAATAATGCAATAGAAAAGTTTAAAAAACAACTATAGTGTATGTGTGTTCCTTTGTAGGTGTGTTGGTGTGTAGGTGTGTGTGTGTATGTAGTATGTGTGTATTTATATGCTGCACATTACAATGGAACTCTGGTTAAACATAGATATACTACAAATGCATACTGTCAGTGAAAGCTGTCAGAATTTTCTTTTAGGGTTTCTTATGCCAAAGGAGTGTCATTATGTTGTCACATCCTCCTTTCTCAAAGATACATTGCGTAACCTTACGCAACTCTTCAACAGACAATGTGAGTATTGGCCAAGAGCTCAGATTCTGGAGCCAGATTGCCTGGGTTTGATTTTAACTTCTACCATTTTTTGCTTTTAACATATTACTTAACCCTCCTGTGCCCTGGTTTCTGTGACTAAAATGAGGAAAACAATGATACCTTACTTGTAGGACTGTTTTGTTTTCACAGAGGAGGTGTTTAGTAGAATGTTGATGATAATGATCTTTAGAAAATGATCCAGAGGAGAAAGAAGGGTAAGAAAAAAGGGAGTAATAAATTAATGAACTCACTAACACCACCTTGTGTCAAATCTAAAATATACCATCCTATCCATTTACCAGATTTCATTGATTCTAAGAAGCACCATTTTTTCACATTTTAATATTTGTGAAATGTTAAATCAATGGCATGCTGCAATTGGAGTTGGTTGTATTTTTTTCTTTTGTATTGGCCCTTAAAATGGCATCTTAGATTTAGTGAATTCTGTTCTTATCTATCCCCTACTTTGTTTCAAATTTTTAAAGCTCTTTTATTTTCTATGTGCTTAATTTCCTTAAATTCTCAAACAGTACTCAATATTCTACTTGTTTCCCATATACTTTTAATTCCAGCTTCATTTTTCTTCTGGTTTATTTATGGTCTACATAGAATATTGTTTTTTCCCCCTCCAAAACCTCAGTTTTAAGAAGATGGCATATGGTGAAAGCTCTCCAGGCCAGGCTCTTTTGTTAACTACCTTGTGGTCCTTGGATGAGTCATTCACCCTCTTTGGGCCATGGTTTTTGAGCAAAGAAATGGCCGTAGAGGAATAGTGGCATGGAGGTTTCTGCCTCTCTTTTGAGTCTCATCTCTTAAAATTACATATCCTCTGACTTTTGTTACTACCAAGTCACAGGGGGATAAAGGTTTATATCTGGACTTAGGTATTCAGAAACATCTTCAGTTACATAGATCTACTAGAAAAAAATAATACAAGTATAGGGCCCTCTCTTCAAGTATGGTGCAAAGAGTCAGTACATTTTGTAGTGAGTAACTGGGATACTTAATTCTTCTTGGGACATCATTATCTTCTGTTGTCTCTGGTATAAATGAAAAATACAGTCTCATAATTAAAACTTTAGAAACTGTCATTTTCTGTGGATCATCACATGCTCATATATATATATATATATATATCAAGTATATATATAATATATACTATATATAATATGTACTATATTATATAATATATAATATACAGATAAAATATCTATATATTATCTATTATATTATATCTATCACACACACACATATATAAAGTATGCCATAAAATAAAATAGATAAAAGATTATTTTTTATCGTCAGGTCACCCAGAAAGTGGGGATTATGTACCACCTAATGAAATTGGAATGGTTGTTGATGTAACACATATTGTAATCAGTATTTTTCAGCAATGATAAATCCTGAAAAATAAACTCATTTGTAAATGAAATAGCCATTATTTGCCAAGTGATTGCTTTTGGACTAGGTACAATGTCCATTGATTTTTTTTTTTCAGGGAACAGTAATGCTATTGTCAGGTCTTAATTACAGAGTAGATAGCATATCAGATTGTCACTAGAGGGGAACAGTGACCCAAGAGAAATGTACAGTAATGGCCTCATTCACGTGAAAACTAGCTATGTAGGGATCCCATAGTTTCTTATATATTTCTAGTAAAATTTCTTTAAGTAACCTCTAATTTGTAGATATTTGCACCCTCCCTGCCCCCCAAATCCCTTAGTGAATGCACAGACTAAGATTTCAAGTATGCTGAAAGGAAGTGCATGTACTTCTTTTAGGAGAAGAATTTAATATGAGTGCTAAGGCATAAAACAAAATGAAAAGTTCATAATTATCAAGCGAATTAGGATAATTAGTAGGGAAATCCTGACTTAGCTAATGATGCATGCAGATATTAGAGAGTCATTTTGGGCAATTAGATTAAAATGAACACAAAACAATAGCAACAACAAAAACAAACCTGTTTCAAGTATTTATTTACATTTGAGATTTGCTACTTTAGACTTAGAGCATGGCCTAGAGTTAGGGTGACCACAGAGCTGATCATTCAAACCTGGGCAGCAAGCGTTACAGTCTGTTGCTAGAAAATAGGGATGAATTCTTGCTCTAGTTAGAATCTACCACGTATCCACTCTCATTTCTATTTGCTGAAACATCTATAAATGCACTAATTAAAATGCCCACTAAAGAGAAATAGACAAAATCCTTTCTTACTCAGTAAGCTTCTATTGCAGTGGTTCCTAACCAGTGCCACTGATATCTTGGAAATACGGTGACACTTGACTCTGTCCCAGGGAAGTGAATTGAGAATGAAAGATTAGGGGATTCATAGACCCTTGAGACCCTTTCATGGGCAAGAATTTCAGCTCAAAGACAGGGAAAAAGTAGGATATCAATTGTTTTATCATTTTATTTTGTAGCAAAATGCCGCCCATAACTGGCATCGCTTATTTGAATGAATTATACTATATAGCTAAAATATGTTATTGTAAATAATTCAAACATATATAAAATAGAAAGAATATTCTAATAAGCCCCATATAACTGTCACTCATACTCAAGAATCACCAAGATTTTTTTACAGTTGTTTCATGTATTGCTTTTTCATTGTAGTTGTTGCCAAAGCATTTTAAATCAAATCCCAGATTCCACTTTCTCCCCATATATTTAGTAGACATTTTAAAAAATAAAAGATATTTTTTACTTTATCACAATATCATTATCACAGCTAACAACATTTTATACTGATTTCTTGGTTAATCTAATATTCTGTGCACATTTGGAATTTTCCATTGTCTTAAAAATCTTATTCTCTGTTTGTTTTATTTGAATTGATATCCAAGGAATTACCACATGTTGCATTTTTATAGCCCCTCTACTTCTACACCCTTCTCCTTATTATCTATGTATGTATGTATGTATGTATTCATGTGTTTATTCCTTACCCAAGGATAGTTTATTATTGATTTTGGAGAGAGGAAGGTGGATGTGGAGGGGCATAGAGAAAAGAGAGAGAGAGAGAGAAACCAATTGGTTGCCTCTCATACTGCCCTACCAGGGATCGAACTTGAAACCTAAGTCAGTATACCCTGACTGAGAATCGAATGCACAGCCTTTTGGTATACAGAATGATGCTTAACCAACTGAGCTACCTGGCCAGGGCTCTCCTTTTTTTTGAAATTAACTGGGTTAGGTAGTTACCTTATATTCTAGATTTGTGTTTGCTCTCCCATGGGGATTTCTTATTCCCTTTTTTCTGTTAAAGAAGTGAGTTATTAGGCCTGATTAACTTAGGTTCAATGTATTTACTTTTTTCATGAAGTTTTCCAGAGACCATGCTATATGCTTTATAAATGATGCGATATAAAATTGTGGAGTTTTATTTTAGCAGTTGTTGATAAGTAGAAATTATAATCTTGTGACCAAAAGAAATTCCAGGACTTATCCTTTTCTTTCACCCCACCCTGAGTATCTATGGTGTCCCCCAAAGTTGACCATAAAAATAATAACAAATATATAAAATATTTATAAAAAGTACAGTGTCAAATGGATATCACTCTAATATATATTTAAATTATTACATGGAGCATATGCTTCTTATTCTTGTCCCACCTTTTTCTGGTTTCTTTTATTTCATTCTTATGAAAACAGGCCATCAGTTCCCATAGCAGCCTTTACCAAGATAGATAAATATCAACACCATGGGTGAAATACCAAAGCACAGTGTCAGCAATCATCCTACAATTTGTGTGGTGGTGTAATAACACACAGAGAGATTTGAGCACATTGCTTATAGCCAGTGAGGGTAGCAAGTTAGTCTGTAAACATATTAAAGTGTCTCAGAGGACTTCTTTAAACACTACATAATCAAGATTGGGTGATTTGAGAAGCTTTGTTAGGACCTGTTGTGAATGTTTGCCTTATTGTGTGTATGGAAATTAGTGCCAACCTTCATAATTTTTTTGATAATATACAGATCAACCAAAAGGAGATTAAACTACCCAAATGAAGCATACGGCAAATCACTGGGGAAAAAAGCATAATATGTAATGGCTTTTAATTTGGAAATGAGAATGTAGGGCTATATCCAGTTTAATTTGGGCTTGTCTGAAAAATATGCTGGTATCTGTCATCTCAGAACTGAAATGTTTTGATTTGCTAAGATTTGATTTGCATTGCTGAGGACAAGGATACTACCAGGAATGGGTGAGTTTTTGGCTAAGATAAATTACTAAGTGGGCTTATTTTCCTCTTTATTATCTTTCAAGTTAGTATTAACAAGTTACATTTTATTATTCTTAGCAACAAAGAACAAATTAGAAAAGAGTTAAACATTTTTTCCTTTTCTTTTATTTGGAGTTTCCAGGAAAATAATGTGAAAAATATCTGTGGTTTTTATTTTGTACAATTCCTTTGGTCTTTATTATAGAAATAGATATTAATAAAATAATAATAATGAGTTTACTGGCTGAAAATTTGAAGAATTTGAAGAATTTCTGTAACATTGAAGCCATTCTTTAATCAAGCTATAACTTGAGAGTCAAATTTTTTCCCACCTCTTTTACACATTTCTTTTATGATGTTGGTTTAAAGTTTTTTTTTATTTGTATCACCCTTAATAATAGCTTATTGTGTTGAAAACCTCTTGCTTGCCACTCCTAATTCTAACCCTGGGAAAAATTTCTGTTGGTGGATACTCCCATTGCTTAGGGATAATTTACAAGCATTTTAATCTAGTCCAAGAAATTTGCATAAAATGTACATTAACATGTATTATGTTCAGTAAACAAATTATAGGGTAGGGCATTAAATAGATGACACATGCAACATTATTTCTTTAGTATTGTTTCACTTTAGAAAGGGATATTAAGTAAAATTAAAAATATTTAAGACCCATAAATTTTTATTAAATTTATATATATGTACATATATATGAGTTCCTTTTAAAAGCAACTTGTAAAAGTCCCTCTCTCTCTTTCTCAATTGTATTCCAAGATAGATCTAATTATTAGAATATGAACTCTAAAATGAATTAAAATTCTCTTCCCTAGAATCTCTACTTATTTTTGTCTTATGATGAAATACTGAATGCACCTATATCTATTTCCTTCCTGTAACTTGGGAGCTTTTCAGATATGTGAAGACAGAAACATGTCTCTTCTAGTCTTTTTTCAAGGCCAAATTTCTCCCAATTTCTCAACTCTTTTTTCATGTCATCATTTCAGGACATCCTAATTCTATTCATGCTCCTTTAAATCAGTGCATTGGGATGACATTGTGGGGATACAGTACTTAGTATTGACCAGGTGCACTATCCAGGTGTGGTCTTGTCAGATCATCAAGCCTATTATTTATTTACATATGAATTCTGTGTTATTATTGGTTTTTCCATTAATACAAGGAAAAGCATAATGCAATTTTTTTTTTTTAGTTACAAAACCACAGTATACTTTGTTCAACTAATCTTTATGTCATTGTCATCTTTTTTTAAAAAAACAGAAAATACTATCAGGCCATATAATCCCCACCTTCTGTGTACTTAGTTGAGTTTTGAATCTTGTTCTATCACGCAACACATTAGTTCTAACTCCTAGCTTTATATATGCATATAAGAAGAGTTATAATTTGTATTAGTCCAAAAATCTCTTCCTTTCATTGTTGGTTTTTGCAAAGAGATTTGAGTTCTAAACCCACTCTCCTGCTTACATGTTTTAAGACTGTGGGTAAGATATTGAGACTCTTTGAACTTTAGGTGTGAAGGTTAAGTGAGATATTACATTGCACACATTTTAGCATAGTACCTGAAATATAGAAGACATTTGATAAATGTACATTTTCTTCCCCCTGATGAGTTTGTAAATAGAATTTATAGTAATCAACCACTTGCTGAATAAATCCAAAACCCATACTGTTTTCAAACCTGTTCTTGTTAATATCCTAATTTCTGTTAGGCAAAAGGTTAAGAGAACTCCACATAATTTTGAATTTAAAATAATCTGCATCCTAGAAACAGAGGCATGGATACAGGGACCAGACTGATTGTAATCAAAGGCGGGGCAGAGGGGGAGGACTGGACGAAAGAAGATGAAGGGAGTAGCCAAAGATCATATATGTATATAACCCTAGACACAGACAATAGTGTGGTGATGGCCAGAGGGAAGGGTGGGAATGAGGCTGGGTGGGGATGGGCAAAGGGTCGGGGGAAATTGGCACATCTGTAATAGTGTCAACAACAAAAATCAAGTTAAAAAACACACATCCTTTTGGTATATAATAGGAAATATATTCATCCTGGAAATCAAGAGTTGTTCAAGAAATTCTCTTTTTAGACTTTTAAAAACTTTTTCTTCACTACAGGAACTGTGTACCCTATAGAGAAATGCGATGATAAGGTTATTTTTCTCGATACTAGATAATGTCAATGTATGTGGTCAATGAAAAATGGTAAAGCGCTTTCCACTGGTCTTTATTCTGTTCTTACCTTTGCCCAGTATTATTATGCATATCACTGATCCACATAAAATGTCAGTGCAGAAGCAGTTTTTTCCCCAAGATAATTAAAAGTGTAAAGACAATTGAATATATTCTGATACTTATCAAGCTTCATCTGTAGCAACATTTGACTTTAAACACAGAGACAGTTTTGACACGGAATCAGTCAGCTTCCTATCGGAGTGTGTTGGGAAGGAGTACAATGGGCGTGGGCTCCTTTCTACTTCAGAGCTGACTCTCAGGCAGGGACTCTTGCGTCTTTTTTGATGACTAGTAAGTGCCAAATTGAAAACAGAAGCCTCTTTTAGTTCTCTTATTTGTTATTTTTGGGAACATTTTTCCAAAATTAACCTAAGAACCCTTTAATATGGAGAAAATATCACATAGTCTATCAATTCAATGAATATTGATGAGATACTTGTGAGCCAGGCACTTTGGCTTTTGTTCATAATTCTGTGAATTCTACATCATGTTGCTGTTACTGTTGTCATTTTGCTCTGAAGAAGCTTTCTTATAATATAGGCTTTAAATAACAACCTGGACTAATAATTTTGAATCAAGGAGCTATAGATATAAATCTGGAGTACAGTTAGAAACATATTAATGAAACCACATTAAATCTGTACAAACCTTATTTAAGTTGACAGAATGGGTGCTCAAGAAACAACTGTTTGAATGAATATGATAAAAATATTCAGTTTAAGACCTATAAACTCAGAAAATGGCTTGCAAAGAACTAGTTTACTTGATAATTTAAAGGTATTAGATGGCTAAGTAGTGTTTAACTTCACTGAGAATTTGGTAGTTAAGTAATTAAACATTGTGGGCTAGAAGATCTTACATCAAAGAAAAGGGAGGGGACTGTATTTCACTCCTTATTTATTCATTCATTTATCAAATATTTATTTGGCACCACTTTATTGCCAAGCATTGTACTCTTATAATAAAAAGGAAGGAAATAATAATGAGAGAACCTCTTGTATTATGATCAGAGGGGAGGAAGAAGTAGATACAACTAGATTGTATATTCTTTCTACTAAAACTATGTTAGCTTTTAATATATCATTTCATTGGTCTTTGTAAACCCTTTTGTAGGTCTTAATAATTTAAAGGAAACAAAACAAAAATAATGTATCCGTTTGAAATTTTAAAAAATGAAAAAAGAAATAATCCTGGGCTCCTGCAAAATGTTTTCTCATTTTCCAGTTCTTCCTTATGGGAGGAAAGAGAACATGATGCTGACAGGATGGAATTAAATTTACAGAACTATTCCAACATTCAGTATTGGGTAGAGAAAAGACATAGTAGGCAAAAGAAAGTTTCCAGGGTTGAAACACTAACTTGGCATCCTGGAGAGAAGACCTTGACACTTAGTTTTCCTGACAGGGAGCTACATCCGTTTTGGAAAGGGCTCCCAACTTCAGGCTAAGATGAGTTAGATGAGGCATGATAACATTCAATTAGAGCTACTATATAAGGTAACGTTTAGGAACTGCCAATAATAGTTAAAGAATAGTGAGTCTTGTACCTAATTGTTTACTTTTAAATTTGCTTTCAGATTGATTTTAAATATTAACTTTAACATTCAGCAATTCCAAAAAAGTTAATAGTTTCAATGAAGTAAATATTATTTCAAAAGAATTCAGATATTGACATGGGCATATACATATACACATACACAACACTTGCAACACTCACAGTTTTCACCCACCTTTGTACCTTCCTACTTGGAATGTACTGACCAGTGGAGAGGAGGTCGCAGGTTACCCACTAGTGAGTAAGGTACCAAAGTTTAACTTTGAAAGGATTGAAAATTAATTGGTATGACTAGCCTGTAAATGAAACCACACTATTCCACTAGCTGTTTGAGAAGCACAGTGATATTTGCTATGACTTTCTGTAGTCCTTTTGAGTACTATTCTCTCTCCTTTCTTAATCTAATTGTTTTTTTAAAAAACTAATTTTGGTATCACTATAAATAAATATATGTGTATAGTATAAATATGATCTCTAATTAAATCTTATGAAATGAAGTGGAATGTACTTTGCATTGTGTGTAGGTCACTCGGTAATTATAGTCGAGGACAGCAGTACAGGAAGATAATCAGTACTTCAAAGTACTACCATTTTGAATAAATTACTATTACACATACTTGAGTTGTCTTCTGCCTTGTGAGTGTATCGGAAAATACAATCAGTGAGTTTTAATTGAGAGTTACTTTGAATCCATTCTCCAATTAAGATTTCGTTAGTATAACACAGAGTTGCTGTGATACAAAGTTCATGAGAAGTAGGACAGGACTTGGACAAAGAGTTTGTGTTGGATCTCAGAGACCATTGTGGAATTTTGTGCCCTTCAGGGCAGGTCAAATAGTGTTAAAGGAAAATAATTCTATTTGATGTTTGTGGTGTACATTGGAAATAGGAGGTGTTAAAGAGTGTTAAATGGTAATGCACCCAGTAAGAGAAAATTAGGGGGAGTTTCAGCAAAAATGGTTTCCCTTCCTGGTCCCTTGTGGTGAAAGAAGACATTGGTTTTCTTCTTACAGACTGTCCTTTCTCCACTTCTTCCCCCCCCAAAACGAAAGCAATGTGTAATATATAGTATTATATTTGACTAGCTGACATCCAGGGCAGTCATACCTTTCCTTCCAACACCGTTAGGCTTGGAAACTCTTCATGCGGGTAGGTAGTAGCCATTCTTCTACTTGGGATTGCAGTGAATTTCATGGTAGGTCTATTTTGTCCTACTTTTATTCTGATAATAGTAATGAAGTTTAATAAAAGATAGCAATATATAGATCCTATATATTTTATCAGACAATTTACTTGCATTTTGGTAATTAGTTGCAAAGATGTTTCTTCTGTTTTTGCAGATGAGGAAATTAAATCTCAGGGAGTCTCAGACACTTCCTTGTGATCTTGAAGTTGATGCAAGACAGAAGCAGGACTTGAACTCCAAAAGATTTGAATTTTCATGCTACTCTAATGCCTTTTGATTATAACATAGCTTTTAAAAATATTTTATTTATTTATTTTTAGAAAGAG
The DNA here is from genome assembly GCF_014824575.4 of Sturnira hondurensis. NCBI lineage: Eukaryota > Metazoa > Chordata > Mammalia > Chiroptera > Phyllostomidae > Sturnira > Sturnira hondurensis. The sequence continues at coordinate 147,122 of NW_028081011.1, read as the reverse complement.
GGGAAGGGAAGGAGAAAGAGTGGGAGAGAAACATCAGTGTGTAGTTGTCTCTCATGTGTCCCCTACTGAAGACCTGGCCTGCAACCCAGGCATGTTCCCTGACTGGGAATCGAACCAGCAACCCATTGCTTCACAGGCCCATGCTCAATCTACTGAGCCAGGGCATAACATAGTTTTTTTTTACTGGATACATGTATATAATATAAAATTATATTCAGAGATCTAAAAGCACAGTTTTTTTCCCTTTCTGAAACTACATTTGAAATGAATGATATATATGAAGTTCTTACCAACACTTAAGAGATGTTGGCACTAATGAGGAAACATTTCTTTCTTTTATTTAAAATTTATTTATTTATTTTTAGAGGGGAAAGGAAGGAGAAAGAGAAAACCATCAATGTGTAGTTGCCTCTCACATGCCCCCTGCTAGGGACCTGGCCTACAACCCAGGCGTGTGCCCTGACTGGGAGTCAAACCAGTGACCCTTTCTTTGCTTTGTAGGCCGGCACTCAATCCACTGAGCCACACCAGCCAGGGCTAGGAAGTATTTCTAAATTATCCTGTGACATGGAGGTTCAACCAGGAATAATTAGATGATCTTTGAGAGAATTAAGATTGGCTGTCAGAGGTAAATTTCTAGTCCACTCCTTGGGACAATAATCCAGTGAAAGAAGATTTCATTTTCATTCCTCAAGAAGAATAAACTGTTACCCTAGAACATATGCTTTATTTTTGAAAATAGTCTTTTTGATTATGGGAGAATAACTAAGTATCTTCTGATAACTTTTCTATTTTGTGGTATCTGGAATTTTATCACACACAGAAATCTAATCTAAAGCCTTGAAGCATCTGGTTCACTACATCAATTTGGGGAGATTCAGAATGTAAGAAGCACATATGTAGTTTTGGATCACAGAATATAACAATTTGGCCACATATGTAGTCATTTAAACACACCAAAGAGATAATTGTGTATGTTTATGACAATATCTTTTGTAAATAAGTATATGTTGAATGTGTTTTTAATAGGGAATTTTGAAGTTTTCTTAGGATTGAATATACATTAATGGTTCAAGAATTATGATTGTGAATAAAATGCCTAATAGGAAGAATATTTTGTGAGCAATGAGTAGGGGCTAGAGGAATGCCACCTACCAGGGCTTTGATAAAAACTACATCGGCAGGCATCTGGGGAGCCTGGGACAGAGATCTCTCTCCCGAGGATAAAGGAGTCTAGGAAATTAACTCAAAAGTCGGAGGGTTGACAAAGGAGCCTGAGTCTATTTAGATAATGGGATTGAAGAGCTTGTGTATCAAAATTGAAATTATGTATTTTTAGAAAGCTGTCACAGCTTATAAAAATTAATAAAACATTTCATCCTTTGAGCATCTTTACAGAGAAAAAGTATTATATGCTATCATGGTAACCTCTTTGGGATGACTTTATTATATTGGTCGATAATTATAGGAAATCTAGGAAATAAAGCTGTTAAGGTAGCATGAATTATAAAAGCTAAAAATTATTCTGAATTCCTCTGAATCAGTAATATGAGAAACATTATATTTTCACATTTTCTTTAAAAGAAGTGGTAGAAAATTTCTACATCATAGCCATTTATTTGTAAGGTTTTGGTCTCAAGACTTATTCATACTTTTAAAAATTAATGCAGGGTCCAAAGACCTTGAATTTATATAGATTTTACACTATAGTTTGAAAGTGTGTAAAATAATTAATATATTTAACATAATATTAGTAAACAATAGTATCCAAGAAAATTACGAACATATGCTCACACAAAAGCTTGTATAGAAATGCACATAATTAGCCCTGGCTGGTGTGGCTCAGTGGGTGGAGTGCCTGCCTGCAAACTAAATGGTTGTAGTTTGATTCCCAGTCAGGGCACATGCCTAGGTTGAGAGCCACGTCCCTGGTTGGGTGCACACAAGAGGCAACCATACATTGATATTTCTCTCTTCTATCTCCCTCCCTTCTCCTCTCTCTAAATAAATAAAATCTAAAAAAAAAAAGAAGTGCTCATAATTATTCATAATAGCCAAAAAATTGAAACAACCCAAAGATCCACCGGTTGATGAATGAATAAACAAAATTCAGCATATCCATACAATGGAATATTATTTGATCATAAAATGGAATGAGGTAGTGATACATGCTACTATATGGATGAACCTTGAAAATATAATGCTAAAAGAAGCCAGACACAAAGATCACTGATTATGTGAAATGTCCAGAATAGACAGATACAGAGAGGCAGAAAGTAGATTAGTAGTTACCTGCGAATGGACAGATGTTACCAGGGACTGCGGAAAGCGGGAAATGGGAGATGACTGTTAATGGACATAGAGTTTGTTTTGAGGGTGATGAAAGTGTTATTGAATTAGTGGTGATGGTGGTACAACTTTGTGGATATAAAAACCACAGAGTTGTATACTTTATTACAGTGAATGTTATTGTGAGTTATATCTGAATAAAAATGTAGTGAACATTTATATTTTAACATATATAATTTTATGAGAAATATGTATATTTTCCAGATAAAATATATTAATGAGTTACATTGTTTATATATTTTTACAAATCTTTTGGGGGTTTGCTTAATGAAAATAATTGGATTCTTTTGTCTGTTCCTACATCCCATGTGTTGCAATATATTGTTCTGGTTGAAATATGTAAGAAATGGCCTTACACAGATAGGTTAGGAAAAGGAAGGGTATTATAATAGATTATTCAGATAATTGTAGATATTTTTCTCTGACCTTATATGCACAAAATTTGACATGTGGTGATTCTTAAAGGTTAGTTAAAGTGTAGCCTCAAATCTTCAAGTACTGTTGGCTAGCCTGCAGTTATTCAAAGCCAAGTCTGGCCTGGGAGGTTCAAGATGACTCACTCATATGGCTGACACTTGGAGCTGTCAACTGGATGCTCTGCTGACCCAAATGCCTCAATTTTCTTATGTGTGGCCTCTCCATGTGACTTTGGCTTCTCACTGCATGGTTGCTGGATTCTAGAAGAAAGTTTTTCTTGTGAGAAAGTAAAAGCTGCTGATCTCTTCAGGCCTAACCTCAGAAGTTATGGTGTTACTTTGACTGTATCTGTTAGACAAAGGTGCAGGGTAGGTCCAGACTCAAGGGCCGGAGAATTAGTCTTTACTTCTGGATGGGAGAAGGGTGACAAGAATTTGCAGCTATCTGAGGAGGCACAGTGTGTCCACCTATGCCTCCATCAGAATTCAAAAAAAAATGAGGAGAGGCTTAGGAACCTCCAGGACATCTTTAAATGTTCCAACATCTGAATTACAGGGGTACCAGAAGGGGAACAGGAACAGCAACAAGTAGAACACTTATTTGAACAAATAATAAAGGAGAACTTCCCCAATCTGGCAAAGGAAATAGACTTCCAGGAAATCCAGGAAGCTCAGAGAGTCCCAAAGAAGTTGGACCCAAGAAGGAACACACCAAGGCACATCATAATTACATTAGGAAAGATTAAAATGAAGGAGATAATCCTAGAAGCAGCAAGACAAAAGGAGAGAGTTACCTACATCCAAGATTGCTCTATCCAGCAAAGCTTTCACTTAGAATGGAAGGACAGATAAAGTGCTTCTCAGATAAGGTCAAATTGAAGGAGTTCATCATCACCAAGCCCTTATTAGGTGAAATGTTAAACACACTTATCTAAGAAAAAGAAGATAAAAAATAGGAACAGTGAAAGGACAGCAAACTCACAGTTATTAACAACCACCCCTAAAATAAAAGCAAGCTAACAGGACAGCTAGATCAGGAGTGGAACCATAGAAATGAAGATCACATGGAGGGTTAGCAGCAGGGGAGTGGGAGGAGGAGAAGGTACAGAGAATAAATAGCATAGACAGTAGGTAGAAAATAGACGGGGGAGGGCAAGAATAGTATGGGAAATATAGAATCTAAAGAACTTGTGACACATGGACATAAACTAAAGAGGGGGGATAGTGGGGAAGGGGGTGTGCAGGGTGGAAGGGAGTGAAGGGGGGAATGGGACAACTGTAATAGCATAATCAATAAAATGTATTTTAAAAAAGTAAAGAAAGAAATAATAAAAGTAATAAAAAAGAATTTGCAGCTATCTATTCTGTACTCTATGACCTTTTCTGAAACCTTGAATGTCATGCTTGTGAGAGCTTAGTCTATAATGTGATTATTATTCTCTATTCTGTTGCAACTTCTACTTTGCAAAGTAACAGTATCTTAGTTGTATACTTTTGTTTGAATTATTGGAAATATATTATCAGTTGCAATATACTTAATGCAATGAGAATCGAGTGCCCTATAGATTTTTATTATCTGGCCATCCTCTTCTTTTTAAATTTGTGACATTATTGTCAGTTTTATTCTTAATATTCAATTACTTAAGATCAGTTTCTTTCATTGTTTTATTATACATAAAGATGTGTAATATAAATAGAATACTGTCTACTTTAGTGGCAGTCTGTTGTTTCTAAACTATATATCTTTATTTCCTCTCAATGTTTATTCTGTAAAAATGCCCTGGTTAGCTATTAGAAGTAGTTACAGGAAGGTACACCAGGGCATAATTCATGTAATCACTTAATTATTTTCCCCTTTGGGAAGAATTAAGCCTATAGAAACAGAAACAGTAAATAAAAAATGTGTTCTTTAATGTGGACAGAAACAGCAAAAAATTTTTTTTTACTTGCTACAGTTTTCAAATTGCTTTTCAACATGTCCTAAGGTTAAAGTGCTAATGAAATACCTTTCAAGTTTTTTTTCAGTTTCTCCAAGAAATGTAATATTTTATTCAGGCCCAGGTTAGAAATCCTGATTTGTTTTTATGTGATGTGATCTCTGGCAAGCAGTGTCTGCTACATTGTGGATTAGATGAGACAAATTCACAGGGACTACTGAGTCTTGTGGAGGAAAAGGGATGGCACTCCCACTCTCTCAAGAAGAGAGAGCCTTGGAGTGCCTCTGCTGCTCTTTCGAGGGGAGAGGGCCCCGACTCTTGCCTTGACAAGCCTTTATTGCTTTTCTGGGCATATTACATGATGGTCCTCATTTACTATGCATAGGTTCACTTTAGGTGGTTACCTTTTGCAGAAAACAAAGGAGAGAATGCCTTTAATCATATCACAGAAGAAGGATATTTGCAAATTCAAAGGGAAAAGTGGTTGAACTGGTACATTCATCCTTGGAAGGTTTAGCATAGATTTTAGGAAGTTACTTTAAAAATATGCAGTAAATGTTTTCTGCCTCAATTCAGGGTGAGGTAGTTTTAGCAAAAATCAAGTCTCAAAGTGTCCCTGGTACAATGCAGGCCTGATTCCCCACAGGAGAACCTATCAGTGGGTGTGGATCCTGTGCATCTCCAAGTGGGAGCTGGTCCGCCACCACACAGAATGGTCTCCTATAATTATGTATTTATGTAATTTGGAAATTTTTATTTTTTTATTTATTTTTTTAAAAAGATTTTATTTTTCTTTAGAGGGGAAGGGAAGGAGAGAGGGAGAGAAATGTCAATGTATGGTTGCCTCTCATGAGTCCCCTGGCGAGAACTGGCTTGCAACCCAGGCATGTGCCCTTGACTGGGAATTGAACCGCGATCGTGTGGTTCGCAGGCCCGCGCTCAATCCACTGAGCTACACCAGCCAGGGCTAATTTGGAAATTTTTATAGGTATATCAAAGCATGCTAAAAGCATCTTTCTTTTAGCTGCCCTTAGAAGTTGCTTCTAGAAATCTGCTCTGAAATTGCTTTCCGAAAGCCTTATTCATACTGTATAGAATATGAAGCTTTTTTATTGTTGCAAATGGCAAAGTTTCTGTAGATTGTTAATAGGGGTGTTAGGATGGACATGTCTGCTGTTACTGGTCATGGGTAAGTAACACACTGTGCTTTCTCAGAAGAGCAGTATCAGAGAAACTGAAGTTTGATTAATAGCTCAGTAAACTGAAAATCTTTTTTTACAAGTTTTTATTTATTTATTTATTTTAGAAAGAGGGGAGGAGGAAGAGAGGAAGAGACACATCAGTGTGTGTTTGCCTCTTGCGCACCCCCTACTGGGTACTTGGCCTACAACTCAGACAAGTGCTCTGACTGGAAATAGAACCTGTACCCTTTGGTTAGCAGGCTGGCACTCAATCCACTGAGCCACACCAGCCAGGACTAACTGAAAATCTTAATGTTAAATTTATTTCAAAATATTTGGCAGAAAGACCTTATAAAATTTGGAACCTAGTATACAAAATTTCTCCAGAGCATTGCTGTCAACTCTAACGTTTGGAATTACCAAAGCATAACAGGTCAGCATTACCGTTTGCTACAATAAATTACCTTACCAGGGTATACTGGGATGTCTCTCAGAAACCCTCTGAATATTTTAGTCACATCTGAAAACCCAGAATATGGATTTTATGAATTTTTTTGAGAGGAAGGTACAGAATTATGAGGTATCATTTCAGCTAAATTTTTACTGGCTACTAAATTCTCATTAACATGAGATTCCAGATTTGATCTGAGCTAGAGTGTTACTACCACATCCTCTGTAGCTTACTGACTACAAAGGGAACAGCCCTTGCGATTTACAGACTTTTCTGACTTGCTTAATACTTTCTAAATGCCTACAGCAATTCTGATGCATTTTTAAAAATTCTATGAGAGCATATTTCCCTTAGATGTACTCTGCCTACCCTGTTGCTTCCTCTGATCAGTTTAAGGTAATGGTCCGTTTTGGAGGGTTTACATTTCAATGAAAAAACTGAGTTTCTTGTTAAATAAATAACATTGTAATGTTTTCATGGTAGATTGTGGGAAAGGTCACATCCTAGAGGAGAGGCTAGATTCCTCATTTTGATTATGTGTTAATTCTCATTCCAGTGCCTACACTAATTTTTACCTACTCCTTGCTTTTTTTTTCATTTTTCAGCTCATGTCACCATGATTGCAGTTTTTAAATCCAAACTACTTTAACCTTTTTTTGGTCTCTCCCTTCTTTGTATTAATAGTGATTAGGTTTAATAGCACACCATTAGTCATTTACCTATTCTCTAATCATTTCATACTTTTATCCACTCATTCATTCATTCTTTATTTCATCCAATAAACATTTGTTCTGCTTTTCAGTGTAATTTGCAAGGCCCTATTCTTGTTTATCTAGTGGAAGTAAAGTTTTATTCAGGGTTTACCCTCAAAGTGAGGCACATAACAAGTAATAGTCATAGGCACCATGGGTAGACTAGTGCTGCTGGATTTTGATTATTGCACAGAAAAGATCTCTCCTAGTGTGATGAACAGGATGAAGACAGCATGGAAAATGGGAATTGAACTTGGCATTAAAGGATGGATGGGTAAGGTTTTGTAAGGTGGAACAGATGGTATAAAATGGCATTTTTATAGAAAGAACTAAGAAAATGCAAGAGTGACGAAGAATAGATTGAGTTTAGAGGACTTCAGATGATCTCCAGTTAAGTAAAAGAACTAGTGATTTTTCTTTTATTAAAAATATGTCAATATCTGTAGCTCCAGAAATCTGTGTTGACTTCTGATTTCACTTTGGATCCTGATATTTTAGCAGTAGTCTTCATCTGTGTCACTGTTCTGTTCCATAAAAAATTATTCACAGTATTTTAAAAACTATTCAAAGACTATAGCGAACTCTATTATATGGCATCAGATTGCTTATTTATGGATTGATTGTGAAAATGGTGAAAATGTAAACTTCTAGAAGTCATAAAAATATTATAATTAATATGTTATTTGGAACTTCATAGTAACCAAGGAAGCCCATTCTTTCTGCTGTAATGTGGACACAGCATTTCCCCTGGGAAAAAAAACTATCAAAGAGAACTCTGTTGAGTTATCTTGTAAGGTTCACTTTTGAGTTACTGTGTCCTCGGTTTGCTTGTTGTTCACTCCATTAGGAAGATTTTTATTCTGAGGATGAGTATACCTTTTTACTGGAAAGTGAAAAACAACAAACAAACTGTATCTAGAGGAAGAAACACTTGAGGACTTTAATCTCCCTTTTTTGCTCCTTTTTTCAATCTCATATTTCACAGGAAGGTAATACCATGGCTTTTGGTGATTTATGACATTATTGACCTACCATTGTCAATATCAGTGTGGTGATTGTGTCTGTTGAGAACAATAATAATGAGACTATCTCCTTCATCTCTGTATTCCACAAAGGCCAGTGATATTTGTTGATGAAGTTTAGTGGTCCCTAAGGTCTTGCTTCATAATCATGTATCTTTTTGTACAATGATGACTCCATCATGAGAAGAAACTCTGGGATAGAGACCTTGTTATCCTATCACTGATGTCAGAAATAGAGACAAATTCTGCAGCAAAAAAAAGGGAAAAAGTTCTGTAGAAATGGAATTTTCTATATAAAAACAGTGTTAAAATATTTTTGTACATTAAATAGCATTTTAAGTATATTTTATTGTTTATGCTATTATGGTTGTCCCAAGGTTTTTCTTCCTCTTATCCCCCCTCCAGCATCCTACCTCCTTAGTTCATGTCCATGGGTTGTACTTCTGTAAAGACACAACACAGAAAGAAAAGTACAGGCCAATACCTCTGATGAACATAGATGCTGAAATCATCAACAAAATGGTAGCAAATTGGATCTAGTAATACATTAAAAAGACCATACACCATGATCAAGTGGGATTTATTCCATGGATGCAAGGATGGTACAATATTTGCAAATCAATAAACCTAATACATCATACAAACAAATAAAGGACAAAAATCACATGATTATTATATAAAGCACATGATTACCACTTGATAAAATCCAACATCCATTTATGATAAAAACACTCAGCAAAATGGGAATAGAGGGAGCATACCTCAAAATAATAAAGGGCTTACACAAAAAACCTACTGACAACATCATACTCAATGGGCAAGAACTGAAAGCATTTCCATTAAGATCAGGGACAAGACAAGGGTGTCCACTTTTGCCACTCTTGTTCAACATAGTACTGGAAGTTCTAGCCACTGTGATCAGGCAAGAAGAAGAAATAAAAGACATACAAATTTTAAGGGAGATAGTAAAACTGTCATTATTTGCAGATGACACTATAGAAAATCCTGTAGAATTCACCAAAAAACTACCCCACCTATAAGTGCACTTAGCAAAATAACAGGATACAAAGTAAATATTCAGAAATTGAAGGTATTTTTGGACACCAACAATGAACTATCGGAAACTATGAAAAAAGTACCATTTACTACAACAACAACAACAGTAATAACAATAAGTATCCCTGAATAAATTTAACCAAGGAGGTAAAAGATCATGTTCAGAAAACTATAGAACACTGAAGAAATTGAGGAAGATACAAATAAATGGAAGCATATGCTGTGTTCATGGACTAAAAGAATTAACATCATCAAATGTTCATACTATTCTAAGCAATCTATAGTTTTAATGCAATTGCTATTAAAATACCAATGTCATATTTCACAGATCTAGAACAAATACTCCAAAAATTTATATAGAACTAAAAAAGATCCCAAATGGCCTCAGCAATCTTGAGAAAGAAAACAAAGTTGGAGGGATCACAATACCTGATATCAAACTATACTATAAGTCCTATAAGTCCTCTATAATCAAAACAGTCTAGTACTGGCATAAGAACAGACACATAGACCAATGGAACAAAATAGAGAGCCCAGAAATAAACCCAAGTCTCTATGGCCAACTACCTTGTGATAAAGGGGGCACAAGTATACACTGGAGTAAAGATGGTCTCTTCAATAAATGATGTTGGAAATACTAGACAGGTACATGCAAAAATATGAAACTAAACCACCAACTTATACCATATAACAGAATAAACTCAAAATGGATAAAAAACCATGATACTATAAAAATCCTAGCAGAATACATAGGCAGTAAAATTTCAGATGTCTCACATAGTAATATTTTGCTTATATATCTCATGGCAAGGGAAAGAAAGAAAAATAATAAATAAATGGGACTGCATTGAATTTAAAAGCTTCTACACAGTAGAAAAGCCATTATCACAATGAAAAGAGTACTGACTGTAGGGGAGAACATATTTGTCACTGATACCTTGGACAAGGGTTTAATCTCCAAATGTATAAAGAACTCATATGACTCAATACCAGGAAGGCAAATATTTTAATTAAAAAATGGGCAAAGGACCTGAATAGACACTTCTCCAAATAGGACATACAGATGTCCCACAGACATATGAAAAAATGCTCAGCATGACTAGCCATCAGAGAGATCCTAATTAAAATCCCAATGAGATATCACTTCACACCTGCCAAAATGGCTATCATTAACAAATCAAAAAATAACAAGTGCTGGAGTGGACGTGGAGAAAAGGTAACCCTAGTGTACTGTTGGTAGGAATACATACTCATGCAGCCTCTATGGAAAACAGTATGGAATTTCCTCAAAAAGTAAAAAAATGGAACTACATTCTGTTCCATTAATTTCAGTGGTGGGAATATACCCTAAGAATCCCAAAATGCCAATTTAAAAGAACATACGTACCCTTGTCTTCATAGCAGCGCTATTAACAATAGCCAAGAGTTGGGAACAGTTTAAGCGCCCATCGGTAGATGAGTGGATTAGAAAAGTATGGTACATTTACACTATGGAATACTACAGAGCAGAAAAAAGAAGGAATTCCTACTTTGGTTACAGCATGGATGGAACTGAAGACTATTATGCTAAGTGAAATAAGCCAGTTGGTGAAAGACAAATACCATGTTATCTCACCTGTAAGAGGAATCTAATGAGCACAATAAACTAATGAGCAAAATAGAACCAGAGGCACAGGATCATGGAATAGACTAACAGTGGTAAAAGGGGTGGAGAGAGGTTGGGACTGATTGAAAGAGGTGAAGGGATTAGTCAAAGAACATATATGAAGGACCCAGGGACATGGACAATGGTGCTGGCATTAACTATGGAAGTGGGGGGTAGGCTGGGCAGAGGGCAGGTACAGGGAAAATTGGGAAAACTGTAACAATATAAATAATAATAAAGCATAAAAAGAGAAAAATTAAAAATAAATAAGTAAAATCTTTAACATATATATAGAGTGATGGATCCAAATAGAGAGCCCAGAAATAAACTCCATGCCTTTATATTCGATCAATATTTGACAAAGGAGTCAAAGTGTACAATAGAGTAAAAATAGTCTATTCAATAAATGGTGTTGGGAGGACTTTCGCCAAGATAGAGGCATAGGTGGAAACACTGTGCCTTCTCCCACAACCAAGTTTGACTACAACAAAGGTTTGGAGAACAAAGACACCGCCAAAGACCAGAAAACTGAATTATACAGAAGTCCGACAACAACGAACCCATTCAACGGAGACGGTAAGAGGGGCGGAGCCAGCAGCGGAGCAGGGTCGGGCAGGAAAGATCCTCAGACCTAGGCGTGCAAGTAGCCCGGACCTAGTCAGGGTGTGGGGCAGACTGCCCGCGGTCGCACATTTGCGCATAGTGAGATGGACCGCGCAGGCCCCAGGGGGCGAACCCAGTGGTGGAGGGCTGACGGCGGTGGCACACCCACATGCAGTGGGATGAAACGCGTGGGCCCCCGTGATGGTGGCAGCTGCCACACCTGTGGGGGCCAAGGCGGGAGACAGCAGACGGGACCCCATGCTCCTCTTTGACCCCGCCCCCACATACAGCATCACAACCCAGCGACTTAGTTGCCCTGCTCTGGTGAACACCGAGGGCTCCGATCCTGCTACGTAACAGGCACAAACAGCCCAAAAGATGGCACAAGAAGAACTCAAAGTCCCAGGGCCGATAACTCTAAGCGACCAAGAGACTGCCAGCCTCTCAGACACACAGTTCAAGACACTGTTTATCAGGACGCTCACAGAACTGGTTGATTACAGTCACAAATTAGAGGAACATATAAAGGCTAAACTAATTGAAGGGAGATGTCCAGGAAACCAATAGTGATGGAAAGGAAACTGGGACTCAAATCAATGGAATGGACCAGAAGGAAGAACGAAACATCCAACCAGAAAAGAATGAAGAAATGAGAATTCAACAAAATGAGGAGAGGCTTAGGAACCTCCAGGACATCTTTAAATGTTCCAACATCCGGATTATAGGGGTACCAGAAGGAGGAAAGAAACAGCCACGAGTGGAAAACTTACTTGAACAAATAATAAAGGAGAACTTCCCCAGTCTGGCAAAGGAAATAGACTTCCAGGAAATCCAGGAAGCTCAGAGAGTGCCAAAGAAGTTGGACCCAAGAAGGAACACACCAAGGCACATCATAATTACATTAGCCAAGACTAAAATGAAGGAGAGAATCCTAGAAGCAGCAAGGGATAAGGGGACAGTCACCTACAAAGGAGTACCCATCAGACTGTCAGCGGATTTCTCAAAAGAGACCTTACAGGCAAGAAGGGGCTGGAAAGAAGTATTCCAAGTCATGAAATCCAAAGACCTACAGCCAAGATTGCTTTATCCAGCAAAACTTTCATTTAGAATGGAAGGACAGATAAAGTGCTTCTCAGATAAGGTCAAGTTCAAGGAGTTCATCATCACCAAGCCCTTATTATATGAAATGCTAAAGGGACTTATATAAGAAAAAGAAGATGAAAAATATGAACAGTGAAAGGACAGCAAATTCACAGTTATTAACAACCACACCTAAAACAAAAGCAAACCAAGAGGACAGCTAGATCAGGAGTGGAACCATAGAAATGAAGAACACATGGAGGGTTAGCAACAGGGGAGTGGGAGGAGGAGAAGGGGGGAGAAGGTACAGAAAATAGCATAGACAGTAGGTAGAAAATAGATAGGGGGGCAAGAATAGTAGGGGAAATATAGAATCTAAAGAACTTGAGACACGTGGTTGTAAATTAAGGGGGGGAGAATGGTGGGGGAGGGAGTGTGTGGGTGGAGAGGAATGAAGGGGGGGATAGAACAACTGTAATGGCACAATCAATAAAATATATTAAAAAAGAAAAATAAATGGTGTTGGTAAATTGGTTAGATATATGCAAAAATGATACTAGATTGCTTTATTACTCGGTACACAAGAATAAACTCACGATGAATTGGTGAGTGAAATTTTTACCTCAAAACCATAAAAATTCTGGAAGAAAACATAGGCAGTAAAATTTCAGACATTTTTCATAGCAATATTTTTTCTGACATATCTTTTCAGCAAGGGAAACAAAAGAAAAAAATAAACAAATGGGACTACATCAAACTAAAAAGTTCTTGCACAGCAAAGGAAATCATCAACAAAATGAAAAAGACAACCCACTGAATGGGAGAACAATTTTCTGATACATCTAATATGTGGTTAAGATCCACAATTTTTAATATCTTATAAAACTCAACACACACGCACACACAAACAAACAATCCAGTTAAAAAGGGCAAAGGACCTGAATAGACACTTCTCCAAAGAGGACATACAGATGGCCAATAGGCATATGAAAGGAGCTCAAAGTCCCTAATCACCAGAGAAATGCAAATTAAAATCACAATGAGATATTATTTCACACCTGTTGGAATGGCTATCATCAATAAGTCAGCAAACAGCAAGTGTTGGTGGGAATGTAGATTGGTGCAGCTACTATAGAAAGCAGTACAGAGTTACCTCCAAAAATTAAAAGTGGAAATGCTTTATGACCCTCTGATTACACTTTTGGGAATTTATCCAAAGAAACCCAAAACACTAATTTGAAAAAATGTATGGCTCCATAAGTCCATTACAGTTATTTGTAATAGCCAAGATTTGGAAGCAGCCCAATTGTCCATCAGTAGAAGAGTAGATAAAAATGCTATTCTATACTTATGCAATGGAATACTGCCGGGCCTGAAAAAAGAAGGAAATCTTACCATTTGAGATAGCATGGATAAACCTATAGAGCATTATGCTAAGTGAAATCCATATGATTTCACTTACATGTGGAATCTAATAAACAAAATGAACTGACAAGAAAAATAAAGATAGGCTCATGGGTAGTGAACAGACTGACAGCTGTTGGGGTGGGGGTTCTGGGTAGGCAGTGGAGAGATTGATCAAAAGAGAAAAAATTATGGACAGTAACAACAGTGTGGCAATTCGGGGGGATGAGTGGGGTGAAGAGAGGTGGAGGAGGTTGTATGGGGAATAAATGGTGATGGACGGACACATGACTTGGGTGGTGAACACACAATACAGTGTACAGATGATGTTTTGTAGAATTATGCACCTGAAACTTGTATAATTTTGTTAACCATTGTTACCCCAATAAATTCAATGAAAATGGAAAGAAAAAATATGATCTAGTTAAATAAACTCTAACAGATTCCAGTAATTTAAAAATCACTGTCAACATTATAGTAGTTACAACTGTGTATAATAATTCTGATATCTTCTATCAATGCCATGTATTTCTGAGATAAATCTTTTCTATTTTTACTATATCCATGCTTTAGTTTTCAATTATTTTCAGGTAGGTCTTATACCTTAGAAAATGTGCTATTTTACATTATTTTTCTATAAAAATAAACATAAACTACAGTAACTTTTTGGTATACAGTGGTACCTTGTTACTAGCCATAATTTGTTCCAGAACTCATGTCGAGTGCTAAAACTGAGGAGTACTGAATGATGAAGCATATTCTCTTGTGGTTCTGCATTGTAACTTACACATGTCCTAGCAAGTGAACAGTGTCCTGAGCAAGCACTGAGTGCTGTAACATTTTTATCTTGTTAGAATGAGATGAGTACAGGGTTTGACAAGTTCTGAAGTCAACAAGTACCGAGGTATGACTGTAATAGTTATTCTCCACATATTCCCTCTAAGTTTCTTGAGTTCCTATAAGCCAAAATCCAAAGGTCCATTATTAGACATCCATGTGTGGTTGCCTCTCGTGTGCCCCCTACTGAGACTTGGCTCACAACCCAGGCATGTGCCCTGACTGAAGGGAACAAGCAACCCTTTGCTTTGCAGGCTTGCACTGAATCCACTGAGCTACAGCAGCCAGGGTGAGCTTGTATTTTTGATCATCTTTTGAATTATTGACTATTTTATGGTGTCTTGTAACTGAAACTTCTATTTGTTTTATATACTTCATATGTTAGATTTCATTTTCTGCCTCACTTTATTATGTATGATGGCTTAATTTTGAAATCTTTGCTTGATTTAGGGATGTTACTTTGCTTTGACACATTACCATCAAAAATATCTCAAGTGTGTATGGTCTTATAAAATCTTTATCTTGAAATGCTCTGAAAGGTTCTTTATTTGTAACTCTCAGTTCTGAAAATTTTTAAAGTCGCTCCAGGTATTCTTGTCACATACCAGGACTTTAACCAGATGCTCAGATTGACTCTACTAACAGCAAGTGTTAGTAGGATATAAAAATATTAAAATACATAAATCCAGGTTTCAAAGCAATTGATAACTTACATTCCCACATTATTTTTTCCAATATTTTACTCCTAACTTATGACATTTTTTTTACTTAAGTCTTCTAGCAGCTGTTTTGTTACTTAACAAAACGTCTAACTGAATGTTGTTTTTTCTTTGCCTCAGCCTGACTCCGTAGAGTGATGGATCTATTTCTAAAGGCTAGCCTGCAATTCTTAACTGAACCCCTAGAGTACTGTGTCCTATCTTATTCTTTTCAATTCTTCCCCAATGAGGCATGACCAAGACATTGCTGTATCCTTGAGAGGCAAGTTCTTAGAATGGAGTGGCAGATGGATATACAAGAATCACCAGTGCAGTGCTAATGGAAATTCAACTCCAATTAAATTTTAAAGTTGTTTGCTTCCAAAAAGTCTAGAAACAATATGAATGAAATTGCTTCCCCTACTGGGATTTTGTTCCTGCTAGTAAGTTGCTAGGCAAGGTAATGATAATGTTGGAGGCATTCAGGTTTAGGAAACTATGATGATTATATGATGATGATGGTGATGATGATGCTGATCATTGCAAACATTTATTGAACTCTTATTATATATTAAGGACTGAGTTAGGTCTTTTATGTAGTATGTGAACATCTGTTGGTTGCCTTCTATGTCAGTGTATTAGTTTTATGTTACTGCATAAGAAATTACCACAAACTTAGTGGCTTAATACAACACATATTTATTGTCTTTGTTTCTGTGTATCAGGAATCTGGGCACAGCTTATCTGAGTCTTCCCCACTTCTCCTTCCTCGATCCTGTGGTTGTTAGACCAATAGCTTCATTTTTTGCTGGCTGTTGGCTTGAGGACCCTTAGTTCCCAGAGGCCTTCCTCAGTTCCTTGCAATGAGGTGTGTCCCAACATGGCCATTTCCTTCCTCACAGCCATTCATGGGAGAGAGAAATCTTCAGAAAGATGAATACTAATTTTTTTTTAATTTTTAAAGATTTTATTGATTTATCTTTAGAGGAGAAGGCAAGGAGAGAGGGAGAGAAATATCAGTGTATGGTTGCCTCTCGTGTGTCCCTGCTGGGAACTGGCCTGTAACCCAGGCATGTGCCCTGACTGGGAATGGAACTGCGATCCTTTGCTTCACAGGCCTGTGCTCAATCCATTGAGCTACAACAGCCAGGGTTGAATACTAAATCTTATGTAATGTATTCATGCATACTAATGATTTATATCTTATCATCTTTTCCATGTTGTATTGCTTAGGAGGAAGTTATAGGTCCTGCCCATACTCAAGAGGAGGACATTAGACAAAGTATGAACATAAGTGGATAGGAATCATGGGAATCAACTTGAAAGTCCATAAGTCACAGGCAGAGATTGCTATTTGTCCCCCAGTGTCTATCCTTTCTTTTTCCCCCTACAAAAAGAGAAAGTACCTTGTTGTAAGCAGATGTATGGCCACCTGAAATAAAGACTTCCTTCCCTAGATTCCCTTGTAGTTAGGTATGATCATGTGACTGAAATATGGGAGAACAGCAAGCTAAAAGAATCTGGAACCACCCTATCAGCCTTTGAAGATTCTCTAATTGTGACTTTTTTAGGGAACAATAAACCTTTATTTTGTTTAAGCCACTGTTATTTTTGGCTTTCTCTTATAGATGAACCTAATCTTGACTGATGTTCTTCTCTATCATCTATTTTCTCCTTTCCTCTTTCCAACATCTTTTCATTTTCATTTTCATTTTATGGTCTATGCATTTTTTTCCAAGGAACTTGAAATCACTCTTAGGTCCAAGTTAAGCCAATCAGAATATTACTGTCTTTTGCTGACATGGGTGGGAGAATGACTTAGGCCACTCTAATCAAAGTGAATCTCAGAATTTTCACTGAGAAATTATGGCAATACCTGTATATAGCAATAATTCTGACTAACTGTATTTTCCATTCCAGCCCCTGATTCTATTCCAAGGAGAAACAGAATTCACCTCCCTCTTGAGCTTATTGCTTGGCAGAGATGGCTCAGGAGCCATTAAACAAACCACACTGATTTATGACAATGTTTAGGGATTAGTCTAGAGGAAGCCTCCATGCTAGTCTTTTGGTTAGAAATAGCATGGAAATGACTCTGAGAGAATTTCTGTTTCTCTTTGAGTACAACAGGATTAGTCATAACTTGCTCAAGTGGAAATGGTGGTCTCATTTCACGTGAGTGGCAAAAATGGATATTCTTGTGTTGTGGATTGCATATATTCACATGTTAAAGTGGTTCACCTTTCCTAAATTGGGTATCATTCTTCACATCTATAATCTTTATTTTGGGGAAAAGTGAGTTTGAATTTATTATTGGACTTATAAAAATTACCAAAGTAACTATTGCTCGCTGCGTAAGTTGAATAATAAAAAGGTGTGACCTCATGTTTAAAACAGATGCTTTTTTCCTCAGAAAGTCTTCTGCCCTTCAGTGTTCCTTTCATTTACTTTTTTTAAGGCTTATATTGATAAAATGTTCATTTAAAAATCACTCTATTCAATACTTCTCATATTCTTTATTTAAGTGATTGCAGGATTTTAAATATTTTGGGCCTAAACAAAAGTAATATTTTAAATATAAAGTACATAAAATTGACCAGCATCCCAGAGACAGATAGGAAGTAAGGACTCATTAGTCTTTCCCAGTGGGAACTTAAAACTAAGTTAGAGGGTAAAAGCCTTAAACAATTGAAATAGTGAATAAGAAAGTGCTAATAATGTACTTCATCCTTTTAAATCAGGCAGTTACACTATATGTGTGTATACACACACATACATATATGTGCATGTGCATACAGACACATGCATATGCATGCATGTGATCATATATGCATGTGTACAAGTATATAGACATAAATGTCTAACATACACCTCTGTATGCATACACATGTATACATATGCATGTGTACATGTGCATACACATGAATATAAATGTATATACACATGTGTATATGTATAAAGTGAATATGTATAAAGATATGGAATGACCAAAGGAGTTTCTTAACTCCTTTGTTGAAGCTAAGTTGGGTCTTGGACTAGACCAGGAAGAACAGAGGGAATTGAGGATGCCCTGAGAATTATTGACATGAAACACAGAAACTGTCCCTAGACCTGGCTGAGCATCCCTTCATCCCACCTGAGATCTAATGGGACAGAATCACAAGAGTGAGGACAAGGTAGTTGTATTTTTAACAAGCTGTTTGGTTAATTCTTTCTGAAAACTGTCATTTAAGAGTTTCTGAAAAAAACTCTTAAGGTGGGCCTTGTTTTTTTTTTTTTTTAAGATTTTATTTATTTATTTATCTTTAGAGGGGAAGGAGAGAGGGAGAGAAACATCAATGTATGGTTGCCTTTCATGCGTCCCCTGCTGGTAGCTGGCCTGCAAGGAACCGGCCTGCAACCCAGGCATGTGCCCTGACTGGGAATCGAACCGCGATCCTCTGGTTCGCAGGCCCGCGCTCAATCCACTGAGCTACACCAGCCAGGGCAAGGTGGGCCTTGTTTTGATCATAGCTCCTTGAAAATTAATTTGGGAACAGAATTTATGACACAAGAACTTTTGAAAATTCAATAAAAGGCCATATTTATAGTTGATTGGTATATTAGTTATATCCCTTAAAATTATATTTGCACATGAGTTGTTATTCTCTTAATTTTTCTTACATTGTCATTTATTTGTATGACTTTAATTAAAACAGCAAACAAATATAAGAGTCCACAAAAACAACCTTTCCTCAATCATTTGTTTGTTAATTTTTTTGATGAACATTGGATAAGGCTGAAGGCAGGGAATGACACAATGAAGAGCAGAATATTCATTCAGCCTTAGGGAATTTTATTAGATGATAGGAATTAAACACAAATAAACATAATGTATGGAAGAATTGACAGAGGAAGGAAGGGTTGCTTTTAAATGGGCATTTAAAAATAAGGTAAAAAATGTTCTAGGCACAAGATACAGTATAAACAATTCTGGGTTTTTATGTTCAAATAAAACTTGAAATTGAATCTTAAAAATAATATGTGTGTGTGTGTGTTTGTGTGTGTATGTATAATGCTTTTGAGATGAAATGTTCTTCTGCTTAATTTTGATTGAATGGATATTAAATACACATTGTGAAGAAAAGGTGTGGCTTCCAAATGGAGAAAGACACATTCTTTGTTTTACATCAAGTGAAAAATATGTGGTGAATGAGAGTCATATGGATTTGCAAATTTGATAACTATTACATATTCACCCATAATATAGGGGAAATTTAGGAATGTATAAGTGAAATCAACATGTTGAAAATCTTGAAAGGCACATTGATCTGCCACCTATATCTCCACACCTTTCCATACCCTGTCAACTTTCTACATTAAGGACTGAATTCGCACTCCACTATTTCTGCAGGAGGACCACATACCATTGAACACCCGGAATAAATCTGTTTCTCAAATTTTGGGGGTGTGAGCTTGCTTTACTTACTTACTGACTTATTTTTACCTATTGTCTTACATGTCTTAGGTTGAGTTCCTTGGCAACTGACCCTGAGATGGGAATTTTTATGCAAGTGGTTTATTGAAATGATGCTCTGAAGAGGATCCTGTAAGAGAGGGAGGGAAGTAGGATAGGGCAGGGGGGAGGGCTTGGTGAAGAGGTAGTTTTACCTGAACATTGGTCTTGGTTTAATCCTGGTGGGAGCTCTGGAATATGAAGAGCAGCATCTCAGAGTTGTTTCAGCTAGGGGCAAAGGGACTCACATCTTGTATTTCTTTCATAATTTCATTGAGTGACTAAAGCTATTCTTGGAGGGAAGGCATAAATGCCCAGAGAGGCAGCTCCCAGAGACTGAACATTTCTCAGGAGACAGGTACTCTTGTTAGCAGCCAATACTCACAGCAGCTGGGAAAAGGATAACTGCAGATAAAGGGAAGTGGTTTTAAATAGGGCAATTTTGTCCCTGAAAGACAGTTGGCAATGTCTGGAGATAATTTTGATTGTCATGATTCAGGGGTAGGAGTGGTAATGGCTTTGCTATAGGCATCTAGTGGGTGGAAACTAGGGATGCTTCCAAACCAATGCACAGAATGGTCCCTCTACAACAAAGACTTATCCAGTCAAAAATGTCAGTAGTGCTAGGCTTGAGAAACTGTGGGTAAAACAATCTGAGCAGGGCAGAAGAAATGACTACTATATCTTCCTTACCATGTGTGCATTTGGTTGCATTTGTAAACTGCAGTAACAACAGGAGTCATTCTTGCTCAGACCATATGAAGTAAAAAAAAAAAACCAAACAGCAAAACCCCCTCATTTATCTGTACATCCATACATCTATCCATCCATGTATTTATTCAGCAAGTTGATTTATCAAGTAAATATTGAACTCTTACTGTGCGTGTATGTACTAGGTACTAGGCTCAGCAGTGGGATGTAGGGACAAGTACAATATGGTATCTGCTCTCAGGAGGCTCAGAAAAATAAGTGGGAGAGATAGGAGCCTAGTGGTTTTGACAACTGTAAACACAGGTGGATTGTACTAACCAAAACAGAAATGTTTCTACTAGTTATCCAATATATATTATTTATTATTAAGTACCTATTATATACCGGGTGCTATTCTAGGCATTAGATATATAGCAGTAAACAATATGGAAAAATTCTGTTATCAACATATATAGTTAATAATGATTCAAACAAACAAATACATAATAATATTTTAGATAGACATAAGAAGAGTGAAGAACACAGAAGAAAAAATTTGGACTAGAGAGTGAGTTGGGATAGAGTTGAGGGCACCATATTTTAGTAAGGGTGATCAGAAAAAGCCCCTTTGAAGAAATCACAGTTTAGGCGAGACCGTAATGATGAGAGGGGATCAGCCGTGTGAAGTTCCGGGGGAAGAGGAAGGTCTGTTTCAGGAAGAGAAAATGCTCGTCTCATTGAGGAACCAAAAGACCAGTGTAGCTGCATCCCAGAGCATAAGTCGGGGAGTGTTAAGGGATGAGTTCAGAGAGGTGAGCAGGGGGCCACATGATGGAGGGCCAACCAGATCACTAAAACAGTTTGGAGTCTAATCTAATTGCAATGGGAAACCATTGGCGGTTTTTAAAACAGCATGATGATCTGATCTGATTTTTTTTTTGAGGTGATCATTTTAGCACCTTTGTGACCATCCAGCAAGGGGATTCATGTACTGATCCCGTGGAGGATAATGACTGCCAGGAAGGGCATTGTGTGTGCCTGCTTGCAGAATCTTCCAACTTGTTTTTACCCTTTTCAGAATGGCAATGAAAAGGGTAAATCCCTTTCTTATCTTGTACCATTGCTTTTTGGATAAAATATCTACCATTGGAAAAGTATGGAAATACTGAAATATATTTGACATTTTGTTTTTTTCTAACAGCATTGCATTATTTTTGAAGGGGTGAATGGATATTTGGTTTGAGCTGTAAAGAGGCATTCATTATGTTATGTCCCAAACTGGACATATCAACAGAAAGAGGAAGCCTTTCAAATTAGTGAACTAAGACTTTAGTTACCTTTTAGGTCTTTGCAGTTTCAATACGGCTGAGCTGATGGTGGAGGTTTGTGGTTCCAACCAGCCTTTCTACAGGTAATTAAGATGATTACCAACTGGTTTGAAAACTTGGTCAGGGGAAGTGTAGTGATGTATTTGGGACCATTAACATCACTAACAATGAGACAGTGGTTATAAAAATTCTCAAGTAAAGATAAAGAAGGTAAAACAAGAGGTTAAGATTCTGGAGAACATTTGTGGTGGAAGGATTATTATTAATATGATTATTGTGAAGGACTCTGTGTCAAAGACACCAGCTTTGGCATTTTAATGTATAATAATAGAGATTTTAAGCAACTTTGCCAGATCCTTATAGACTTTGACAACTGGTTTTATGTGTATGAACTACTTAAAACTTTGGATTACTGCCACAGCAAGGGGATCATGCACAAGGATGTGAGACCTCACAAGGACATGATAGATCACCAACAGGAAGGGCTGAGACTGAGAGACTGGGGTCTGGCAGAGTTCTACCATCCTGCACAGGAAAACAATGTCCTCGTGGCCTCCAGGTACTTCAATGGACCAGAGCTCTTGTGGGCTGTTGGGTGTATGATTTTAGCTTGGATGTGTGGAGTTTGGGCTGTATGTTAGCGAGCCTGATCTTTTGCGGAAACAAACAAAAAAAAAACCCAAAAAAAAACCCTTCTTACTTGGAGAGGACACGACCAACTTGTTTGTATTTCCAAGGTTCTGGGTGCAGATGAGATGTATGAGTATTTGAAGATGATCACATAGACCTAGATCCTCCCTTCAATGGTATCCTGGGAAAACATTCATGGAAATGCTGGGAATACTTTATCTGCAATGAGAATAGACCCCTCTTCAGCCCCAAGGCCTTAGATCTTTTGGACAGACTTCTGTGATATCACCATCCACAGAGCCTGACTGCCATGGAGCAGTCCATGCAGCACCTGTACTCCTACCCTGTGGGGAAGGAGCAGTCCCGGCCCTGTGCAGATAGTGCCTGTGCTTTCCACTGGAGAACCACAGTGTGATAAAAAGAAATTCTAGTCATTTCTTCTAAATGCAAATAAGAGTAAAGCCCTAAAAATCTGTCAAAAGCCCTAACTGCCTAGCGCTAGTTTACAGGGAGCTGCCACTCTGGCAGCAGGGTGGCGATGCATAGTTCAGGAACTGAGGGACCTCTGCCTCCCGAATGCACAGGAGGTGAGAGACCCTGAGTTGTTGCACAGTTACCTCTATTGAACAGGAGACTATTGTTGAATTAACCTATTCCATCAACAGACTCAATATATGACTTCTTACCTGTTCCACTGTGGTCTGGGTTTCCGTGGGTGGCATTTTAGCAATATGTCAGCAGTCTGTACTGACACCCCAGCCTCATTTAAGAAAAGGGGATATTAAAGCAGCGACAGTATTTTTTTAATTAAAACTCTTTTACAAATTTATGTTTTATGTATATTTTTATGACATGAAGTCTCTAGGAAATATACCTCATCTCTACAGTTTCCTTCTAAGTGTATTCATTTGGAAGCAAACTGCAGTCATTCTCATGAGTCCTCTTTGATGTCAGCAGATGACACTTTAAACCTTGTGAAGCCATAGTTCCATCTGTTTCATCAAAAGTGAGATGCTAAATGAATAACTTGGAGATCACTGTACGCTTTGTTGTTTTGCCTAGCTGTAAAATCTTGTTGCTAAACAACAACAACAAAAAAGACCAGCTACCTAAAATTTATTTGGTATAGTTTTCCAACCAAACAAAATTACTTTCAATTTTTAATGGATGTAGTTCTTTACTTTGAAAGATGAGACGGCATAGGATAAATAATCATTGAATAATTTCCTTTGTGTGTGTGCATGCATGTGTGTGTAGCACAGTGACTAGAGGATTGAATTTACCCTAGAATATAAATAAGAGGGCTGCTAGCTTAATAGTCGCTAGAATGATTTTGAGAACAGCTTGGAACCCAGCATTTACAAGCTAATTACAAATTTCTCATAGACCTTTAGTAAACAGTAAGCATTGGTGTAGGCTTGATTTGAGTTTGAATTTGCTTTGCTTTATTTGCTTGATTTGCTTTTTGTTTATTCACAGAGAGCAGCATGTAAAATATATTCTTTTATGTGTTGGTAGTAATAAAATTTTGATACATTAATAGGAAACTTAACAGAAGCCCAGAGGAGCTTGAATATTTTATGGAGATTTTTGTAGTCAAATAGTTTACTTTAAAATTAGCTGATTATATATGTATATATATCCAACATTATTCCTATTAAAGAATGGGCATTAAGATGCTGTTTTGGTATGATCTTTTCTTTTGAGACATAGTATTTTCAAGATTTATAAATTATATATTTGACAAAGATGGAGATTGTTTAAGTTGACTATTTAAATGAATGGTATGTTTAGCAGAAATTGTAATTGCTCTAAATGTCCATTTGAAATACAAATGAATAAGCAAGTTTTTATTTTATTTTAACCCTGGCAATTTGTTAATATGTCACCTAATTACAAGCCCAGTGGAAGCTGTTTCTGACATGCAATTACTTTATAGTGCTGAGATGCATTTAAATGCATGATATGAAAGAATGGTCTTTGGTCAGAGAAATGGGGGTTGTGCTTTGATTTCTACCCATGTCACATCACAGCAGTTTCACTTATTATTTTATGTAGCTTCCCAAGTTCCTGGTATTTTTGTGGTAATGCAGGTACAGTTGAGAATATCTGTGTGGTTACCTTTATTACCTCTGTGCATTCCATGTTGTAGTCCTTATTACAAAGAAGGCAAGTGTAATGGCTCTAATTTTAAAAACAATAATCCAAAGAGGCACAGCAGAACAACTAACATGGTAAAAACATTTTTCACTAAGTGGTCAAGAGGCAACTTAAGTTTGTATATCTATTATTACTTTTTCAAGTCAGGTAACATTAAATGTCCTTTAAAATGGTCATGATTATCCTATGGTTCTCCAGAGATGTTTTGCCAGAGCTGTAACTTGAATGGACTTTGTGAACCTATGTTTTTTCCACTGACATGTTACTGAATGATAAAATTTTATTGCACATGGTACTACCTACTAGATCATCAGTTTCCAGTATTCAGGAATGGTAAAATCTCATTAGGTATGCTGGGCTCTGGTCCCAGTTCAGACAGAATTTTGAGGTCCTATTCTTGGTCTTTCTGTTACTCTGATTGTACTTGCACAGCAATAAAATAGTTTCAGAATCCATCCTGATTCAGCCTGATGTAGTCATCTACCTTATGGAAGCCTAGACAGACAGACATGGAAAATACACATGGATTAGCTGGAGCCATGCTCATCAATCTGATTCATAGTTACAGTGACAGCATTTTCTAGAGCTATTTTTGCCGTCTTACCTGTAGATGATGACTCAGAGTTGGAAAAATTCTCATATTTTTTAGCACATATAAATGATACCTAGGGTACAACCACCTTGGGACAATTGGGTATCATCCAATAAATTTTAAGATATGCATATCTAAAGGCTTAGCAATTCTATTCCTAGATGTATACCCCATATATTTAGGCATGCTTCTGTGTACTTAGAGATATGTACTGTGTTATATAAGAAGCCCATAGTTGCCTTATTCACAATAGCTCAAAACTCAAAGCAGCTCAAATGCACATTAGCACTAAAATGAATGAGTATATTTTGGTAGATTTGTGTAATGTAAAAGTACATGATGGTAAAAATGAAGAAATCACACGTATACATAACATATATGAATCACACAAATGTAATGTTTGTATGAGAGAAGCCAGACATAAAGGAATACAGATGGGTAATTCCATTTTAACGAAGTTTGAAAACAGGCAAAATTAGAATATAGTATGGAGAGTTGCAAACTTAGGAAACTAACAAGCAGAGCAAGGAAATTGTTAGGGTGGTTGGTGGCACAGGCTGTGAAAGAAATCACAAAGAGAAGAAAATGTAGATGATAAAGATTTTTATTCACTCTCCAAGAAAGGAGAGGGGTATGGTATGGACAGATACACCAACCTTGAGGGCTGGGGACTTTGAACTTTTCTTGGATTATAATTGGGTTCAAAAAGGGTAGGGGGTGCTGCTCTGTGGCCCCGGGCTGCTGGGGTGTTGTAACAAGAGGCTGTAGCTTGTTCTGTGTTATCTTCTGCCTGTGCCTATAGGGAATGGTTAGTTCTGTTTTTGATGTTCATTCTAGGGACAAGCTCAGAAGAGTAAAATGGGAGTCATATTCAGTGAGGTCACAGGCCTGCGAGACAAATGGTGCCACAATAGCAAATGGGGCTGGCTTTGTTCTTTCAGAAATTATCACCATAAAAGTTAAGATAGGAATCACTTTAATCCAGGGTTATGATTATGAAGAGGCAAGTGTAGGACATCCAGGATTTGTCTTTTTCTTTACCAGGATGATGATGGAAGAGTATTTACCTCATATTAATTTGTTAAGCTATTCAGTTGTATGTTATATACATATATAGTTGATTTATGTTTCACAACTAAAACTTGAAAGAAAAACTGAATATTTCTGAGTATTAATATTTGCAAAGTACCTTTCAGAGTAGAAGGGGTAATGTGATTTCTAGGAACTTCTGAACAGAAAGCAGAGGTACCGACTGAAGGTTTAATTTCTTACACTGGAACTTGCTTTCAATATATACAGAGATGTGCTGATTGAGATTCTCATATTATCAGTCCTAAATTTGATTGTCTGTGTTAGAGACTCCTCAGTTTATTTAAACAAACACAAAAGAATAGGGATTTAATATCAGCCACTGATGTTAAGATAGGACTGTAATGTCAGATACAGGTAGAATATGATGTGTCTGAATCATTCCTTAGACCTGCCAGTGCAGCTTTTCCTTCCACTGCCATGTGTATATTTTTACCTGTTTTTAAGATTTTCAAATCATAAAGATGAGATCACTGGTAGCTGTAGAGAGACTTATCTACAGCTTTTATCAGGAAGATGTTGATTTTACTTAGAAGTAAAACGTACAGGACTTCTGGCCAAGATGAAGGAGTAGGTATATACACTTTGCCTCCTCACACAACCAAAAGAAGGACAACAAATTTAAAAACAAAAAACAACCAGAACTCCCAGAAAATTGAACTGTATGGAAGTCGGACAACTAAGCAGTTAAAGAAGAAACTTTCATCCAGACCTGTAGGAGGGGTGAAGACCAGCAGCTGGGTGGAAAGGATTTGTGGCACAGTGGTGGTGGAAGGACATGGGTGGGCAAGGCAGCGGCTGGTGGACTGGGTGGTTCCACATTTGTGAGCAGATAAATCGGGAGGAACAACTGGGGAGTGAGACAGACCACACAACCCAGGGTACCAGAGAAGGGAAATAAAGCCTCAACTGCTGACTGAAAAAACCTGTGGGCATTGAGGCAGAAAGAGAAACTCCCAGCCTCATAGGAGAGTTTGCTGGAAAGACCCACAGGGTTCTAGAACATACACAAACCCACCCAACTGGGAATCAGCACCAGAAAGGCCTGATTTGTTTTCAGGTAATGGGGGAAGTGAGTAAAAGCCAACCACAAGCCGAGCAAGTGGCAGTGTTCCGTCTTGGACCCCTCCCCCATATACAACACCACAATACAGTGACCTGGGTTACCCCTCCGTGGTGAACCTAAGGTTCTCCACCCCTTACTACATAACAGATGCACTGAGACAAAAACAAAAATGGCCCAAATGAAAGAGGAGATCAAAGGCCCAGAAAAAAAAACACAACTAAGTGATGAAGGGATAGTCAATCTATCAGGTGCAGAGTTCAAAACACAGGTTATCAGGATGCTCGCAGAATTGATTGAGTATGGTTGCAAAATGAAGGCTATGGGAAAAATGAAGGCTATGAAAATTGAAATAAAGAAAAATATATAGGGAACCAACAGTGAGGGGAAGGAAAGCAGGACTCAAATCAGTGATTTGGGTCAGAAGAAAGAAAGAAACTTTCAACCAGAATGGAATGAAGAAACAAGAATTAAAAAAAATGAGGAGAGCCTTAGGAACTTCAGGACAACTTTAAATGTTCCAACATCCAAATCATGGGGGTTCCAGAAGGAGAAGAGGAAGAGCAAGAAATTGAAAACCCATTTGAAAAAAATAATGGAAGAGAACTGCCCTAATCTGGCAAAGGAAATAGACTTCCAGGAAGTCCAGGAAGCTCAGCGAGTCCCAAAGAAGTTGGACCCAAGGAAGCACACACCAAGGCACATAGTAATTCCATTACCCACATTAAAGATAAGGAGAGAATGTTAAAAGCAGCAAGAGAAAATAAGACAGTTACCTACAAAGGAGTTCCTATAAGGCTACAGGTGATTTCTCAAAAGAAACCTTATAAGCAAGAAGGGGCTGAAAAGAAGTATTCAAAGTCACAAAAGGCAAGGACCTATACCCAAGATGACTCTATCTAGCAAAGCTATCATTTAGAACCGAAGGGCAGATAAAGTGCTTCCCTGATAAGGTCAAGTTAAAGGAGTTTGTCATCACCAAGCCCTTGTTATATGAAATGTTAAAGGGACTTATCTAAGAAAAAGAGTAAGATCAAAACTATGAACAGTAAAATGACAACAAACACAACTACCCAACAACCGAACCTAAAAAAAAAAAAAGAAAACAAAAACAAACTAAGCAAATAACTAGAACAAGAACAGAATCATTGAAATGGAGATCACAAGGAGAGTTATCAGCAGGGATAGGGTGGGGGGAGAATGGGAAAAAAAGTTACAGGGAATAAGAAACATAAATGGTAGGTACAAAGTAGACAGAAGGAGGTTAAGAATAGTATAGGAAATCTAGATGCCAGATAACTTTTATGTATGATCCATGGATGTGAACTAAGGGCCAGGGGCATGTAGGTGGTGGGGTGCAGGGCAGAGGGAAATAAAGTGAGGGAAAGTGGAACAAATGTAATACTATAATCAATAAAATATACTTCAAAAAAGTAAGACATAAGACATACATTTACTAATGACAGGTAATGTATGTTAGGACATTTGTATTTAAGAGCTTATTATGTCCCACATTCTGTTATATGTGCATATACGTATTATCTCATATAAATCTCAAAACTTTCCCCAGAGGTAATATTCTCATTTTGGATGTGAAACTGGGCTTCAGAAGGGGATCTTGAAAACAAGTCTAGGTCCAAAGTCTGTGCTCTTTACTGCTAGGTTGTATATCTCAGAGTGGATTCCTTTAGTTCAAAGCTGTAAAATAAATCAAACATGCTCTTATCTATTAATGGTACCTTCATTCAAATGGAAACTTTAAGTAGTTAACAAGGATTTTATTCCTGTCCCACCGATGTTTTTTATGTATCTTTGAGCCTTCCTTGACCAAACACTTATGTTTTTAGACAGAACTCCAATACAGAGATGGTAAAACCACCTATCCCAAGGACTGTTTCGGTTTTAGATTACATTTATGGACTAATGTCTGAGACTCACCTGGCCACTATGAGAGCCCCTCCTATGTTTTCCATATCTAATTTCTGCCTTACTTAAAAGCAGCCATTAAATAAAAGACCTTGTGTGTAATGCAGGAGTAATGGGGGCTGGCCAAAGAAATAGGTGGAGGTTTGTAGTGGGCAACCATGTTGCACAAGGCTATTGTTTGCAAAAATGTATTCATTTCTAGGGTGTCTAATATTGCCTAAATGGAAGAGATGCTTATAAGGAAAAGCTTTGGCAATTTTCTTAATAGCTAAGATTTATTGAGCACTTAGTATGTTTCAGGCAATGTTATAAAGACTTTTTAAATACTAACTCATTTAGTCCTCATTATAATTTTGTGAGGTATACATTCTTATTCTTCCCATTTAGGAAGGGAAATGGAAGCACAAAGCAGTTACCTAACCTGTGTAAATCACACAGTCAGTGGCAGATTTAGGGTTTGAACTCAGACAGACTAATTTTAGAACACACATATGAGGCAGGACCCCCCAAACTGAAATTTCTTCATAAAAATTTAATTTATTCTTACATGTTTGAACTTTAGTCACTGTCAAAATATTCTTCATTTGATTCAATACATCTATCAAGACATTTTTTTCTGCTACTCAAAAACAGTTTTTGAACTTGTCAATTTTGATGTCTTTTAGTGCTTCTGCTTTTTTTGTTGTTGTTGTTGTTTGTTTGTTTTATCTCTCCACATCAGCAAAAAGTTTCCCTTTGAGGACTTTTTTTCATCAGGGGAATCAAAAAAGTCTCTTGGGGCAAAGTTGGGTGAATAGGTAGGGTGTGGCCTAAGATTCATGCTGTTTTTTAAAAACTGCTGAACACTCAGCACAGTGTGAGTAGGTACAGTTGAAAAACACCCATTATTAAATGGGCAAACATGTTGAAAGAGTCTTCAAAAAAAATTCACTGAGTGGAACACAGCCTCTCACAAGAACACCAGCTGGTACCCTGGTAGAGATGGATTCCTAGAACATTCACCTAGTGGGGGAAACCTGTACTACAAGGAGTGTGTCTTCCAGAAGATAATTCCATTTTTTGTGGGGTTCCCCCTTGTGTTAACTACTATGTTATGTTCCTTTTCCTTGGGTTGGACAAAGATTTAGATGTGAACATACTCTATATTAAGAAAATAAAAGGACATTATGTATTGTGTCAGATTGAATCTTTTAATTTATTTCAAGATGAACTACCCGAAGAGGGAGAAAGACACTTATAATGTGGTTGCCTTATTATCTGTATGGCAATAAATCATATAGTATAGGTTTACAAAACTGCCAAGCATTTATTTGTGAACTCCTTTTATTTTCATAAATCCCTGAGTAAGTAAAGATCATGTACGAAAAAAAATGTCCTTTTGGATTTCCCTGAAGCAACAACACTGTGGAACAAATGGTGACTAGTTGTATTGGTCCCTTGTCATTTCTTATTCAAAAAGCAACCTTTGCATCTATTGATTCCTACTTCTCAAAAATAAAATACTTCTACCAAGATTTAAATTAGAAAAGATATATTTTATTCTTCTTAAATCATTATAAATATGCACATATATATATTCTTATTTTTAGTGTATTTTTTCATAACCACTTAGCCCCCTTATACCCCTCTCTCCTCATGATCACCACATTGTTGTCCATGTCCAGGAGAGTCCTTTTACTTTTTTGCTCAATCCCTCCAACCCTAAACTTCCCTACCTCATAACTGTCATCCTGCTCTCTATGAGTGTGTCTCCATTTTCCTTGTTAGTTCAGTTTGCTCATCAGATTCCACGTAAGTGAAATCATGTGGTGCTTGTCTTTTTCTGACTGGCTTATTTTTAAAAAATTATATTTTATTGATTATGCTATTACTGTTGTCCTGATTTTTCCTCCTTTGCCCTCCTCCATCCAGCAACCCCCATTCCCTCAGGCGCCATTGTTCATGTCCATGGATCATGGATACAAGTTCTTTGGCTACTCCATTTCCTATACTGTACTTTATATCCCCATGGTTATTCTGTTGCTACCTATTTGAGCTTCTCAATCCCCTCACCTCTTCACTCGTTCTCTCCCTCCCCCCACCCATCTAGCAACCTTCTGGTAATTAACTTCTTTTCTCTTGCTTTTAAGACTCTCTCTTTATCTTTAACCTCTGGCCTTTTCATAATGATGTGTCTTGGAGTGGGCCTCTTTGCATTCATCATAATTGGGGCTCTGTGCTTCCTGGACTTGCCTATTTCCTTCATCTACTTAGGGAAGTTTACTTTCACTATTTTTTTCAGGCAGATTTGCAATTTCTTGGCTATTTCTCTTCTTCTGGCATCCCTATGATGCAAATGTAGGGCTCTTAAAGTTGTCTCAGAGGCTGTTTATACTCTCCTCATTTTTTTTGATTCTGTTTTCTTCTTGTTGCTCCGATTGGTTGTTTTTTGGTTCCTTAGGTTCCAAATCATTGATTTGATTCTCGGCTTCATCCATTCTACTGTTGTTTCCCTGTAAATTGTTCCTTTTTTAATCAGTGTATCCTTCATTTCTGAATGGGTCTTTTTATGCTGCTGAGGTCCTCACTAAATTCCTTGAGCATCTTTATAACCAGTGTTTTGAACTCTGCATCTGATAGATTACTTATCTCCATTTCATTTATCTCTTTTTCTGGAATTTTTATCTGTTCTTTCATCTGGGCCATGTTTCTTTATCTCCTCATTTTGGCAGCCTCCCTGTGTTGGTTTCTATGTTTAGGTAGAGCTGCTTTGGCTATGTGTCCTGGTAGCATGGCCCGATATAGTAGGTGTCCTATAGGGTCTGGTGGCACAGCTTTCCCTATTACCCAGGCTGGCTACTTGAGGCACACCCTTGGGTGGGCTGAGTATACCCTCCTCTTGTAGTTGAGCTTGGTTGCTATTGGCAGATTAAGAGGATGGATTTACCCAGGTCAGTCAGCTGCAAGGACTGGCTGTGACCACTGACCACCAACCTCTGCCCTCCATGGAGGATCAGCTGTGCAAGGGGCAGGGTGGTGGTGCTACAATGTGGTTTGTAGATGTCTACTGTGTGTGTTGGCCCTTGGGTTTCCCTGGGTGGTACAGACCAAGGTCAACCCCTACCTCTGTTTTGCCTGAGGCACCCTGCCTGAGCTGTAAAACAATCTGAGATGGGTGCTACTTGTTCTGGGCTTGGACTTTCACAGGTGAAGCCAAGCTGTGACTCTAATCTGGCTGCCACTAGGGCTTTCTGAAGCCAGCTATTGCTTGCTTGGTAGGATTTAGGAGCCATTCTTATGGAAAAGCAGCTTGGGTGGGGTTATATATGTATGGTTGGGTAGAGCCTCTTGGGTTTCCAAAGTGGGTCACAGAGTGTTAGCCAGGTTGGTGGAGTCTCAGATATGGCACCAGCCTAGTGGCTCTGTAGTGAGCCAGCTCAGCAAAGGGACAATGGCCTCTGCTCCCCACGATGACATGATGTGACTGGTGTATTTCATTTAGCATAATGTTCTCTGGATCCATCCATGCTGTTGCAAAGGGTAAAACTTATTTTTTTATTGCCAAGTAGTATTCCATTGTGTAAATCTCCCAATGTTGTTTTATCCAAAATATATACATATATCTTTATTAATATATTTTAGGATTATTTATCTAACATGTTTCCCTTTTTTGAAAAAGGTATGAAGTTTATTTTAATGTATACAACATGGATTTCTGGATATCAATTCATATATATTTATAAAACAAATTTTATTTCAATTCAGATCTTTTGTAACATGAAATCTGTGAAGTTTTTTGAATTTTAAATTTTCCTTAAATCATTTTTGTAACAATGTAGAACATCAGATTTTATTTCTTTATTTCTGTGGCTAGTTAGAAGAACTATGTATAGAAAGTGCATTACTTTTTTATTGCTGTGTAATTACCCCAAATTTAATGGCTTAAAACAACATGGATAATTATCTCAAAGTTCTGTAGATTAGAAGTCTAGCAGACTTGACTAGGGACTCTGCTCAGAGTCTTAGAAGATTGAAATCATGGTGTCGGCCTGCTTGGCTCTTATCTGGAGATCCAGGGGAAAAAACTGCTTCCACAATCAATCCATCATTCAAATTATTGGCCAAATTCAATTCCTTGCAGTTGGACTGACTGAGGTCCCTTGTTCCTTGCTGACTATCAGCAGGGAGCTCTCAGCATCTTTGGTCATCTCCATTTTCAAAGCCACCAATGACACATTAAAACTTTCTCTGGCTTGGAAGCTTTCTTACTTCACTTCCATCCATACTCAAAGGGGAGGGGGTATTATACAAGGGCAAAAGGCACTGGAGACCTCTTTTAACATTCTGCCTACCACAGAGATACAGCAATGTATATATGATTATGGTATTTCTTTGAGATCTGATACTGAGAAAGCACCTGAAATAGCCAGCTTACTTTACATGAGTATTTTAATATCCTTACATCTAACAATGTTTTAAAAGGAATAGGATTTCTGTATAAGTTGTAAAAAATTATTATTCACTTTTCATATATTAGAATTCAAACCTGGAGCTCATCTTAAAATTGGTAAAAATGTATTTATTTATTCTGCATTCACTGAAATGTACTTAAACATTCAGTAAAGGAGATGGTAAGTTCCTAACTCTAATTCCCAAGTTCCTTCCTCTGATATGTCAGGTGGAACCATTTACTGTGGCTTTTACTCCAAGTAAGGACAGAACATGTTGATAGTGAATTTAATTTCACAGAGAACTTATCTTTTCACTTTTCTTGATTTAGAGCAACCTAGCTTTGCTATGGGACATTTCTGCAATGAAATGTATTTTCATGCCTAATTCAAATCATGTCCCCCTAGCCATTTCCCACTGGCAATTCCCGAGGCTTCAGGAAACAAGCAAGGGCAGAAAGGATCCGTGGATCTTTTCCTTTGTCTGACTCTGGCTGCAGACAGGCCTTGCCAGCTTTCACCACGCCCCAGAGTTTGCTTACCTGCAGTGGAATGGTCACGTCACAGTGGTCACATTCATTATATCCTCTCAATGTCCAGAAGAGGAGTCATCCTCAAGTTGTAAGACTTCACATTAATCTTTGCCCTATTTGGCTTTCATTTATTGAAGAGACAGATTTTGAACAGGATGTGCTGACTCCACCATTTGAGGAGCCCCTTCCACTGATATCTCTTTCCTATAAAACTAGTGCTTAATATGCATCAAAGTTGTTTCTTTTTAAAAGTTTATAGTCTTTCAGTTCAGTATAGTTTCACATATTTCTTGATGAGTTAAGCCTCCCTGACACCCCTCTTTACTTTCACCCATCCAACAGCCCCAAACCTATTTAAAGACATATTAGTCAGAACTAAATTCCCCATTACAGGGGCTTATTCCTAATGTGTGCTGGGAGTTTTCTAATGACGGATAGGGGCCAACTATGTCACGGTCCCTTCTATGATTCTTTTGTATGAATTCAGCATCTACATTGGTGCCCCTTGAAACACTGTGACCTCTTAGCTTTACCACTCCAGTCTTTTATCATTTACCAGAGTGACCACATTTTGAGTCTATTCATTATTCCATACTACTTTACTATGAAAATTAATAAATAGGAACTTTTTCTTTATGGCTGAGAATTTTTCCACTCTCTTCACAAATGTGAAATTTCATGTCATTATATTTTCTATGTTAAAAAATGACTATTTTTCTTAATAGAAATGACTTCCAGATTATTTTTCCTTGTGGCCTATGTTTAATACTTTGGGCTTATCAGAATTTCTCTTAAAATGGCTTATCTGATTTGAACATAATATTCCAAACATTTTTGGAATATTCCAAACTCAGAGCAGGTGAGGTTGCCTCTTTCCATGATGTATAGACTTTACTTTCCCATGTTCCAGTGAGTATTCATTCAATAGCCAGAAAGAAACTTAGTGATTATCTAGTGAAGGCCAGCCACTGCATTTTAAAAGAAATTTAAGATTGTCTTAAGACACTGAGTAGACATCATACGCCTCTGGCTCATGTTGAAGTTGTGGTTGGCCGAGTTCCCCCACACTCACCTTGTTTGGTTCGTCTGAAAAAATCTGTCTGTCACCTGATCCCTCACATTTCTCCTTGAGTTTTAGCTTCAGTTCCTTCTTGCTTCAGTTTATACCCAACAGTCTATTGTTTAAGAATTTTCTATTATCTTTTCTTTACATTCACAGTCCAAACTCCTAGGACTGGATCAATCTAGACATATACCTCTTCCACAACTACCCTTGGGCTGCTGAGTACTGCTCTTGAAAACCACAGTTGTGGCATTTTTTTTTTGTTTGTTTGCTTCTATAAATATAAAATTAAGTAATTCTGCTATTCTTCAGCACCATTATTCAAATCTTTTATTTAGATCTGGTTAGCTGAACGATATTTTTCCCCTAGACTCTAAATAAGCTTCCCTCCCTCTGGGCTTTTGAATTTGGTAATTACCTCTAATGCTCCTCCACTCCATTGATATTCTTAATCTTGGCTATACATTAGAATATATGGGTTTTAAAATATTTGGTGCCCAAACCATACCCTGGACCAATTAATTCAGAATTTCAGAGGTGTGGGACCGAGGAATTCTTTCCATTTAAAAAAATTCCCAGGTGATGCAACTGTGTAGTCATAGTTAAACATCATTACTCTGTATAGATGCATACTTTGCTCTCTCACTTTAATTGGTTTTATGCTAAAATTATCATCTCCTTGGAAAGGATTTTTCTGTCCAAGGCCAGGAAAATATCTAAAATATAGGCCTCTTTCATTTTCTATTTCCTTCCTCTACCTTATTTTTCTTCATATAATTTGCCAGGTAAATTGCTATTGTCTATTTTATTATTCTGTGCCCTTTCCCCACTAGAATGTAAACTTTATGAAGTTTGTAGCTACATATTATCACATACCATATTTTTCTGAATATAAGACACACACCCCAAAATTTGGGAGGAAATGGGGGTGCATCTTATAGTCCGAGTGTAGCTTACCTGGGTCACTGTGGGTTGGGGGTGGCAGTGGAGCGTAGTCACAGATTATTAAATATTTTACCACATTTTTTGCTTCAAAAAATTTTCCCCTATTTTCCTTCTCTAAAACCTAGGTGCATCTTACAGTCCTAAAAATATGATACATATTACATAACATTATCAATGGTAATTGGAACCAAGAAATTGAAGCGGTTACCCCCTTTTTTAGTTTTTTTCATTGCCATATTCTACCATCTGCACTAGGGCCCATCACACTATTCAACAGAGTTGTTGAGTGGAATTTCTCAGTGTAGCTAACTCTAAACATCACCATTCTTCTCAAGTTCTTATCTAATTACCCTGTTTCACTCTTAGAACATGACCTCTCCTCTCAAATAGCAGAATATAATAACACATTATCAATGGTAATTGGAAGAAAAAGAATGGATGAGAACCTGGGAGAGTACATATGTAAAAAATCTGCCCACCAGTAGAACCCCAAGAACTACAACATTTAGCGAACTGGTAAGTTTACCCTTGTTTCTGTTTCCCTCTTTCTGCCCAGGTCTTAGTGGCTGCTGTCCCTCCAGATTCCATCCACTAATTTTGAGTATTTTTTCTGTATAACCTCCTAGAACTATCTCATCTATACCCACGCTTTAATGACCACCTATGCTCTGAATCTACTTAATCTTCATCTCAGGGCATGCCTGTGTCCCAAATGACAGAATTATAAGTACAATGGCTCATGTGGTATCTTTATTTTCACATCCTAAATTTTCCTGGACTCTCCTAGTAAGAGTCAGGCAACACTTCTCTTTTTTCTTATTCATGTGCACATTTGTCTGTTGAAGCACTTTTTATATTACATCACAATCATTTGTTGCTTTTTCTCTTTTTCCAGGTTATACATTTCTGAGGACACATTATATGTTGTATTTGTATATTGCTCAGGATTTGCCACCTAGTACATAGTAGTCACTCAGTAATTTCGTGTAAAAATGCTTGATTTTAAATCTGCTGCCATTAAACATTTTAATTCTACCCCTAATACACTGTTCCTTTTAGGAAAGTCTTATGTGTCACTATTCAAGCTTTTGATAAATTGATGTAAGTATTGATAAAAAGTTTGAAAATTTTCAGCTCAAGGACAGAGTTCTGTGCAGTGCTATTAGAGACCTCCCTTCAGGTTATTGCCGGTCAATTCTGGGGGTTTTGTTATTCAGTTCACCTAGTAATAGAACTATGCAGCTTGTGATTCTCCATCTGGTCCTGAAAAATATAGTTAAAAATTGTTAAATGCTTTACAGAAATCATCAAATGTAAACTGCATGGGATAAGGCAATTGACAGTTAACATTTCAAGTGTCCTCAAGACTGTACCTTGTTCTCAAATGGGGATAAGTTACCATTCTTATCTTCTAGGGAAGGCAAGTTGTGGAGGGGAGCAAAACAGCAGACAGCTGGGGCTTAAAGAGCAGAGAGGCTGAGAGTGAACATGTACTTAATGTTCTCTCCTTCCAATCTCACATTGATTGGGTTGACAAGATGCAGGTCAATTAAAGAGAAGGCTCTAAGATGTTGCAGCTATTGTAGAAACACCAGTTAGCCGAAATATCACTTTCCCCTTGAATATTTAGACTATAGATGCAAAGGTCACTAATTGGTACCAAACCATGGTTGAGCATGAGTTAGATATCGATCAGTGTAGCTGGACCCTAGCTGTTTTATTCTACTCAGAATTTGGTCCATGGACCAGACCCCCCCCACACACACACACTTAACTATTAAGGGGAAACAAAGGGATTTTATTACCAGAGAGGGCAGTGAAGTACATGTATGAACTTTAGTGTGACTTGAAAATGAGCTGTCTACCCTATTTATGTAGCAAAGTTGACATAGAATTTGAAATCTTATTATTGATCGAAAAGTTAAAGGGACCTCTGCATTTGTGGTCCTGAATTTTGGTGGATGAATGTGAAAGACATATGAATCTTTTCTTAAACTTGATAACATGGGTAGTTAAGAGACAGGAACTTTTTATTACCCCTCACTTTTCCTTCACTATGGAGTTTGATAAAGAAATTTGGCTTTAAAAAGTGAAATTGTAGGATGGTATGGGCTTCATCTATTTACTTTTTCTTTTAATATAATTTTAGTAATTGTTGAATTATTCTCATTGATTTGGGAAATTGTAGTTTCTCAAATAATGTATAGTTTCTCATAGTCTAGAATATCAATTGTCAAGATCATTTCAGAGCTATGAAATTTGAGTTTAGTAAATTAATATGTCAGAAGATCACAAAACAATAACATAGAAAGAGAAGTAAGTTTTTTCCACTTTCAGAAGTTATCTCATTTATTGAGCCTTATATTGTGATAAACTCAGCAAGAATTTTCCAAATTACCAATGGTCTTTGAAATTTTTGGAGAAATACTGTTTTATTGGGCTTTACTTTTGGTGCTTCATTTTGGTAAAATATTTTTTATTTGTATCCATTACTAGTTTTTTTTTCTTTTCTAACAGTTGATTTATATCTCAAGGAATGATGCTGGTAGTGGAAGGGTAGGGATTATTTGTCATGTTAGTTGATGAACTAGTTTAGATGATTTTACTGAAAGTTAAAATTGACTGCTCATCTAGAAAGCAAACAGTTTTGACAGTTAAGGCATACAAGCTGTGAGTGTTACAGTTAGGAGCTGTTTCATGAATCCTTCTTAGGACCAGCCCAAGTTCTATATACTGCTTAGGAAGAAAATATAGTCAGTGTATTTGCCATCACAATGTGCTGACTGAGGCAGCTTGCACTGAGATAACTTACTGTAATAAAAACTTCTGGACTGGAACATGGTGATAGCATTTATGTTATATGCCTCCTAAGTTGCTTCTGCATTATGTAAACTCAAAGCAAACAGCCTTCAGTATCAGAACCTCAGAGAGCTCTGCACTCTGCATTGTTCACTTCCCTTGTGCCGATTCTTTGAAGAATATGTTAGCTGAAGTCTTGCAGTGAGCACTTACATCTTCTTACTTTGTCCAGGTTACTGTGTTGAATTCACTTTGATGGGTGCTTCTGTGGGAGTGTTATTATTTAAAGACTCATAGTGAATTCCTTGCTCTATGGATCCTTATTGCCTTCTATAACAGCATTAAGTCAGGGAAATTAGACTTAGCATATCAGCATAGTGCTCAAGAAAATTTGAAAAAGGTTCTAGGGACATTGACTAAAGCTATCTTATAAACGAAGTACCCCTTAACAAATCAATTCTAGATTAGCTCTAGGAAGTGCCCATTTTGTCTGCAGGGGAGGCTGTGTAGAATTTCTCCACATATTCCAAAGTCTGTCTACAATCATCTCTTTTAAAATTAAATGCCTTTGAGTGCCTCCTAAAGGAACTGGTTGTGGAAATAGGCCAAAGCTGGAGAGAGAGAAAAGAAAAGAAAAAAATGAAGGTGGAGAAAATGAGAAATTGGAGATTGAAAGGGCAAAGGATGGGTAATAAAAGTCCATTCATAGTTGTTGTGTCCCATACTCTTAACCATAATCCACTAGCAGGAATGGCTCTGCTTTTCCTCAGAGGGGATAAATATTTTTCATTTGACAGTTTTCACTGGGTTTCTTTGGGTCACACACCAGATGAATAGGAGGAGTATCCATGAAATTGTTAATACTTAGCATTGCTCTGTGATACACTCTTGCAACCTACATTTGGAGATAGCACATGGAATTTCAGTCCTTGTATTATTATTTTTCTTATACTATTTTTTATTGGACAAAATAAAGAGGACCCATGACAGATTTTCTTTGAGGAGGAACATGAGTATGTCTCTTTAAGGACATTTTTAATTGGTCTTAATGTAATATTCAAATAGATTTGATATCTCAGATAATATCCTTAAATAGAATTATTTTCCCTAGTCATGAAAAGAGTACAGTACTTTTTTACTGGACATTTGGAAAATCAGAAAAGTAAAAAGAAAAAAAAACACACATAACGTCTCATCACTCAGCAATGGCCACTCAGGAATCTTAAGTAGCCCTTTATTTTCCTAATCCTTGGGGCAGTAAATAACTGAAAAAATCTGAATTTTTGTGCCTGTTCCCTTTTGGCATATTTTAAGTAATACTTATTAAATGCTTTATTTTAGCTCATGCTCTTATGGACCAGTAGTATTTGGATGGCTATAATA
This sequence comes from Sturnira hondurensis, assembly GCF_014824575.4. Lineage (NCBI taxonomy): Eukaryota > Metazoa > Chordata > Mammalia > Chiroptera > Phyllostomidae > Sturnira > Sturnira hondurensis. Next base: position 106,568 of record NW_028081011.1, on the reverse strand, counting down.
ACTGCAGTGAAACCTGTTTAATTCCAAATTCATGCAAGTAACTAGTAATTCTCTAGCCAGGAGATTACAGAGAATTGGTGATTATACTGTTAAGCAGTAATTCTCGGTCACACTGGCTAAGGTAATTAATGATATATTATGTTGAAACATACACACATTTTTCTATACTATAATTTATGTGTTTTCCATTCAGCAGAATAATATTAGTGCCATTTTTGGTGTTATTGCACCTGAGTTGTCTTATATCATTATTTATGCTTATGTTTCTACAAGGATATAGATTCCAGATCTCTCAGTTTGTATGAGCACATGTGTAGTGTATGGGAGAAGTGGGCATGGCGGCTTGGGAAAATGGAAGCTTATTGTATGGGCTTCCTGTTATTATTTTCTTGAAAAGAGATCAGATCTTAGTGTGTGCTAATTTTACTCATAAGTTATAACTATAATTTGTTTCTGAAGACTAATTAATGGTTCAAAGGGGTCAAGAAAAATGGTTATACTGATTGAATTAATTTTTCAGTAAATTTGTTATTTGAATGTTCTTAAATTATTAGGTCATTCACAATAACAGCAATGTCATAAATAACTATAACAGACTTCTTAAAGAGCTATACTTCTTGAACAACAGGACTCTTGTTGCAGTACTTTCTGAACTCCTCAGGAGAAATGGTATATAATTATGAATATCTTTGCTAAGGATGCTCTTTCTTTCTGTTTGCTACTCTCACCTTGCAAATGATGTTAATTTTGAAAAATAGGACTATTTTCCAATTAAACCTCTGTACACTATTTTGTGAATTGTACTATGATATATGGTCAGTAAATATTTGTTACTGGTAAATATTCAACAAAATGTTTGTTGAATAAAAATGATATCTTTTATAATTCCCATTTCTCTTATATAATACTTAAAACAATCATTCTGTTCTGCTGCGTTGGCTGCTAGATTTTCTTCTCAGGTTCTGTGGTTGGGCACAACTTCAACCAATTCAGGGTTTCCTAGCCTGTCTAGGTGCAGGACTCATCTGGGTAGCAAATTATATATGCATACTCCAAAGCCCCACCCCAAACCTGCTCAGTCACAGTCTCCGGGTGATTTGTATCATCAGACCAGTCTGGGAAACCTGAACCTTGGGAGTCCCCACTAGGAGCTTCATCACTGTATAACTGCATATCAGTATATAGGAAAGATAGGAGAATGTGGACTGAGTCAACAGGGTTCATTTATTTCTAATGCTACTCGCCTAAGATATCAAAAGAAAAATTGCTCTGATATACTCTTTTAATTTTAACTGCTATGAGACTTTAGTTGAAGCAATTTTAAAATGATTGGTTATTGAGCACTTATCATATGCAAAGTACTCTTATAATTTTTGTATGTATTTACTACCATTAGTATAGAGATGTGAAATAATTTTTCCCACCCCAAATAAGTAACAAGTCAGAAATCTTTGCTTTGAATCTAAGAAGTGGGATTTCAGAATTTGCACAATTAACCCTTGGAATATATTGTCTATAGCCACCAAATGCTATATACTTACTAATATGTCAGGCACTACTATACTAAGCACTTATACTTTAAATTTATTTACTACTCTTATAAAGAAGGGTTAAGAAAGGCAAATTTAGAGAGATTCAATAATATGCCCAGAGTTACCCTGCTAGTAAGTGGTAGAACCAGTGTGGTTTGGAGTTGGGCTGGCTCAACTCCAAAACTCTGAACCACTGTCCTACATGCAAGAATGACATGTTTGAATATGCTGATTTCTTATCTTTTACAGTTTTCTGGGAGATAATTGTATAACACTTCAATATCTACATTTAACATCTATATTAAAATACTGGTATTGACATTAAATTTTAGAAGAAATTCTGAAATATAGAATTCCTTGTTACAGAAAGATTTTTAAAGAATAAACTAGTTACTCTGTTATCTGCTATAGAGCACAGGACTGACATTCTTTTAAGAAGTTCTTAACCCTATCCTTATTTTTTTTTAACATAAAAGGACAGTATAGTTAGTGGATACTTATGTATTTCATGAACTATTGGTAAGAAATTACACTTAATCTCTTTCATTTGAACTTTAAATATTCTACACACGTACACTTTGTCAAAAGTAAATGTTTTTCTTTACTTTGAAATGACATAAATTTACTTTTACATAGTCTTTAAAGACTTAGTTTGAACCACTTCTCTTTTTCTCTCTTATTTATCCCAAAATGAAGGTGAAGTGTTAATTGGTTTTAATGGCTCTTACTGCCACTACTCTGTCTGGGACTTCTAAGGAAAGGTGAAGAACTGGAGAGGAATTTGTGAAATTTGTCTGGGGAACTGAGGAAGTTTAATGTTCTTATGAACTTGCTCACTTCTTGGCAAATAGATGGTAAGAGATGATAAATATTGAAATCTAACTTTCACTCTTAGACCTAACTCTTTAAGTATACTTCTTTATTGGTTAACATTCAAAGAGGAGTTTCCTGAAGAAAAATGTTAACTAAATTCCTGTACCTAGAAAAGATCAGCATCTAATACATTAGGAAAGAAGAATGTCTCGCTTAAACATGTTTATAAAACCAGAACATAGATCTCTCTCTCTCTCTGTCCCTCAAAGGATATGCTAATGTGGATTATGCAGATGCATTGCAGTTAGACAGAAGACTGTGTAGTTGCCAGAGACATGTACCTGGCTGCTAACACTCTCTTTCACAATAAAAATGATTCCCACCAGCAGGAACTCATTCAGCTGAAATGCCATCCTTGGTAGTCATGCACTGATACGCAATAATAACTCTGTTACTAACTTAAATAGTCACCTAGATATTTGTCCTTACACAACCAAAAAATCTTACTGGGATTCTAGAAAATATAAAGAAGACTTCTACCATTTTAACAGCTTTGAGATAACAAGTCTTTTAAAAAATAATTTCTTATACTTTTTAGCAGTTGACATTCCTTCCTATTTGTGCCTTTACCAGAGTGTAGCAGAGCAATATAATGAGCCCAGTCCTGTGTTGGGGATAGAGAGAGAACTATACCTTTATTAGTATTTATTTCTGTAAAAGCAATACAGTGTTCAGAGGGAAAAGAGAAATGCACTCAAGTCTGTTTATCTTGCTTCATTGCTTTCAACTTTTGTTACTTGATATTCAAATGTCAGTTCTAATATCAGAAACCAGGAAAATCTTTCTTCATCATCAAAAATGAATATAAAATTTACTGGGCATTTACTAAGAGCCAGGTATGAGTTAAGTGCTCAACTTGAAATATATAATGTATTCCTTACAATTAGAGTGATACTATTATTATCTTATTTTACAGAGGGTGAAAAGGCTTAGAAAGGCTAACTAACGTGCTCAAGGGCATACTCCAAAGTGGCAGAAATTGGAGGCAGACCCAGATCTGTCTAATTGAAAGACGGTTCTCATAATCATCATCTTAACTATCAATTGTACATATAATTTAATAGAGTGTTCTAGTATATTTTGTTGTGTACACTTGGGGTCAGCATTTCACAACTAAGATAACAACATACTAAAGGAGACAGGAGCTAAGATTCTTGTGTTTGGAATCAATATTTTTTTGGAGTTTAATTCTGCTGTTTATACTGAGTAATATTGCACAAGTTACATAATCTGTTTGAATTTCCATTTCTTTTGTTAACTGGGAAAGTAAAGGAGACAGTGGACATGGAATGCTTGGCAAATTGTCCTAGTTATTCTAAAGATGGTGATTAATACTCTACATTTGTAGAATGCTTTATAGTTGACAGCTTTAACAAAGATTTCCTCAGATGGGAGTTAGTGATATACCCTTTGAAGCTTGTCCGTTCTTTTATTTACTCATGCAACATATTTTTGATTGTCTGCGAGGTGTCCAGCATTGTTCTTACAGGACTGATTTAACAGTGAAATAGCAAGAAAGTATTTGCCTTCATGGAGTTTGCATTTTTAAAAAATCCTCATCCAAGGATATGCTTATTGATTTTAGAGACAGGGGAAGTGAGAGAAAGAGAGAGACAAAGAGAAATAGCAATGTGAGAAATGTCAATCTTTTGCACACTCTCTGACTAGGGATCAAACCCACAACTTAGGTATGTGGCCTGACCAGGAATCAAACCTGCAACCTTTTGGTGCACAGGATGACGTTTAACCAACTGAGCCACTCATCCAGGGACAGAGTTTGCGTTTTAATGAGGAGTATAGGTAATATATTAAGTAAAATATTTCATATATTAGATAATAACAATAATTAACATAACATCACTCTTGTATTGTGAATGTTATAAGCCATGCATAGCTCAGTAGTTAGATCTACATTTTGATTCATAGACTAGCAACATGTTTTTCCATTATGGACTTTTCAAAAACTGCAAACTAGCTACAATTTAACTATAAACTTTTATTTTCAAATGTTTATTGTTTTAAAACATTGAGATTATTTGCTTATTTAATTGTTAGCACACATCACCAAAATTCATGCAATCTCTTATAGCTAGTTCTAAGATTCCTTGACTTACTGGCTAAAAGAATGGAATGAATGTAGATCTCTAAAACCTGTCTCTGTTTATATGCATATGTGTTTGTAAGTATACCACAAATCAAATGTGGCATATCAGTAATTCAAAGGTTATTTTTTAAAAATAATTAATTATTGAAAAAATTAAACAGTCTTAGTATTTCTTATTCATGCGTCGCCAATTCAGCACCAAGCCTGGGAAAAAGCTTCATTGCTCAGGCACCTCCATTCTGGCTCTTCAAAGACGCAAAGGGATCATGAAAGGATGTTATAGTGAATGTAAACATTAAGATTTGTCTGCCAACTCTCAGTTTAAATTTATTGAAAGCTGCAAGAAAGACAAGAGTTCTTCTCAGGGTAATTTACAGCTATTAGCTATTGGCTGGAAATCATTATTCAGCATCATGGGGCAGAGGTTTGTAGGTCTTGGTAGAAAAATTCACATTTGCCCCGTTAAGTGTTTTGAGATTTAATCCTAAAAATGTTTTCTAGTTGTTGTCTCAGGAAAGGGAAATAATGTTTTTTTTTCTAGACTTAAACTTCTTTCTAAAGTTATTGAAGAAACATTTCTGCTCACTGTTTAAAGAGAGTGGTTAAGAGCTCAAACTTCAGGAGCAGATAGGATGATTGTTTCATAACTTACTAACTATAAAAATTAAGAAGGATGCCATTATACCTCCAAAATTATATCTAGCATCTTTTCCCTCCTCTCTTCTCATGACCACCACCCTGTTCCATATTACTTATTCTTCTCCATACAGTTGCTAGTGACCTTATCACTGTTGAAGTCTAATAGTTTGATCCCTGGACATCACTTCTCTTCCTCTTCCTCCCACTCCAGCCCCCTCCAATTACTTTTTCTTGTGCTAAAGTCCAGACTTCTTACCTTGGCCTGCAAGACCCTGCACGTTGTGATCCAGCCCTGCCTCGCTGATCTCATCTCTGCCTTGCTCACTGAACTTGAGCCCTCTGATATTTTTTCAGTTCCTAAACTCACTGATTCCCTGCTTGAAACTTTAACAAATCCTCTTCCCTGTGCTCCAAACAGGCTCTACCTCACTCTTCACATGACTGGCTCTTTATCCCTCAGATCTTAGACTTTCCCTCACCACCCCGTCTAAATAAGTTCTGCTGTGCTCATTCAGGGAACCATGTTTTTCCCTGTCCCAATTTTGCACTTTACATTCATTTGTTTTTTAGTTAATATCTGAATTCCTGTCTTACCCTATTATACTCTTCATCTCTTTTGGGTTCACTGCTGTATACCCAGCCCCAAGCACAGTTATTGAGTAGGTAGTCAATAATTCATTGTTAATATTGAATGAATAAAATATGTCCATGACCTTTCAGAGCTTTAATTTGCTCATTTTAAAAATACACAGCAGCCCTGACCAATGTGGCTCAGTTGGTTGGGCGTCATTCCACACAGCAAAAGGTTGCTTGTTCGCTTCCCAGTCAGGGCACATGCTTGAGTGGCTGGTTCTGTCCATGGTTGGGGGGTGTTTGAGAGGCAGTCATTAGATGTTTATCTCTCACGTCGATGCTCGTCTTTCTCTTTTTCTCCCTCCGTTCCCCTCTCTCTAAAAATAAATAAAATAAAATCTTTAAAAAATACACACAGTAATTTCTATCTGTAAAGTTACTGTGTGAATTAAATGAGATTAAGATGTATAAAACATTTAGCACTGTTCTTGACAAGGTCCTCATCTAATGGTAGTGTCTGCAGTAGCAGCATGACCATCTGTAAGACATTGCTAATATTTATGAAACATATTTAAAAAAAATAATTTTGTTAGACTTTTGTTTATCAGTCTTTACAACTATTTTTTAAAAAGTATTTACCACTGATTCTCATATCAGAGAAATTAAAATGTGGAATTCCAGCACTGATTCCATCCATGCCTTTTAATGCAACATTGATATGAACTGGGCTCAGCTTTGTAGTATCACCATTATCAGAGCCATGCCATACATTCAGAAGGATAATTACTTTGGGTAGTAATTTCCCAGACTACCCCGCCCTCTCCTCTCCAGACAGCTGGCATTGAAAACGAAGTGCTGCTTTTCTGTGTGCACACAATCAGTCTGTAAAATCCTATTATCCCTGACTTCCACACCCCTGTGGCTGCAGGCTTCCTTTTGAGGCTTCTTAAAGAAGGAAAAAACTTTCAAGGCAGCCCTAAAGTTTATTTCTAATCTCATTTCACCCAAATAATATAAAAATGAGGTGGGGGGTAGGAAGTGGGAGGGGTTCATAATGTGATTTACTTATCCCTTCGCCTGCAATCCTATGATACTTGTGGGAAAGCCTGGTAAAAGTTTTGGTGGGTGGATAGAACTACTTCTTCAGTGTGTATTTTGAGGTAAATTTGGATTAATTCTGTTTTGATGTTCAAAGAATAGAGCAAAGTTGATTTGGTTATTCTAGTTCTTTTTCTTTCATCTGTTTAGAATGTCTATACTATTTAAATAGGAATTTCCACCACCTCTCATGACCAACATCTTTTTTTAACTGTGACCGCTGTTAAGAGTCCTAGGTGCAATGCCCTCCTGTGCTCTCCTGTTTTGTTTTGTGTATCTAAGGGGTTTTTGTTTGTTTGTTTTGTCTGTCTATCTATCTATCTATCTATCTATCTATCTATCTATCTATCTATCTATCTATCTCCTTTTTGACCCATCTCCTAACTGTTCCCCTTAGGCCCACAGCAATTCTTTACTTTTGGGTTCCGGCTCATCATATAACTGACACTTTTCTTAGCATTTTTTCCACCACCTTGAATTAATTGTCATCTGTTCCTTTAGAATGACACCTTCCCTCTTACCTGTTCCATCTCTTATTGTAACTATTTGATGAAACTAGGGGAGAGAAGTGATGTGGGATGTACGTAGGGAGTTTCATTTTTTTAAAGTTTATTTGTTTATTTTTATTTTTATTTTTATTGTTGTCAAGCACAGTTGTCTCCATTTTCCCACCACCACCCTCCCCTGCCCCACCCACCCCTACCTCCCACACTCAATTCTACCCACCTTTGGTTTTGTCCATGGGTCCTTTACACCTGTTCTTTGGGAGTTTCAATTTTTTTCTATTCCTGAAAGACCACTTCCCTGGCTATGATTCGGTTGCCATTATTCATAAACTTTTCTTTTGAAGTTCTTGTTTTCATCTATATCACATAATGCAGTCATTGTCTTTCTTCTCAGTCTCTGGGACATATTCTGATCTTCCTTAGGACTTGTTTTATAGACTTTATCTCCGTACCAACCCTTTCCATCTCTCCGAGTGACTTTGTAGTTCTTACTGGTGACTCCTCAAACTGTAGGTTGTCAGACACGGCCTTTACTTTAGTCATCTTAGAGTCACAGCCATGACTTGGACCACACCTCTTGTGCATGTCAAGTTTTTTTTGTTTTTTCTCTTGTGAAATATGCTCCCTGTCCTCATTGTAGATTCTTATCTCTAGCTGTCTCATTCTCTCAACAAATATTCCTCCTGGAATTCACTTCTCTTTTATCTATTTTGGTCCTTCACACAATGACCAAGATTCTTTCACCTTCCAAAGTTCTTAGAGTCTTAACCATTGTTTTTGATTTCTTTATCGCCAATTAACCTGTCAACATACTAGAGGCTTTTGCCTCCTTACTCTGCTCACACTGCTTTCAGGTCCCTGGAGATCTCTTTTTCCACATTCAGTGGTGTCCTCTTCCAAGTCTGTGTTCCTGACTACATTTTTGACATCTTCATTTTTTAATGTTTCCAGTTCCTTGATTTTATATTTTCTTCTCATAATTTTTCCTCTTTTGCAACTTTTTTGTTTTTGGACTCTTCTTCCCTGTTATATCACTACAGAGGGCAAATGTGTCTTTGGCTCATCTCTTTTCTCTCTCTTTATCTGCTCCCTTTCTGTTGGTGATCTCATTCACCTTCTCAGCCTTGATAATAACCTGTTAGATTTGGAGTCCTTTCCTTGATGCTGAGGATCTGTTCCCAGACATTTATTCCCAACTTCCTGTACACATTTCCAGAGGGATGCCATAAAAATACTTTAAACCTAAGGCAGTTGTCATTTATCATCTAAACTAAGTCATATGGAAGTTTAAAGAGGGCACTATTAATAATCAGCCAGTGTAAGGCTCTACTGTGCATATGGTCACCCATTCTAACCCAATGTGTACCAAATACTCTGAACTTTGATTTTCTAGTGCTTCTATCATGAATTGCCTCACCAGCATTCTACTTATCTGAGCTGAACATCAGTTTCCATACTTATTCTTTTCCCAGTTTCCAATTCCTAGTAATTCCACCTTTCTTATATCTTTTGAGTTATACTTAAAAAATAACACCATTCCACTGTTCAGGCCATTATTTCCTTTTGCCTGGAATACTGCATAGTCTTCTAACCTGTCCTTTTACTTCCAGATAACTCCTCATTTATTCTTCATGTGATATTCTTTCCTTCTGTAAAATGTCCTTAAAGTACACTGGTTATATATACATCTTCCAAATAATAGTATGCAGACTTCTGAATTCAAAAGTCAGTACATTGCAAAGTCTAACATAAAAAACAAAAACAAAAATTCCAATAACTTCTCCAGTTTTACATCCTTCATGGACCCTGTATTTCAATTTAACTCTGTCTTTCCCCAAATATTGTCTAAATCAGTGGTCTTCAACCTCATCAGAATCTCCTCTGGAGTTAAAAAAATAAATAAATACCTAACCTTACTTATACATAGAGATTTAAAGCTAGTAGGTCTCTATTGAGGACTGGCTGCCTTAATAAAAGCCTCCCCAATTGGTCCTGACCAAAGCCATAGAGAACATCACCTGTTTTCCTGTCCCCATGACTTTGATCACTGTTTTCTCTTCGTGGCCAGAGTTGGATTTTCTTGCTTTCTTTTGAAACACCTTCACATCCTTCAATACCCAGCCCTAATTTTACCTCCCTCATGACGTTTTTCTTGGTTTACTCAAACAGATGTATCATTTTTTCTATACGCAGTCACGGTAAATTTTCATTAGATTGTATTTATACCTAACAATCTCTAGACAGCGCACTTCTTGAAGGAAAGGCCTTTGTTATTTTTAGTATAGAAGCCACTCAGTAAAGGCCATTGGCTGTTGAGATTATTTGTAAAGGACTTTTACATTCTCATAACAAGCTTTAGTGTTTTTATTTTTTGCTAATTTAACCAAAGTCCAAAAGCATAAAATGCAGTTGCTTAAATTTAAAGACTATGCTAAATTAAGATTTGCTAATCATTCTAAGTAGGAGAAAGCAATTAGAATTTTAAATGCTACTACTCTTTTCAGCAACAGATGAACCAGTATTAAAGTAAATTGAGTGGCCAATTGGTCCCTTTAACACCCACACTTCAGGTGTTTTAAAGCTTGTGGGTCTCTTTGGATTCCTTGTGAAAACTGTCATGTTGGCATGTAGCTATAAAATGTGCTTCACTCAGAAACTGTAGTTTATAAATCAGTTTTTTACTGGTTCCTTGCACAGGGGAATACTTTTATTAAATTGGACTTGCTAAAGTATACAGCACAGTATTGTTTTTACTAGGGAACGAGAGTGTAAGTGCAGTGATTTAATGCGGTTACAAGTGCCTGCATCCAAAAAGTTTCTGATTTTTGTCAAACAATCAGCAAGAGAGTGATTTCCCCCCATTTTTTGTGACTTGCCTAGTTATATTCTTGTTAAATCTTTAAGCTTTATATTCTGGATTGGATATTTTTCCTAGTTTCTGTTAGTTCCTGATCAATACAAATTGTGAATATTTTTGGATATATGCATATATATCTGTAATTAATTTAGTGACCATTAAGTTGATCTTTGGTCTGCTCTTCTATTGAAAGGGTGTATGTGTGTGTGTGTGTGTGTATAACCTAAATTACATATATATATAGTACCTAAATAATAGTAATGCATTTGGATTTCATGGCAAGCCTGGGTAGAGAATGAAGATTTAACCTCTTAGTGCTATCTCTATTTGCTGGTGTAAGACATATTTCTGATTTATCCCAGGTAAAATCATTAGGATGGATGTATTAGAAGACATAAAATTTCTGTGGTCATGTAAGATGTACTAACTGGGAAATAGTCAGTATCTCTTAGCTTTTGCTTTTTATAAACTCATAACTTTATAGAGTCTTTATGGAACCATCCAGTCATTTCCCTGACTTCAAACAGAACTACAGCTGAACTACTCAAAACTTTCTGAATCAAAGTCAGATTTCCTTTAGAAAACAATTCCTACATTTAATATCAATCACATTTACTTCTGCTAAGTTATTCCTAGGAAACAGTTACCCTCAACAGGAATCAAAATAGAAGATGTTGGTAAACATTTGAAGATGGCAAATGAATAATGGACGGGGTTACTCGGGCAGTTGGAGATACTTGTTAGTAGAGCAGAAGCAGTGATACCTAGCAAACCTCTGGGAAAACATGGCTAACTTCTCCTGACCAAGTAGCAGTAACCTAACACTTGTTGAACACTGTAGTTTCCATGCATGTCACCTCATTTAATCCTCACAACAATGCTGTGAGGTGGGTGCTACTAAGAGCCCCATTTTATAGATAAGTTAACCAGGCTAAGAAGAATAAGTGAACTGTTTTTAAGTACATACCTAGTAAGTGGTAGATCTGAGATTTCAAATCCTCTGGTGCCAAATCCAGTACCAAAAATCTATTTTAAAAATATTAGTTTTTCAAAAGAAATTAGTTTTTCAAAGACCACCTTAAAAAACATCAGTCAGGACAGTGGAGCAGTGTCTAAGACTGAAAGGTCACAGAACCACTCCTGAAGTTTCCCAACAATTGAATAAGTATGTAAAATAAGAGTATGGCAAATGATTACTAGGAAATTATTTTATGCATGAAACATTAAACTCTGAAGTAAAATGATACACAAGCTCAAGATGTTGCTATTTTTTTATTTGTAGCCAACATTTATTTTTATGCCTAGAAAAATACATGGGAGTCCTTAGATTAATGTGCTGGGCAAATTGCTACTTTAGTGATAGTAACATAGTCCCGAAAAAGCAAGCACGATTACTTTGTACTTTTTTCTTGTTTTATTCAGCAAGAAGACCATAATTTTTCATATTTAAGGAAGTATGAAAAATTTGTCAAATTTTAAAAGCTGAATACATGTAGCATTGGATCAAGGCACATACAAGACTGGCCAAAGGGCGTACAATGCACTTTGGTTTTTTGTTGGAAAAAAATCATGGCAACAGAAAAGTGATGTGTTTTTTAAACAAGTAATATCTCACAATTCAGTAGGAAGCCTGAAAGAAATGTTAACATTTCAAGTTCATTATGTAATATCTGGAAAACTGTGATAGTAATGGGCAGTTACCTTAGTCATTCTGGAAAGTAAACTGAACATTTATGTACAGTGTTAAAATACTTCACATAAACCGAATCTAAATTTGATATCTAGTATTTTCTTTTAAATTCTCACTTATTTATAATACTACTTTCTCTGCATTGTTGAGGGGAATTTCTTATGGTTATGCTACCTTTTTAATATAAGTAAGGTTTGTTTGATGTCCTTTGTGATAAAAACATTATAAACACTAACAATTATGTTTTTAGAATTCACTTTTCAGGAATCAGGATGGTATAGGCAAAACCAAAATGCAAATCTGGTATCTTTGTTCACTATGCTATTCAAGTCTAACTTTTTATGTTTTCCTAAGTACATATTTCCCCCCTAACTTGGAAACATGCTTACTTTATTATTTTTGTGAAGTCCTTTATTCTTAAAGCACTGTTAACAATGGCTTTACAACAGACCTCACATTCCTTTGAAGCCAGCTCATGTATTCAGTTCAGAAGATGTACTTACTTTCTTAAGGATATTTGATTTCCTTAGAGTAAAAATGGAGATATGCAGCAAGTTTGATATTGCCCATTACTTCACATATTTTGATTTATTGAATACCAGTGGGATAATACAAATTTAATAATTGGAATATTACTTCATAAATATTTTTTGAAATGTAATTTTTCTCATTCAGCCAGTTTTTTTTACATATTTTTAATACCAAAGTGAAAAATGGCCTGTGCTTATACTACAAGGATCTCACGTGAACGCAGTCCTGATTGTTCAACACAGCAAAAAATTCACTTTCACAGTCAACAAGTCATCTTACTCAGTAGAACACAAAGTAAATGGTTTATAACTTCAATATTTGCAAGGAAAATACAGTACAAATTACTAAAAAATACTAAAATATAGAATTGTGTTCAGGCATCTCCACTACATCAATCGCAGCAGTAACCTGAAATTTGAAACTTTTAATAAAAAGTTCTTAAATATAAATTATATGGCAAATGTACAGTACATTGCTTCTTTCAGTCTCTTTTTTCCAGTGTTTTGCAGTAGAACAGGTTCCTACCATCACCTCCCTTAGGTTTAAAAAAAAACCGAGACACAGTCTGCTGCGGGTCCTCCAGCATCATGAGTGTGAGTGATCCGAGTCTGGAATTCCACTGTCCCTGTAGCTTCGGTTACTACTGCTTTCACTGTGATTGTTTTTGTACAAATTCATTCCATTAGGAGGAAATATGGTGTGTATTACAAATTCCTCCTTTGAGATGGGTTCATTACTTATGGGTAACATCTGAAAAGAAGTCTCCCTGATTTCCAGGATGGAGTTGTCCTTCTTCGTACCAGCTTCCGCATAGTCATCCTTTCTTCGCCTCCCTTTGCTGTATGCGCAGTTCCTTGAGAAGAGTGATCCATTCCTATGAACATACCAGCACACTAAAGCAAGGAGCGCAATGGTCACCAAGGCCACAGCCCCACCAATAATGGCAGCCAATGGCAAATTGGGGTTTTTATAAGGTTCTTTCTCTTGCTCTCGATTAAGGGTGGTTGTAGGGTTGTACATTCTAAGGGGTGCAGTTTCAGTCTCAATACAAACAGGATTGTCATCAAATAGGTAGAGGTTACTGGTTTCCATGGGAACCATGCAGACTCGATAGGGTGAATCAGGCTCCAGGGCTGTGACCAAGTATTCACTGCGTTCCCCTGTTACGATTGTTTCTGTTATAGATCCAAATGCTGGGCTATGGCCCAGTTTGAGCCAGCTGAGTCTTAAAGCAGTCATAGGTAGGACAAGTTTCCAAGAGATATGAATTGTGTCAGAGGTGACAGATTTCACAGTAATTACAATTGTTTTTCTTGCTGGACTCCCTGTGGTTCGCTGGTCCTTAGTGAGCTTAGTTTTCTTAATGTCTGGTTGTTTGGTCACTGGAGCATGCCACTGTCCTTGATCAGGATACACGGTGTTGGGCATTGCAGTGGTTATCTGAATGGTGCTTACAACTTCACTGTCTTTACAATCAAACAGTTCTGCACTGAGGTCCTTGATAGCCATCCCCCGAACTTTTTCTGGGGCTTGGCACATAAGCCCACGCACGTTGACCTTCACAGGTAGTGACTGTAACCAGTCACGTACCCATTTCATTTTGCACCCACAATACCAGGGATTGTTGCGAAGAATCAGTTGGGTTATATTGTCCAAATCATCAAAGATACCCTGAGGTAAATTACTTAGGTTATTATTGGACATATCAAGTCGATACAGCTGCCTTAGATAAGAAAAAGCATTTGGGGGCACCCGATTGATGTGGTTATCCTGAAGGTAAAGCTTCCTCAGGTTTGTACCTGGAAGGTTTACTGGGGCAGCAGTCAGGGAATTCCGCACCAGGGACAGTTCTGTTAAGTTGACTAGGTTGAAGAAAACTTTATCACCTAAACCATGGTTGTTCAACAGGTTTCCATCCAAAACCAGGCGTTTTAGGCTAGTGAGACCTTGAAGAGATGGTGATGAAATAGTGGATATGCGATTATCATCCAAGCGTAGTTCTTCTATAGTCCTGGGCAACCCCCAGGGGATTGTGCTAAGGTGATTACGAGACAGGAAAAGCAGTCGGAGATAGTTGCTATCTCGGAATGCCCCTTCTTCTATGCTAACAGCAGAGACGGAGTTGTCATCTAAATGCAATTCTTCCAGATACGGAATTTTTGAAAGTGAATCATAAGTGATAGTCCTTATGTTATTTTCTTGCAGATGTAACTCTTTTACATACTTTGGTAGGTTGGTAGGAAATTCATCTAAACTGTTGTGGTATAGGTATATTCTTTCTACTTTCAACAAGTTCTTCAAATCTGAAGGAATCCCAGCATTATTTATTTGGTTGTTCTGAAGGTAGAGAGTTGTAGCATCCTCTGGTATTCCTATTGGAATAGATGTCAGAAAGCGATCATTACAGTAAATGAAACCTGCATCGCAGCGGCACACAGATGGACAGGATTTAGCCGTAACTGAAAGAGGTACCATCTGAAGGATCAGCCCAATTTTAGTCCCGATGAGGAAGATGCTCCAGGCTGGGCTGATCATGGTCAGCAGTGTTGAGGTCTTTACACAAGGTAGCTTCAGAGCCCTAAAGTGCAGTGAATTAAAAAAGAAAAAAAGACAGAATGCAATCAGATCAGCATACTTAAGATTGTATTAAAAATAGATGTGGATATTAAAAAACATCTATCATTACTTTCAATATTTTATTTTTTTGCATGCTTAGGGTTTTTTTGCTACCTAACAATGAAACCAATCATATAATCTCTTTAACTTAAATGTTTCTGATATTAAATTAAGAATGGGTTTGAAATCATGTTCCAAACCCATTTTATTTTGAAATGTCACATATAATTAAAGTCTCATTGAATATTTAAAAGAATTTTAATAATACTTGATATCAGTTTTGTAGCTAGTCACTGACCAAGCTAATTAAATATTGAATTTTTTCTTAATAGTCATAGTCAATTGATTCATAAGAATATAATTTATTATATTTAAAGACAATAATGTTACTGTTTTTAAAAACCATACAGGTATAGAAATGTGTAGTAAAAATATCTATTCTTTTACTATTCAGGAATAGTAACCCCTTGAGATGCTGAATCACAGTAAAGCGAAATGTTTGCTTTGATTATTGATGTTCTTTTATTGTTATTATTATTAAACATTGTTAGGTGGGTATTTCTAGCAAGAAAATCAAAAGAAATCTTTTTTCATCTACTTTAAGGGAAGGAATGAATTTACATACATAATACATCCAACTAATGAAATTCCATTCCATATTAAAGTAGTTCTTGCTTTTGTTCCCATTTTGTTACGTTTTGTATTGTATGGTTTAATGGCTTTGTGCACATTTTTCATTATATTCTATCTCACAACATATTTTCACAGTGCATTTATCCTTTTTCAAGTTCTAATCTAAATATTATTCAACTTTCTCTGTGGCTGGAGAATTATGGATTTATACTGATCTATTGTGTAATATTTTTTCTGAACTTTCAGGTTTAATTAGCCTTTATAATTTCAGGCATGGAAATAGAAGACTTTAATATTTTTCCTACCTTATTGAACGATGTAAACAAATTTTGCGTGAGTGAAAATCCAATGCACACACACACATATATTTTTTCCCCTGGTGAGGGGCTGGGGCTTATAAACTCTTGTTTAGTCCTTGGAAATGTTCTTCACTGTTTATTCAAGTAATCCTATGACGCACACACCTCCATATCAGGGTCACTGCTGTCAGTGAACATTCCAGCGCTGGTTCAACATTGTGGGCAAGCTCATTAAAGTGGGGACCAGAAACAATTCAGCTTCCTGTTACTATGTAGAACACATGGTTTCCTATGTATTTTTTTTTTCTTTCTGATAGAGTTTCTGTGTGAAGGTTTCTTTTGTGTAGCTTAATTCCCTGAGTGGAAATTGCTTTCTTTGAAATTCTTATTGGCTCTTCTGTGCAATGTGGTCAGAAATAGTAACTTCAGATCCTCGTGAAGAAAGCCATTCATGATGCTAAGGCCTGTATAGCAATAGGTTTCTTAGGCAGTCACCCCCCCACCTTTATTCCCATCCAGGATTATTCATGTATAAACTTTGTACAGTAGCTATATCCTGAGGTATGATTACCTGCTGTGAAATAGCTATTTCCAGCTTTTGCTTCTTGCTGCTTTCTTAGAATATCTGGTGTAGTCGCGTTATGCAAGAACTGGTATTCGTTTTTAAGAGGTAAAGAAAACTGAATTCAAATATTCTTCACGGGGAAAAAAAGGAAGCATACTAGATTTCCTTTATATGTTTCTTCCTTACAACATACTGAGTCTGAGCATCTCCTGTGAAAGTAAAAGGTTTTAATGAACTTCTAATAATGAACTTTAACATACTATAGACATTGCCTAGAAATTTAACTTCAATTCTTTCTTTAAGCAAAAACATCTTTCATCACAGTAGTTGGCAAAAAGGGATAAGATGACCTCTTTGTCCTGTGCTGCCCATTTCACTATATAAAGTAGGAGATGAAGTTGAGATTGTCACCAAATAATCTATGTCAACTGATTATTAGTGTCACTTTGAATTAAACACAGAAGCAATGCTTCATTCGGGAGACAGACAGTAGGCCCCTTCCATGGCTTTTGAATTCAGGTCAGGCCAGTCTTTAAAAGTTCACTTTTAAATCTTGCATGCAAAATATAAAGTGAATAAAAAAAGAGAATATAATTTTATGTCAAAGAAGTGAAGCAAATACAGAACAAGGATTTTTGACAAAAATTCCTTTTAGAATTTGTGAACATGGTTTACAAAGTTATACAACCTGCAATGTAGAGAGTTGAAAAGAATTTGCTTTAGAAGCTTTCCTTTTGCTATGCCCAATGCCCTGCAACCCTCAATTATTCAAATTCAGAATGTGGACCCCGGTACCTTCCTTCTTAGAGGTGTTTCTGAGGAAGAGTTGATGAGCTTTAAACTCTAGTTACTCAGGTGTTCTTGGCCAAAAGTCAAAATTGCTTTTCCAGGAAAATATAATTTTAATATACTTTTAGCAACCTGAATTTGAAACACCTGTGTTTAGAATAGAAAGGACATTATTCAATGTGTCTCCTTGTAATGACTGTCAGGAAAGCATATCAAAGCCTGAAGAGGCATTTCTCTCTAGGTTCAAATAGGAACAGGCCAGTTTCTAGAAAGTGTATTTTTCATTTCAGAAACTAGACTTAAAACTTAACCAAAGAGACCAGTGATTTTAATGATGACTGCTTTGTCCATTATCTAATTAATATACATGAAGATTTTTTTGGTGAATGGGCAGGGGGTGGGTAGGATCAATATCTGAATTCCAGGATTATCTGCTCAGGAGCTTACTGTATATGTAGGAAACATTAGGATATCACGGAAATATTTGACCCCGAAATTAAGGAAAAAAGCAGAACTAATTTGCTTCCCCCCCTCTAATTACCTGGCATCCAACAAGGATAGCATCTGTTCCAGAATTCAAACACTACTACTGAATGTGAATGTTAAATAAGGCCCCGATTCGTGTTTCCAGTTGTTTTTGAAAATTTAGTTTCTTTTACTTTGTCACCAGATACCAACACTATCATAGACTGCATTAACAAACAGGAACTTAAGAAATAATTATAGATAATTTTAAATTTATTATTTAGGCAACTTGAAACAAAAATAATAGCACTTGGAGAAAGTAGTCTCGAGTGGGTATTGCAAAGTATCCACAGAGGAAAGTTTAAGTGATTTATTGTTTAATGTGAGGTTTTACTGTGATGCCTTTAGGGCTTTGCTCATTATTGTTGAATTTTTATAGTATACTTTATTTCTTGAAATCTGTTGCTTTCTTAGTATGTGAAAATGGAAAACCAAGCTGTTGAAATTATAACTGAAAAGTTACTTTAAAAAGTATTTGCTGTAAGTGTTTTCTTGAAAATTTCTTGAAAATTTTTCAAAATATAAAATAATTCGGTTAATTGAAGCTTAGAAAACAATTTTGTTAAAATACATTAGAAACTAATTTAAAAGCTATAAAAATCATAAGTGAGAAACTGCTTAAAAGTTACCACTAATCAGGCATTTCTCACATTCCAGGACTCACCCCAAAGTGAGAAGATGAATATGATGAATTGGATTTTTAAAATTGTTGATTGTTCTGAGAGTCAGGTTGGCAAGATGATGTCCCAAGTGATGCACCATGATAAGCAGAGATAAAGCTTGTATCCGAACTATAAATATTTCACTAAATCAAGCTCTGAGTGTGTGTGTGTGTGTGTGTGCACTGATTTTCAGCTTTTAATTCAGAGAAAGGAAAAAACCTAAATTGGTGTGAAAAGAAGGAAAATGTATTTATTTTTTCTGTTTTATAATTCTGAAACTTCTTCCTCTGCTCTATTTGATATGCACACTCATATTGCCATTAATGTAATAGTAATAATGTGGGGTTAATGGAAAGCCTTACATCACATTAAATACTTGGAAAGTACCATGCTCTCCTACACTGCATTTTAAACACAAGGCAAGAACATCAAGCAGATTTCTATGGAGAGAAGGATGCTCTTTCATACGTAAAGATTAT
The DNA here is from genome assembly GCF_014824575.4 of Sturnira hondurensis. Lineage (NCBI taxonomy): Eukaryota > Metazoa > Chordata > Mammalia > Chiroptera > Phyllostomidae > Sturnira > Sturnira hondurensis. The sequence goes on along the minus strand of NW_028081011.1, from coordinate 87,597 downwards.
TCTTCACCTATCCCACTCCCTTTACTTAAGCTCAAAACAGTTTAATTCATGTTTGATTGTGCATTTTATATTACATATGTTCTCCTTCCCCTTTCTACTTGAAACTATAGTAGCGCTAACCAGTGGTTTTTGTGTGTGTTTGTGTGGGGTTTTTTTGCGTATTAAAGGCTATAATGATCTCATCTACCAAAACAAGCAATCCTGTCCCCATGCTTAGACTTTCCTCTTTTTGAGCTAGCTCTGCATATTCACACACATAGAGACATGGAGTTGAATGTGACTGATGAAAACAAAAATGACCCCCACTGGCATGGTTACTGTGGCCAGGTTTCCACAACATCGACTTCACAGCTTTTATGTCTGCATGGTCTTGAAAGAGGCCATTACTTCTGAACAACAATATCAACAACAAAGACTTTTTAGAGCAATATTGCTAATGGGGTAACTTGGAGAGAAACATAAATGGAGCCCTGGTTACTTAAAGGAATATTTTTAAATTATTTTTAATGGAATCATTACTTAAGTATATTGCATTTAAAATTGTAGCAAGAAGAAGAAAAACATGATCACTTCACTGGTAAATCAAAATTTTAATAGGAATCTTTTCTATTAAGTTTCTTTTTAAAATAAAAATTATGGAGTTTTTTTTAAATTGCATTTATAATGTAATCATCAAATTTGTGAAAAACCTCCCATTTATTTCCATGATACACCTAACAAAGTATGTAAATAAATATATAAGCATACTATCATTTTTAGATATTTTAAGAAAATCAATATCCTTTAAGAAGTTGTATCTGAATTGAAAACTGGTATTTAAATAAAATCAAGAGGTTGAGGCAATCTGCATGTTTATGCAATTCCTTCTCTGCTACTATAATATTTTGAAGGTGGGAATGTTTGAGATGAGAAGGTATTTTCTTGTTTTGATCACTTAAATTAAAGTTATATTGTATATTAATATTGCTAACTCACTAAATCATTTATTTGCTACCTTTGATTTAAATTGATTTGATTTGAAATCATTGCTCATATTAAAAAAGTCTTAAACCAAATAGAGTATTGAGACTGCAGTTTCCTTTCAATGATATGCCTTACATAATGGCTTCCTAATGCTGACAACTTTAAAAAATATTAAATCTAAAAATAGAATGTCATGTAGAACTTTTAATCCAAATTAAATGGATTATTATTGAGTACAAATTTGAAATTGAAAAAAACACACATGGTTAATCAAATTTATTCAAGTGTGTAAATATTTCTAGATAAATTGGAATTTATACAATTGTAATCTAGAATTTTAGGAAAGTAATTTATTTATAAAGGCTTAAATTGCTGGTAGAAAAAAGCACAACACGATTATCAACCTGTGAATGCTAAGTCTTTGTAAGGACATGGTATTTCAAATAAACTATATGTATGATTAGACTGAAAAACTGGAGAACATCAGGTTAGTTGATAGTGACAGCAAAAGGCTTTCTAAGCAGCCTGTCTGGTAGTTAAATTTTCCACGATCATCAGATTTCAGGAAAGTTCCAATTCTTTTGTTTAATGCCAGGCAAGCAGAAGGACTTCTAACTCTCCTCCTGAGAGTCATGAAGTCTGAAGGGTTTGCTGAGAGGCAGAGAAGCAAGTGTGCCTTTTCGTATTTTGTTTTATCCAGACTTGTTTTGTAGTCTGAGGAAGTTTCTGTTTTATTTTTGCAATAAAGGGCATAAAAGTTTCAAAAACAAAGGATTTTTACTTTCTCCTTTTCTTACGGATGCTTTTTCCCAACAAGTTGGTGATAAATGAATGGAATTCTGCTTCATTTATTTTGGCTTGTAAGTTAAATGCTGCATCCTTAAAAAAAAAAAAAAAGGCAAGCTGGGATGTCATCTTTCATCATAGTGAATGCTGCTTCCTTTTACGATATTAAAGCTAGACTAAATAAATTAGAGAACCAGGATTTGTAAGATTGAATAAGGTATTAATTTAGAGAATGGTAAAGGTGAGCAGTAGAGAGCTTGGGGCAGAGGACATGCTTTAAGTATGCACTGACTTTCGAACAACTACAATTAAAGCTATGCTTACTTTTGTTAAACCGCAAACGTTTTTCCTGCTGCAAACATGAAATTTCCTTTTCACTGTTGTGAGTACAATTTGGTTGAGGTGCTTAAAATTTCTAATATTCAAATTTCCATACATTAGTACAACAAATATTTGGGTCTACTGTACGTGAAACACTGTGCTGGCTGGTGAGAACATCCAAGGCCATAAAATACCTTGTTTTCTCATGTCAGAGTAGCATATTATTGATTTATGGCAAATAAAGAGGAAAAAATCAACAATACATAAACTGATCGATCCACAGTTCAGTGGCACACTTTAAATATGGTGTTTAACCAAATATGGTCTGTAGGCTTTCTTTTCAAAGTTGCCACGGTAACTTGTGCACATGAAAAGTGAAAGAATAAAGAACAAAAGCTATCATTGTCTCATCAGTGTAAGAGCAATTTCTCTCTCCTCTCATTTAAGCAGACTAATACCTGGAGAGAGCTTTTTATACATTCCTGACACTTTAATTCTGATGCTAGGAAGGAGATTTTGCATATGTAAAATGCAGCGTTAGCTGCTGCTTAAATTATATTTCATTCCTTCTTCCTTAAAATCTGTTGTCTCTGGAGTTCTTGTCAATAGACAAATCAAACTCCTGAAAACTGCTTTTCTGTGCAATATAAACGTGGTTTTCAAAACCACGTTTTTTAGTACGATATTTTACCAAGTTTAGTGATGTTGATCTGCATTCTGAAACTGAAAAATGCTTTCTGAAATGTATTACTTCAAGTTGGGTTCTTAAGAGAGAGTTTTTGTTTTTGTTTCCTTCAGAAGGCATTTACAAACCATTTGTTTGTTGGAAATTGGTTTGTTGACTTCTAAGTTTTTGAAAAGGTGGAATGAAAAGGAAGGAGTTGAGAAGCAGCTCTTTTTATGTTCTGAAGAATTAATATTGCTGAGAGATTCACAGTAGAGTTTTTGCCCGCTGGGGGGTGGTACACGCTACCAGAACAGCGCTTTCAGAAACCGCAAGTCAGACGTGGGCTGCTGCCGGTCAGTTTTTCTCTAGTTTAATTACAACAAAGCCTCGCGTTGAGAAGAACAGTGAAGGCCTCTGGGGCAAAAGGTGGGGGGTGAGGGGGAAGGGGGAATGAGGGAAAAAGGAGGGAAGAGATTACAGCCTTTGAAAAATTTACTGAATCTCATTTCTCTCATTGACTTCATGTATACTAGTCTTCATTTGACTTTTAACAATTATTTATAATTCTATTACAATAAACTGGAAGAATAAAAGAATATTTGAGGACTTTATACAGAATTCTTAAATTAGTTCTGGATCTTGTTATTAATCACATTCTTTGTGATGTAGCCCACCCACCTTTAACAAGGGGAGGGAAGTTAAGATTCACTGAGATGGCAGTTTTAAACCAATTTTTTAAAATGACCAGATTTATTTCAATGTTGGTATGAACATTGGCATATTAAAAATAAAGCAGAAATAAGAAACATTTATATATTATCAATACAAGGCAAGCTCTCTGATGCTGATTTTTGAAGGGTGTAAAGTTATTAAAAATAATCCAGAAAGAGGAGACAGCCTGAAGTTGTATGGCCAAGAAAAGCACAGACAGATCTCTCTGCAGTGCACTTGCATGTTTAAAGCTGATAATTGTATTTTTCACGTGGAGACACTGAGTGTTCATTAGGGTCTTGTGTCCCCAGGCAGGAGATGCTGAACATAATTGGAGTTTCTATTTGATTGGGCAATATAGTCTGGAGAAGAAACTGGGGTAAAGATAATTAATAGCTTGCTAACAAAGTCTGACAGCCACAAGATTTCAACCATATTTATTTCACACCGCTTCATTTAGCTCTGAAAAAGTTTTGATAGAATTGATGGCTCCTTAATTAACACTTGAAAGCAAAAGAAACATACCTTCTATTTTGCTGCCATATTCAGTTATGACAAATTTTCTTACTGTTTTTCTTTCTTTTGTAAAAACTTTATTTGCTGCCCAATTATGTATTTTGCAAATGTTAATGTTTAGGAAGCATTTATTTAATTGGGCATTTAAAAACTAACCATAATTTATTTAAAAGGTGAGAGGGAGGAGAACAGAGAAATGAAAAGCCTAGTTAATAAATGGTGGTTAGTATTATACAGGAACACAGTATTTGTGAAATCATCATGTTTATTCATTCAGTAAAATATTTGCTGATCCTTTGACATGATGTGTTTTGGCAGTGATCTATTTAAAAATAAATTAGGTGTAACTTTTCTACTTAAATATATGCAATCACATTTTTGTAACCTTGATTTTTATTCCAGGCTAATAAATGTATGTATATATGTATGTGTTTATGTTGTGGATGCATACACACATATATTTGCAAACTAAATGGCATATCTCTGATTTAATCGTATTGATTGATACCTGGCATATTAATATTGGTAGTAGTGGTAATATTAATATTTTGTGTTACTTTTAAAGGCTGAATTTTTTTTCTTTATTCATTTCAAAAGAGAAGCGCATCACATTTGGGGCATACGTTAATGGTCCTATCTGAAAACAAATTCATTCTTTATGTTTATGCTGGTTGGGATATTCTTAGGGCTAAAAGAAAGGCACTGCTACAGCTGAAGCACTTTTCTAGTGGCTTTATTCATGTTATTTCCTGCTAATGAGATGACATATGTGCATTTTACAGCACACAGATTTACTAAGAAAATTCTAAATAGCTAATTTTTAAAACCATGCAAGAATTTGGCTTTGTAATTGGCAAATATCTATGGTTTATTTTCTCTTTACTTCTAAATAAATAAATAAATAAATAAATAAATGATTAGCAAGACCCCCACCCCCAAGGTGGAGCAAATACAGGCCTGTTGNCCTGCTAATGAGATGACATATGTGCATTTTACAGCACACAGATTTACTAAGAAAATTCTAAATAGCTAATTTTTAAAACCATGCAAGAATTTGGCTTTGTAATTGGCAAATATCTATGGTTTATTTTCTCTTTACTTCTAAATAAATAAATAAATAAATAAATAATTAGCAAGACCCCCACCCCCAAGGTGGAGCAAATACAGGCCTGTTGCACTCTTTACCTTAGTGCAACCATTTTGTTTTAGATCTAATTCACTGAAAGAAAAATGTTTTTAAGAAGATACCTTTAACTACTTTTTGAAAGCTTTGTTGTATAAAAGCATTTTTTCAGAATAATAAGATTTCCCTATTATTAATTGCAAGTGAATGGATAGTCTGCATATCCATCCCACTTGATGAGGGCTCTACTCATTTTTCTCCCTGCCACCCAAATTCACTGCATACATCACACATAGCTTCCAGGCTCCGCTTTGTTAGTTTTTCTGAGTAGACTTTGCCAATTACTATGCTCATCACATACTACATTTGCCCAAGCAGTGGATATTGGCATTCTATGGGAGAGGAGATACGGTTGGGAAGAGTCTCCCTCTCCTTTGAGTTGAATTAACTAGTTGAGGTTTGCAAATCCAAAATGCTTGAAGTAGCTCTGGCAGGATAGCAGTGCAAGCTTTAAAATCTAGGTGTAGCTGTTAATCTTTACAGAGGCATATAAGTCTTCAGTAGTAGCTCAGCTAGCTGTGAGCAAGACGTATGCTTTTCATGTACTGCGTACTCATGGGCTGAGAGATTATTGATTTTCTTTCACAGTTGTAAAAACAGCAATTGGTGATCATACCACACATACAGTACATTCCAAGTTAGCAAGACCTTTTGCTTTCCTCTCTGCGAAAAAAAAAATACACCTTGTATTCTTTAATATTTACCATTTAACTTTCCAACCTAATGTTTTTCCATAAGGCTCTTTTTAAATTGCAACTGCATGAGACAGAACATAGCCATTTACTATTTTTTTAATGAAAGGAGGTTTTAAGTAACTTCTTGCATTTGGCTTATATAGTCAAATTTTTCCTTCCTGGCTGGCATGCACACACATTGCTTGTATTGGTGACAGAGCAAACATTGGATTTGGATGCCTCATGGTTCCAAGTCATTTCTTTCTAGAGAGTAAAAATCAAGCAAACTTTCTGGGACAATCATAAGGAAAAACACGGGAAACACTTACCAGGAAGACGAGAAAAAGCAATTCCATATATACTGCCGCTACAGCTGTAATTCCACTGACTGTGAACTGGAGTAATAAATGTCCCCCTCTCTCAAGCTCCGCGTCCAGTCCACACAAAGCCTACGGCAGCGGCAGGCTGAGCTTGTCCTGCTTCGGATCACTCCCACACTGAGGAGTGAGCGAGGAAGAGCATTCCAGTTTGCAGCACACAGCCCACCTCCAAGTCTGAAGTTAAAGCTTCACCTCGCAGTGGTTGAAGGAGGGGGTGATGTCATAGATGGGCAGGACTTAGCCGAGATCTTGGTCTGTGAGGTAACTGGATAATCAGGCACATGGGCTTTGCAAACGCTAGAGGGAGTGAGAGAAGCCAAAATGAAGCACCCAGCCTGCTCACATGCTATTTGGTTTGTAGGTAGCCCTTTGGAATCTCAACATTGTCTAAAGTTGTACTACAACAAGGTAGTGGGTGCAAGCGTCTATAAATACAAGCACGTTGGAAGGATATCTATAAGATTACATCAGAAAAAACAGGTTGTTTTTATTTTTAAACCACCTGTATTAAGAAGTTAAAATATTGTTTTTATTAGTGACTAATTATAAAAATGTTATAATTTATGAAAACTAGTAATCCTGTGTGAATATTAATTCAACAAATGAATGGAAATTAGGTTCAAGTAAATAACTGGTTTACTTAAGGGAAGGAAAACATGGATGCGAAAAGATTTTAAAAATTGAAAGAATCAGTCCTTTTTCTGGGGCTAATAAGTTATTATTCTCACTCTAGATAGCTTTTAGAAAATGAAATAATTTTTTATATATTTACAATATTTATATATATTCTTTAGAACCTAAAATATGTTACATTTTTCATATTTATGGTATCCTCCCTAAAATAAGAAGTTTTAGAAAAATAGACTCTTTTCTGGTGTGTTTTATCTGCTGTGGACATGGGTTAAGATATAAACAAAACAACCTTTCAATCATGGTTTGCTTGTATTACAATTATTTTATTTTAAATTAGGTGCATGAATAAACACCAGACAATTGGAAGAAAGACATTATAAATGTCCATGTTTAATGACCAGAATTATAGACTTATATTTTCAATTATGATCTTCATAGGCTGCTTTCTGCTATTTGGCCAGTAATAGCTTTTGGCCTCTAAATGTTTCACTTTTAAATATTGCTGGGAAGAATTTTGCTTTTATATTTTCCTGAAGGACAATTTTCTTAAACTGATATTATTTGTTTTATCATTAGAGGTTCACAACATTCTCCTTTGTATTTTTACATTTTCTATTAATGTTTGTTTCTGAAGGAAGCAAGCTAATTGTCTTTTCTGCTAGTATTTGATTATGGTCTCTTCATTAGCTTCGTTTTATTTATCTATTTATGTGCTTCGTTAATAGCAGTTTGACCTTCTAAGTTCCTCTTCAAGGATGGGTGGTATCAAAGTAGAAGGTGAACCCTTGATAAGAGCTTTATTGACCCCTATTGTTCTATGATTGTAGCTCTGCTGGCCTTTGAGGACAGACCCATTAAGTACAGGACTTTTAGAATTCTAATGTCTGTTGAAAAGCCAGAGTCTTAGAAGTTAAACGGAGATGCAGCTGCTGAATTTTTGGAGGAAAGGGACATGGGAATAACATAATCTCTCAATAAATGGTGGGGTTTTTCTGTTCCTGCAAAACAAACATATGAATTTAATTATTTTATGAAATAATTCTTTCTGGAAGCTATTTTCAGATAGGAGTTGGTTGTATTTAAAAAAGGACTTTTTTGCCTGGCCAAATTCCTATGGGCTTAAATCCATATTTAATCAGTTTTGTCTCCATTCAGGCACACTTTAAACAGAAAAGAAAGATAAATGGACAATTTTGGTTATAGGTACCTAGAATGAGGTGTACAAGCATATAGGTATCGAGAATGAGGTTCCATTCTCTAGGTGGCCATTTGTTATATGGCTTCTTATTATCTGCTCTGGTCTTTGGTCTCATCACATGGCAAATAAAAGCAGCAGGAATTTATTGAATGCTAATTATGCATTGTTGCTTATTTTTTAAGACGTCAATTAAAATGTAGAAGAAGGTAAGATATTGTGAGAAATGCAATCCGTACTACTGGTACTGACTTCGGAGGCAAACTCTTAAGACAGCCTCCTTCTGACCCAGTCAAAAAATACATGCACTTTCACTGCCTCCATTTTTTTTTAACTTCTTGCTCTTATCAGCTGTCTGAAATTCTGCCAGTTGGAAGTGAACTTGTAATAATATGTGCCCCTTCTGAAATAATATGTACTGCCTCGGAAAGATTAAGAGTTCCCCTGAGTTACTCCAGATCCCTTTCCTCCTTTGTTACCTAAGGGAGATTAGCTGCAATAAGGGGATGGTTGTCCTGGTAGGAGGAGAAAGAAGGAAGGCAATTTCAGCATGAAACTCCTTAGGCTGTTCTAGGACGGCAGGGGCTAATACTTATATCGAGGAGCACTTAACTGAGAGAGAAGAAACCAGTGTAGTCTAATGTTCGAGGGCAAGGGATTCAGAGACTAGCATATCTGATTCCATCTTGACTTTGCCATGTGACTGCTGATACATTACTAAATCTTTCTGTGTTTATTAGCTCAGTACCTGACTCATAGTAAGTACCCAGAAGATGGGAGCTGTCATTACTAAGATGAGGCCATCTGAGCTTCTGCGAAAAAAGGGATATTAAGGAGTAGAGAAGAGTGCACAAGAGGAGGCAGGAAAAGGTCCAGGACAGCTTTTTTCACACTCTTCGAAAATTTCCTTTGAACTTGTTCTGTAGCCAGGAAATGGGGCGGGAGGTAGGCAACTAGAAGATTTTGTTGTTGATTTTTTTTCTTATCCTCATGCATTTCTAATTCCCAGGAGTTAGAACTTAGTTGAGTTCTAGTAGATATTTTGGCTGCAAAATGTATTTGTTGTAATATACTTGTTTTGTTTTGTATATGAGAGGAGATGAGATGTTCCCTGATGAACAGAGATTAGCTTTGGAATCAGGTTTCCCAGGCTGTCCCAATTACTTATAATTCCAAGTGAAATCAGCAATAACAATGAACCAAACCTCTTTTACTTTAAACAATACCCAGTTGAAGGTGACTACAATGCATAATTACTTTGTGAAACAATTAATCCAGGTCTTCCAACCTGTCTAGACTTAAGCTACCTCATTTAGTCATTCACTCATTATACACAAATTAATCGAACATTGATATAAAAGAAGCTACTAGGACTAGGTGACCTTCAGTCAACCTCCAAGTATGAAATTTATGATTAAATCTTAGAATGTGTTAAAGTTCTATTAAGTCTCAGAAAGAAATATTTTTAAAAACTGTCACCCAAAGATGTGTTTATAGATTTGAAAGAGAGGAAGGGAAAGAGAGATGAGAGAGAAACATCATTGGTTGGCTGCTGTATGTGCCCTGACTGGGGATAGAACCTACAACCTCGATATGTTCCCTGATGGACATAAAACCTGCAATTGTTTGAAGCACAGTCAGGCCAGATGCTTCAAACAATTGAACCACCCAGCCAGGTCACAAAGAAACATTCTTCATGACTTTTCTTCACCTCACCATTTTTCATAAGAATAAAGTCTTAAAAGTTGTGTGAAAAAACAAGGAAAGAACACCTAGGATTTTGGTATACTAAATGCCTTGGACTATCATTTGAGAATTTTGGGATTGCAAGTGATTCAATGTCCAAGCTTTACTGTCTAATCAACAGCTGGAATCTATTGATTTATGTAACTGAGAAATTCAAATGTGATGTCTGGTTCGGGTAAAGCTTGATGCAGTGGCTTAATATATGTCACCGAGAATGCAGTTTCTCTCTGTTTCTTAGTGTGTTGACTTTTTCAGTGTTGGCAGCCTCCTCGCATACACATATGAAAGACCCATGGCAGCTCCAGGCTTTCCTCTTAGGCAGTAACAGTTTCACATGTCACATTCCCATATAGCACTGTTCAAGGGAAGAGTGGTCACCTCCAGAAGCTCCTGCACAGAACTGTGTGGTTCACTCTATCTCAGTGATTTTCAACCAGTATGCATGAAAAGTTTTTAAAACATCTAATACCCGACTATTTAGTCAGGGGCACGCACCAACCTCTTTTCCCATGATTATCCAATAAAAAAATGACAATAGCCAACATAACAATAGCTGTCTGGTGTGAATGAATCAAAATTATACCTATTTTTGTCAGATTGGCAAAAAATATATATTTTTGATGTGCCACAGAATTTTAATAATTAGTTCATGAGTGCCATGAGATGAAAAAGGTTAAAAATTGCTGCTCTATATCATTTGTTTATACTTGCTCACATCCTCATTCCAGAATGTATTACTGGAGGGTGAGAGGGACTTTTGGTGAGCTGAAGCCCCTAGTAAGAGCTATAGGTAGGGTCAACCCCATTTAAACACGTGGGTGAGAATGGGGGAAAGGGTATGACCCAAAGAAAAATTGGGCATTGTTAGTTTGAGAAGGGGGAAATGAAAATGAGCTGGAGATTAGCTCATTTTCAGAGGATTTGGCATGCTGAAATTTGGGCATGTTTTATAAATTTGTAAAATTGAAGCTGCTCTTTTTTTATTTCTTCTTTTTTTAAGCCAAAGTTTCTGTTTAAATTGCCAAAACATCTTCAAAAGATTTTCTGTTTGTAGACCCTCTCAAGTCTAGCCCAGTTTTTTTTTCTGTCAACAGGTAGTGATGCGTGTCAGGACATATCAGTACTACATCTTAACATGAGCCTATGGGATGTTAATAAAATATAGAGAGAGTGCACACTCAGCTATCTGTCATTCTGTGAAGTCAGGCCAGATGCTTAATGCACCAGTTAGAAACTGTACCGCATCTTTCTGAACAATTCCAAAGGGTATTTGAGAAGCCACTAGATTTCAGCAGGTCACAAATGCCTTAGAATACTAAAACATTTGAAAAACGCTGTATTAAACCGTTGTTACGTTCCAATATTTGTTTTTTATTGGTTAACACTTAAAATGTACCTAGAAACAATCACATATCCTTTTTAACTGTATTTCCAAAACATACTGCACTGGAGGGAGATCTGTCATTCCGGGACACAAAACAGAAATCAAAGCAAAATCAAAGCGGTTATTTCTCTGCCTGCCTGTCTGTCTGCCCACCTTCTGGTACACTCTTCTTTTCCCCTTAGGGACTGGGAGAGTGGTGATTGAAAACGAACTGAGAAAAAAGCTCATTTTTAGCTTTGCAGGAAAAAAAGGAGGGATTGTGGTTCAGAACAGGTTAGTACCTAGCCGAAAGTGATGGGGAGAGGCAGCTGGCTTGTGCAAGACAGAAAACTTGGGGATCCAGACTTTCTTCCCTCCCACGGACTTTCGTGTGTGGCCATGTGTACATGTACGGTATCTCCAGATGATATAGGATGTGTCCTTGGCCCCTTCCCACTATCCAATGCTCTGTTATCTTTTTCTCTTTGTTTTAAAATTTAAAAAAACAAACAAACAAGAAAAGAGAGAGCGCCTTTTAAAATGGATCTTGGAAAAAATACGAAATGGAATCTAGCAAAGTAAGTGGTGTCTCCCTCTGATACTTTCTTTGTGCGTGGCCCTGGGAAAAGAGCTTCAAGTCTCTGAGCCTCAGTTCTCTCATTTATGAAGGTGAAGGTATAGAACCCTCCTCATTTTGCCATTGCAGACTTCAATCATGTGGTGCTTGTGAGAGTTCATTACTAAATCTGGGAAAGCACTTAGCAAAACAGAGCTAAACCCTGTGGATGGTTTCTTTTTATCTTCATTGTGATGAGTAGGACCAGGATCAGTTCAAAAGACACAGTCCATTGATGTTAATTTGAGTTGTATGTTTTCACAATTTATCTTTGGGAAGGAAACAATCTGAGAAATGTTTCTGCTTACTGTCCTGTATGCCTGAGCCTTGAGATAACAGTATCTAAGAATGGTTCTGAGATGTAATTACAAATCAAAGGACCAATTCCTTATCCTTGGAGATGATCATCTACAACACAGCTTTGGTAGAATGGGTAACAGTAATAAGAACAGATCAATATATGTCTGATTATTGAGGTGTATATTTACTAGATATCATACAAGTGGACTGCTCAGAAGCCACGTGATTCCCTCTATGTAGCTTATTGCTCTTACATCTCAGCCAAAGCTGTCGTCACTTGCAAACCACCTTATTGTTTCACTATTTTCTAGAGTATTAGTGCAAATTTAAGTACAAAAATACACTTTCTGAGACGAGTATTTCCTGAAATTATTGTCAGATTTTTCTTATTTCTGGAAACCAGCTCTGTAGTTCTCCTTGTGTTTGAGATGATTTGTTTTAGGGATTGATTGCTATTTCCCTGCAGTTCAAATTACTCAGGTACATAAACACACTTAATGTTGAAAGAAACATGTTTAAAGTAGAATCAAAGACTGTTTAATATTATGTTTATAAATGGCTATGGAAATTGCCCCTCATTTACTACAATATTTCTTTCCCCTGGGAACTAGTAAGAACTGATTATTTTGAAGATTTTTTAAGGGATAAAGTATTAGCAAAACAATATATTTGGACTAAGTGAATGTTTTAGAATATCATCTATTCCAAATAAAAATAAGTTAAAACTTAAGTCACATTTACCATTGAGAAATTTTCTGTAAAATACAAATCTCATTTTATGAGTATGATTTGTGACAAATATGTTGTATATTGATTAAACTATGTGTATAGTCTCCTTCTGCTTCACTTCTTTCATACTCTGAGTGTTTAAATTTGGAGAATTTAAAATATTTTATAATTTTTTATTAGTTAAGATTTTATTCCTACTGTTTGACACTTAAAATATGTTAGTGTTACAAATTTATAAATGCTTTACTAGGTCTCATATGTGCCTTTAAAAATTAAGATCTAAACTTAATAAATTTCATTAAAAAGACACAAATTTTGCCCAGATTTATACTTTAATGAACCTTTTTTTCTTATTTTTTTAAAATGAGGGTGAATTGTAAAGTAATTTAAAAAAGTATTATGTTGTAAAGTTCATCGTTTCTGTTGGGAGAAAGCCGAGAAGCTTTTTGGTAGTTGTTTAATTCCCATGTTTACACAGAAGCAATGTGGAGCTACTCCAGTTGCCTCCCATGCAGCCCCTCTTTGTTTTCTTCAGTGGCCCAAGGAACAGACTTGTCACTCTGAAGTGCCCACCTGCAATTCTGTCCTCCCCTTCTTCCCGGGGGCAAGTCACAAGTAAGGTTACCAGATCATATCTCATTGACAAAGAGCAAAGCTTGTTGGCTGACTAAAGAAGAGGGAAAGACAAGGCAACGATGAATGACATGTTTGATGTTAAGAATCCTAATGTAACATTGTTCTTTTAAAATTTTTATTTTTTATTGAATTTGTTGGGGTGACAGTTAATATAATTATATAGGTTTCAGGTGTACATTTCTATAATATACCATCTGTATATTGTATGTGTGCTCACCACCCCAAGTCCAATCTCCTTCCGTCACCATTTATCCCTCATTTGCTCTCTCCTATCTCCCCCTCCCCTTTTCCTTTGGTAATAATCACCATACTATTGTGTTGTGTCTGTGTCTGTGAATTGAAAGTAGGATTTACATCTTTTTAAAACATTAATTTTCCTTTAGCACTTTAAGTGCAGTGAAAGTTAGTAGTTTTACCTGTATTTTATGCACTGTAATTAAGTACAGTTATCAGTAATTATCATTATTATTGTTGTTATCATTGTTGGTATTACTTGTTCTTAACAAGCAAATCTTTCTTATATTTGGAAGGAGTTAGAGAAATTATGTTACATCATATGTGCTTCCAGTATACTTTATAACAATATAGAAATAGCTTTTTGATGGAAAGTAGAAGAAACTATATTATAGGAAGTAGAAATATTATAAGTATAAAAATAAATGACTACAAAATTAAGTAATTATAAGGAATTTTATATTATATTTATATCCTGTACTCTTGAAACAACAAAAAAACAAAGCTTAAAAAAATTCTTATCTGTGGGCAAATAAAATAAATAAAAATAAATAAAATAAAAATCAACTGAAGAAAACACCAGCTAAATAATGTATTATATTTTAAAATCCTCTTGGAAAATCAAGTATCTTTCTAATTACATACACTTTTTATATAATAAAATTAGCCTCTAAAATTAAAAAAATGTTTTTAAGGAAGTTTTAAGTCATATATATCCTCTTTTCTAGACTAAAAAATATAATATTATCATTTCCTTTTAAAAATATCTGTTATCTATGCCCCAGCTGCTGTAGCTCAGTGGATCGAGCTTGGGCCTGCAAACCAAAGGGTCTCTGGTTTCATTCCCAGTCAGGGCACATGCCTGGGTTACAGGCCCCAGTAGGGAGCACTTGAGAGGCAACCATGCATTACTGTTTCTCTCCCTCTCTTTCTCCCTCCCTTCCCCTCTCTCTAAAAATAAATAATTTAAAAAAGAATAGCTGCTATCTAATAATTAAATAGCAAGTGCCAGTCTAAGAACTTGTTCTGAGCACTCTGGAGATGGTATTAAGGTAATATCTATAGTTCTAAGGGAAGCAGATTTTATTTAGGTTCAAAATGGTTAAATCTTTTTTATTATTGTTCAGTTATAGTTGTCCCAGTTTTTCCCCTGTTGCTCCAGCGTGCCCTGACCCCCTTCCTCAGTCAGTCCCCATCCTGTTGTTATTTTTAGTGCAATCCATCCAACTAACTAATGTCCTTTTTGTTTTCTTTAGATTGATTTTATTTCCAACTAAGTCCCTCATTTAGCTGGTTAAGAGGAATGGGTGGTGAGGTTGTCTAAGTAAGCTTGTGGGTTGAGAGTGTTCAGTGGACACTCAGAACAGAGGGGATGAAAAAGAGAAAATAGAAAAAGCATTCTAACGAGGCCCTTGCAATTTGATGCTTGGTTTGCCCTGTGTCTTTCCATGGCTTTTCAACAAATGTTTATTGATGAGAGGTATGCTATAAATAAATTTAGTCATTTTGTCTCATTCTGTTTTCCAAAGACATTATAACCAGCCTTTAAAGTTGCTCTATCCACTCACAGATAGGTTATGGGTGGGCCAAAGCCATCTCACAACAGCTAGATATTGGTTCCTGAGCAATCCCAAAGAAAAGACAGAGTCTGTGTTCCTAGTCTGTGGGTGAGAAGGTCAGGCAGAATTTAACCAATGCGCTCTGGACTATAAAACTGTGTTTGAAATGAGACTGATAGCAGTCGAGGAGGGAAATTGTTTGAAGAGCTATAAAGGAGAGAATCAAAGCTAATGAGACAAGGAACAGTATGTTAATTTGTGTGAAGACAGTAAGTAGATTTTAAACTTCTTATGAGTTACTATGGTGGTAAATGCAAGCAAAGAAGACAGAATACATGTTCACTTCACCTATACTTGCAGTGAATTTTAGGGAAGGATAGAGAAGATTGCTGAATTATAGAGGCCAATAAGAAAGACAGTTATTCATTAGAGCAAAATAGTAGTGTCAATATAATGAAACTAATATTCCAATAATGGTGACTATATGAAAAAGAGTGATGGAAAGCTAAGTGTAGACTAAAATAGTCCAATGTAATTGCACAAGAGGGAAAAGAATATTTAAATATGGAGACATGTTACTAATTTAGGTTATTGAGGAGTATGACATGATTTTGCTCATTGCCTTCTTAGGCCCTTCCAGGGAAGAGATTTCAGGCTTTCCAAAAGCTGCCAGGTGTGGGTTTCCAGGCGAGTCCAGGGGAGTCCCCAGTTTCTATCTGTTCTGCTTCTGGAAATGCAATCCATTGACTGCGGCAGGATCTTCAGGAGCGTGAACCCGGCACTTGCCAAGAGAGTTAGTATGCCCTACATTTCTTCACGTATCAGTTAAAGGAAATCTCCAGTTATCCTGTTAGTCTCAAGGACTGATTTTGGTGCAATATGTCCCAATTGTATTTTTGCACTGAGTATCTCCAATATGGGATGTTTATAAATAAATTTAAAAATAAATGAATATTGTTTAAGAAATAAGACAGAGTAATTTAGAAAACTGTGCTGTTAGGAACCATGTATACATTTTTCTCTTTGGGTGACATTACTTATCAAATTATATCTGTTTCAGGGTTAGAATTCTATAATACATCATCTGTATGTTGTACTGTGTGTTAACCACCCCAAACCAACTTTCCTTTTGTTACCACTTTTCCCCTCTTTACCTTCTTCTACCTCCCCCACCCCTCTTTTCCTCTGGTAACACCATATTGTTGTCTATGTCTATGAGTTTTTAATTTTTTGTTTGATTTCATCATCTTTGGCACCCAACTCTCCACCTTCTCCCCACTGATATCAATGGATCTATTCTCTGTATCTGTGAGTCTGTTTCTATTCTATTTTTTTTTGGTTTATTTTGTTCATTAAATTCCACATATAAATGAAATCATATGGCATTTGTCTTTCTCTGACTGGCTTATTTCACTTAGTGTAATACTGTCTAGATCCATTTGTATTGTCCCAAAAGGTAAGATTTCCTTCTTTTTAATGACCAAGCATTATTCCACCGTGTAAATGTACCACATTTTTATCCACTCATCTACTGATAGGACTTGAGTTGCTTCCAAATCTGGTCATTGTAAATAATGCTCCAGTAATCATAGGGGTGCATATATTCATTAAAATTAGTATTTTAGGATTTTTTGGATATATTCCCAGAAGTGGAATAACTGGGTCAAAATGCAGTTCCATGATTTTTGAGGTAACACTGTATTGCTTTGCCCTGTGGCTGCACCAATCTATTTCCATCAACAGTGCATGAGGATTCCCTTTTCTCCACATCCTTGCTAATAATTGTTGTGTGTTGATTTATTCATGATAGTCATTCTGACATACGTGAGGTGATATCTCATTGTGATATTAATTTGTGTCTTTCTGATGATTAGTGACATAGAGCATCTTTTCATACATCTATTGGCTGTTTTTGGAGAAGTGTCTATCCAGGCCCTTTGCCCATTTTTAAATTAGTTTCTTTGTTTTTTTGGTGTTGAGTTTTATGTTGTTTTTACTGTAATAAACACCATTTATTGAATAGACTTTGTTTAATCCATTGTAAGTTCTTGTCTCCTTTGTCAAAGTCTAATTTACCATAACAGTGTGGGTTTATTTCTGAGCTCTTTATTCTGTTCCATTGATCTGTTTTTATGCCAGTACCACGCTCTTTTGATTACTATATCCTTGTAGTATAGTTTGATATCTTGTAGTGTGATTCCTCCAACTTTGTTCTTCCCTCTCAAGATTACGGTGGCTATTTGGGGTCTTTTATGGTTCTATATTAATTTTTGAATATTTCTTCTAGTTCTCTGAACTATACCATTGGTATCTTGATAGCAATTGCATTGAATCTATGGATTTCTTTGGGTAGCGATTTCTTTGGGTAGTATGAATATTTTAATGATATTTATTCTTCCTCTCTGTTGTAGACTGCTCTGCCTGGTTCTAGGAATTGTATCTTGACTCCTGTGGCTAAGGGAGAGGGATGACCTTTGGAATTCAAGCTGCAAGAGATAAAGCTTGTCTCTGGTAGCAAATGCTGCCTCAGTTTCCTTTCCCTGCCCCCAAAGCTTGGTCAGAAGTTAATGACGGGTAAGACTCCTCACAGCAGGGGGCAACCTATGCCAGACTCCATCACTTGGGAGGCCTTCATGGAAGGACTTGGGAGACTGTGACAGGGAGCAATGAACTCTCGACCCCTGGCTTTAACATAGCCCTAGTCCCCATGTCCTCTGGGAGAAGCACTTCCTTGCTCTAATCCCCTTAAGCCTGAATACCTGATGGGGAGAGGTGCAGCTCCTTGCCTTGCCTTGTCCTGGGGGAAAATCTGGCATCACTCAGACTTTGTGCTAAACCTATGAAATCTCTGCTAAGAGTACTTTCATTCATATGTTAAGGGTTCAAGCATGAAACCCTAAAACTCTATTCCTGACAGACTCTGACTCATACTAAACCCTTAGATTTCTTTGAAATGTTATCTACTGTTTGATCCTTGCCGCCCTGTATTCCTGTGTATTACAATGCAATAAAAGCCCCTAGAGGAGGGAGCTCAATGCCTTTTTCCCCTGAGAAACTGGCCACTACTCATGGCCTTTTTCCTCTGGGAAACTGGCTACCTCTCCTCCCCAAGCAGATCACATCATATCTCAGTCATACTTACTTTCATCCGTGGCAGCTGGGGGGACTTGTGAAGAAAGTCACCCCCACATATGGTGCCCAAACAGATCTGAACGGATTTGGGACCTCCTTCAAGCCAGAGAAGGCCAAGAGCCATTGCCATGGACACATGCCTAAGTGGATGGAAATTCACCCTCAGAGGGAACAGGGTCATCTGTGGGTAAGGCAGGCCTCCAGGTGTGTTAGAAATAAGTGAAAGGTTACGTTTTCTTTTTAAAAAGGGGGATTTTAGAAAAAAGGGGGAGATGTTATAGACCACTCTGCCTGGTCCTAGAAATTGTATCTTGACTCCTTGTGGCTAAGGGCAAGGGATGACCTTTGGAATGTGAGCCACAGGAGGCAAAGCTTATCTCTCGCTTCCATATGGTTCCACTTATTTGTATTTCCTCCCTCCCTCCCTTCCTTCCTTCCTTCCTTCCTTCTTTCCTTCCTTCCTTCCTTCCTTATTAGTGTCATAATCAGTGTCAAAATTAGTGTCATAATTTTCCAAGGACAGGTCCTTTACGTCCTTGGTTAAATTTGTTCTTAGATATTTTATTTTACTTCATTTGCAATTGTGAATGGGATTTTTTTTTTAGTTTCTCTTTCTGATAGTTTATTGTTAGTGTACAAAAATGCAATTGATTTCAGGTTATTTTTTATTCTGCTACTTTACTGAATTAATTTATCAGTTTTAGTGGGGTTTTTTTTTTTGCTGGAACCATCTGAAAATCATGATAGTCTTACTTCTTCCTTTCCAATTTGAACATCTTTTATTTACTTTCTTGACTGATTGCTGTTGCTGGGACTTCCTGTACTATGTTGAATAAGAGTGGTAAAAGCAGACATCCCTGTGTTATTCCCAATCTTAAAGGAAATGCTTGTAGTTTTTACTCATTGACTATGATGTTGGCTGTGCATTTGTTACATATGGCCTTTATGACATTGAGGTATGCTTCCCCTATTTTCACTGTGCTGAGTTTTTAATTATAAATGGATGCTGGATTTTATCAAATTCTTTTTTCATCTGTTAACATTATCCTTTGATTTTTATCTTTAATATTGTTTATGTGATGTATCAGATATATTGAATTGCAGATATACTACCAAGCTTGCATGCCTGCCTTAAATTCTTTTGATCATCATGTATGATCTTTTTAATGTATTGCTGGATCTGGTTTGCGAATATTTGTTGAGTATTTTAGCTTCTATATTCATGAGGGTTATGGGCCTATAATTTTTCTTTCTTTTTTTTTTGTTTTTTTTGTAGTGTCTTTATCTTGTTTCAGAATTAGGACACTGGCTTTATAAAATGAGCTTGTGAGTTTTCCTCCTCTTGAATTTTTTGGGATAGTTTAAGAAGCATAGATGTTCATGGTTTTTTGAATGTTTGGTAAAATTTACCTGTGAAGATTTCTGGTCCAGGACTTTTGTTTATTTGGAGGTTTTTGACTATTGCTTCAATTTCACTAGTTGTAATCTGTCTATTAAGAACTCTGATTCTTCTTGATTCAGTTTTAGAAGATTGTATGTTTCTTTTTTTTTTTAAGATTTTATTCATTTATCCATAGAGGGAAAGGGAAAGAGAGAAGGAGAGAAATATCAATGTATGGTTGCTTCTCGTGAGTCCCCACGCTGGGAACTGGCCCGCAACCCAGGCATGTGTCCTGACTGGGAATCGAACCGCTATCGTGTGGTTCGCAGGCCCTCGCTCAATCCAGTGAGCTACACAAGCCAGCGCTAGAAGATTGTATGTTTCTAGGAATTTATTCATTTCACCTAGGTTGTCTCATTTTTTGGTATATGGTTTTTAGTAGTATTTTCTTACAACACATTGTATTTCTGTGGGGTCAATTGTTGCTTCTCCTCTTTCAGTTCTGATTTTATTTATTTGGGTCCTCTCTCTGTTTGATGAGAGTGGTTATAGGTTTGTTGATCTTGTTTACCTTTTCAAATGAAGAGTTCTTCATTTTATTTATGTTTCATACTTTTTTAGATTTTATTTTGCTTATTTCTACTGTATTTATTGTTCTCTTTCCTCTTCTCATTTTGAACTTTGTTTTTTTTTAAGTTCTGTAAGTGTCAAATTAGATTGTTTGTTTAAGATTTTTCTTGTTTCTTGATGTAGGTCTATAATGCTGGGAATATCTCTCTTAGGACTGCTTTTGCTGTGTCCCATTGATTTTGAGTTGTTTTGTTCTCATTTTCATGTTTTTCAAGGTTACCTTTTGATTTTTTCTTGATCTACTTGTTCACCCATTCATTGTTTAGTAATATGTTATTTAGTCTTTATGTCTTCTCTGTGTTTTTCAGTTTTTTCTTATGATTGATTTATAGTTTAATACTATTATGTTCAGAGACGATGCTTGATATAATTTTAATCTTTTTAAATTTATTGAGACTTGGTTTGTGTTCTAACATGTTGTCTATCCTACAAAACGTTCCATGTGTACTCAAAAAGAATTTGTATTCTGCTGCTTTGGGGTGAAATGCTCTAAAGATATCAATTGAAACTAGTGTGTCCTTTAATGCCACCATTTGCCCTGTGATTTTCTGTCATCCATTGATGACAATGGGTTGTTAAAGTGTCTTACTATGGCTGTATTACTGTTGATCTTTCTCATTGTCATCAAATTTTGCTTTATATATTTAGGATGCTATATTGGATGCACAAGTATTTACAACAGTTGCATCCTTTTGTTGGATTTCTCCCTCTATCATTATGTAGTGTCTTTCTTTGTCTCTTACTACAACCTTTGTTTTAAAGTCTATCTTGTCAGATATAAGTATTGCTCTCCCAGTTTTTATTTATTTTTATTTGCCTGAAATATCCTTTTTCATTTCTGTTAATTTTGGTGCCTGTGTGTCTTTCATTCTGAGGTGGGTCTCATATAGATAGACTATATATGGGTTTTGTTTTCTTATCCCTTATTAGCCACCCTATGTTTTTCGATTGGAACATTTAAGCCATTTGCATTTAAAGTGTTCATCGGTAATGTGTATTTATTGTCACTTTATTCTTTTAACTATGTTGCTTTTTCTTCCCTTCCTTTTTAAAGCAGGTCCTTTAACATTTCTTGCAATACTGATTTGGGTAGTAACATACTTTTTTAGCTATTCTTGTTCGTGAGGTTCTTTATTTCTCCTTCAATTTTAAATGATAGCCTTACTGGGTAAAATGGTCTTTGTTGTAGGTCTTTGGCTTTTATTGCTTCAAATTTTTCATGCCAATTGCTTCGGGCCTGGAAAGTTTCTTCTGAGAAATCAGCTGAGAGGCTTATGTGACTTGCTTATACGTAACTGCCTTTTTCTTGCTGCTTTTAGGATTCTCTCTTTGTCTTTAACTTTTGCCATTTTAATTATGTTGTGTTTTGGTGTGAGCCTCTTTGGGTTCATCTTATTTGGGACTTTCTGTGCTTCCTAGACTTGAGTATTGTTTTCCTTCACTAGGCTAGAGAAATTTTCAGTCATTATTTCTCGAAATAAGTTATTCATCCCTGGTCTCTTTCTTCTCCTTCTGATACACCTATGGTGCATGTTTTGGTTTACTTTCTGTTGTTCCAAAGGATCCTTAAACTATGCTTATTTTATTTTATTTTTATTGATTTGAGAAAGAGGGAGAGGGAGGGAGAGAAGGAGGGAGGTGGAGAGAGAAAGAGCAAGTGAGAGAGAGAGAGGTCAATTTGTTGTTCCACTTTTTATGCATTCATTCTTTGATTCTTGTATGTGCTCTGGGGATCAAACCTGCAACTTTGTTGTATTAGGATGATACTCTAACTGAGCTTCCTGGCCAAGGCTATCTTCACTTTTTAGTTCATTTATTTATTGCCTTAATTGGGTGTTTTTTGCTACTTTGTCACAAAATCACTGATTTGATCCCCTGTTTCATCCAAACTACTGTTTATTTTTTCTAGCGTATTCTTCTTTTTCAGATATCATAGTCTTCATTTCTGACTTTTTTCATAACTTTTATGCCATTTTTCATCTTCTTGTAGTTCCTTGTAGTTCTCACTACATTTTTTTCAGCATCCTTAAAACAATTACTTTGAACTCTAGGTCTGATAAATTGCTTGCCTCCATTACATTTACCTCTTTTTCTGGAGAATTCTCCTGTTCTGTCATTAGGCTCCTGTTTCTTTGTGTCCCTGTTTTGGCTTTCTCTTAATGTTTGTTTCTGTGTATTAGGTGGATCTTCTTTGACTCCCAGTCTTTGTGGGTGGCCTTATGTAGTAAGAGTCCTGTGGGGTCCAGTGGTATAGTCTCCTTACTCTCCTTAGCTGGGTGCTCTAAGAGGTCCCTTGTGTGGGTTATGTGAGTCTTCTTGCTGTTATAGAGTCTTTATTACCATTTATTGGTAATAAATAAATGGTAATGACTTACCATTTATTGGCCTGTTTGTGTATTGGGTTGACCCTCAGATTGGCTACCTTTGACACCCACCTCTGGCCACAGTGTATGGATTGTCCTGCAGGTTCTGACCACGCAGAGTGGAATTTGCCTCAGCAGGTTTGATTGTCTGCCAAAATCTCCCTTTGGATATGCCACTGGTGAATTGGATTCTGCTCTGATATATTCTGAAACTGGTTACTGGGTATGTTGATTCTGGGGCTTCTTGGGAGGGACTCTGGCAGTCCAATGTCAGATGCTACCTGTAACTAGCCCGGCGCAACCTGTATGGAGCTACAAAGTGATCCATAGTGTGTGGCTGCCTCTGCTGTGTCTGGATGTGTGGGAGAAGAATCAAGCTATGCAACAAGGCTGCCTTTTACCAGCACCAGGCCCTGGGGCAGATCCATAAATGTCACAAGATACTTGTATGAGATCTGCCTTCGCCTTTCAGCTGCCTGTTAGGTTCAGTCACTTAAAGAGCCCTGGCTATACTCCAATTGCATGAGGTAGGTTCTCAATGAGTCACCAGGTGGGGATGAGTGGTATTCACCAGACTGATACAGGTTCAACTCAGTGCTAGTGATGGATCTGAGACCACTCAGCAAATGTCTGTAAATTTTTTAATTATCAGAAATGAATTTACCATTACTGTCTATTTCCATCAGACTTGTTGCCATATTACTTTATTGTTTACCTCTAGCCATTAAATGAAACTGTTTAATAGTGTATCGTAAAATGTTAAAAAAACAAAATAATGATCATAATAAGAGGAAGTAAAATAGTGAACTCCCAGTACCCAGTGTCAACTTTGGGTGGTATGTGTAGCCTTTCAGTTTTATAGGTTACTTGCTAACTGTTTGCACTTAAGAAAATTGTGAACTTGCATTATCAAATTTACTTAGATATCACCATTTATAATGGAGGTATAGTTTAGCATTGTTTTTGCAGACAGTGATCAATCATTAGCATGTCTTGCTGGGCATTTGGTTGCTTTTCATTTTTTTTAAAGTATATTTTATTGATTATGCTATTAAAGTTTTTACATTTTTTTCCTTTGTCTTCTCACTGCCCTGCCCCCTCCTACCCTCCAGGATCCCATCCCACCTTAGTTCATGTCCATGGGTTATACATATAAATTCTTTGGCTTCTCTATTTTCTATACTGTTCTTTACCTCCCCTGGCCTATTTTATGCCTACTAGTTTGGCTTCTTAATCCCTTAACTTTCCCCTTTATTCTTCCCCTCCCACTTCCCACTGATGGGTCACCCTCCATGTGATCTTCATTTCTCTGGTTCTGTTCCTGTTCTAGTTGCTTGCTTACTTTGGTTTCTGTTTTTAGGCTCAATTGTTGATAGTTATGAATTTGTTGTCATTTACTGTTCATAGATTTTGATCTTCTTCTATTTCTTAGATAAGTCCCTTAACATTTCACATAATAAGGACTTGGTGATGATGAACTCCTTTAACTTTACCTTGACTTTACTGGGAAGCACTTGATCTGCCCTTCCATTCTAAGTGATAGCTTTGCTGGATAGAGTAATCTTGGATGTAGGTTCTTGCCTTTCACGACTTCAAATATTTTTTTCCAGCCCCTTCTTGCCTGCAAGATTTCTTTTGAGAAATTAGCTGATAGTCTTATAGGCACTCCTTTGTAGGTAACTCTCTCCTTTCCTCTTGATGCTTTTAAGATTCTCTCTTTATCTTTAGTCTTGGGTAACTTAATGATGATGTGCCTTGGTGTATTCCTCCTTGGGTCCAACTTCTTTGGAATCTCTGGGCCTCCTAGACTTCCTGGGAGTCTATTTTCTTTGCCAAATTGAGGAAGTTTTCCTTCATTATGTTTTCAAATAAGTTTTCAATTTTTTGCTCTTCCTTTTCTCCTTCTGGCACCCCTATGATATGGATGTTGGAATGTTTAAAGTGGTCCCATAGGTTCCTAAGCCTCTCCACATTTTTTTGAATTTATATTTCTTCATTCTATTCTGGTTGGATGTTTATTTCTTCCATTTGTTCCAAATCCTGGATTAGAGTCCCAGTTTCCTTCCCTTCACAGTTGGTACCCTCTGTATTTTGGTTTATTTCATTTTAGGTAGCCTTCATTTCCTCTTTCATTTTGCGACCGAGCTCAATCAATTCTGTTAGCATCCTGATTACCGGTGTTTTGAACTCTACATCTGATAGGTTGTCTATCTCCTTGTCGCTTAGCTCTTTTTTTTTTTTTTGATTTTTGATCTTTTCTTTTATTTGAATCATGTTATTTTGTCTTGCTGCACCAGTTATGTTGCAAGGGAGTGGGGCCTTAGGTATTTGCCAGGACAGAGCAACCCACTTTGCTGTGTTATGGTGCTGTCTGTGGGGAAGGGGTCAGAGAGGGAACAACTCAGCTTGCCTACTCAGCTCTAGCTCCACGTTCCAATGAATTCTCCTGTGAGACCGGGAGTTTCTCTTGCTTTCGCAACCCCACAATATTTTAGAGCTAGAGGTTTGGGGTATTTAGTTTCCCATTTAGCCAGCTTCCTCCTTGCCAACACAGTCTGCTGCCTTACACACATCTTTTCTGCTTGGCTGCCCATCTCTGTCCCTCCTGTCTATGTGGATAAATGTTTCATTAACTCCTTGGTTGTCAGATATCGACACAGTTTGATTTTCCTGAAGTTTTGGTTGTTTATTTTTTAAAATTCGTTGTTATCCTTCTTCCGGTTGTGCAAGGAAGTGAAGCATTTCTATCTACATTTACATCTTGGTTGGCACTTCAATTTTTTAAGATTATGAGCAAAATTATGGTGAAAATGCTTCTAACTAAATATTTGCATTAAGTCAAGTTTATTAAGGTAACTTCTTTGAAGTAAAATTGATGACATTCTTTTAATGAATTTGCTGTAATTACAAGATTCCCTTAATGAAAGGGTATATTCTCCCAACCTCAGCATCTCCAACTCACTGGGTAGTGATAATCATCAGTTTAATAGGAATAAAATTGGTCTTTGTAGTGGTTTTTTTTTGTATCGATAGAAGGTGTACATTTTCTTTTTTGGAGGGCAAAATGGTATTATCTTTTTCTCTATCCCTTCTTTCTTTTATTTTCTTCTTTTTTTCTCTTTTGATAAAGTTTTTATGTTATGTTTTTTAAAAATATTTATTTATTTATTTTTAGAGAGAGGGGAAGGGAAGGAGAAAGCATGGGAGAGAAACATCATTGTGTGGTTGCCTCTCATGTGTCCCCTACTGGAACCCTAACAAGCCTGCAACCCAGGCATGTGCCCTGACTTGGAATCGAACCAGTGACCCTTTGCTTCACAGGCCCATGCTCAGTCCACTGAGCTATACCAGCCAGGGCTGTTATCTTTTTGTTGTTATTGTTCAACAAAACAATTTTCTGCCTTCCCCCCTCCACACCTGAACCCAACCCCTCCAAGCCCACTCCACCTCTCTCCCATTTCTACCCACCCTGTTATTGTTCATGTGTCCTTTATACTTGTTCCTGCAAACCCTTCATCCTCTTTTCCTGAAATTCCCTCCCCTGTCCCCAGTGGTAACTGTCAGCCTGTCCTCAATTTCAGTCTCTTTGGTTATATTTTGCTTGTTTGTTTGTTTTGTTCATTAGATTCCTGTTAAAGGTGAGATAATATGGTATTTGTCTTTCACCACCTGGCTTATTTCACTTAGCATAATGCTCTCCAGTTCCATCCATGCTTTTGCAAAAGGTAGGCACTCCTTTCTTTCTGTTGCGTAGTGCTCCATTCTGTAAATGTACCACATTTTTTTGATCCACTTATTTACTGATGGGCACTTATGTTCCTCCCAGCAGTTGGCTATTGTAAATGGTGCTGCTGTGAACTTTGGGGTGCATAGGTTCTTTTGGATTGGTGTTTCAGATTCTTAGGGTATAATTCTAGCAGTGGAATTGTTGGGTCAAAGGGCAGTTCTATTTTTAGTTTCCTGAGGAAATTCCATACTGTTTTCCACAGTGGTTGCACCAGTCTGCAATCCTACCAACAGTGAACTAGGGTTCAGTTTTCTCTATAACCTCTCCAACACTTGTTTGTTGCTTTGTTTATGATGGCCATTATTACCAGTGTGAAGTGGTATCTAATTGTGGTTTTAATTTGCATCTCTCTGATAGCTAGTGATTCTGAACATTTTTTCATAGTCTCTGGACCCTCTGTATGTCCTCATTCAAGAAGTGTCTGTTCAAGTCCTTTGCCCATTTTTTTAATTTGGGTTGCATGTCTTCTTAGAGTGGAGTCATGTGAGTTCTTTATGTATTTTGGAGATTAAACTTTTGTCTGAGGTGTCATTGGCAATTATGTTTTCCCATATGGTTGGTTCTTTTTTTTAATTTTAATACTGTTTTCTTTAGCCATGCAGGGGCTTTTTATTTTGATGAGATCCCATTTGTTTATTCTTTTCTTTATGCCCCTTGCTCTAGGGGACATATCAGTGAAAATATTGCTGTGTGAAATATCTGAGATTTTCCTGCCTATGTTCTCCTTAGGACTTTAATGGTGTCATGACTTATATTTAAGTCTTTTATCCACCTTGAATTTATTTTTGTGTATGGTGTAAGTTGGTACTCAAGTTTCATTTTTTTTGCATATAGCTATCTAGCTCTCCCAACACCATTTGTTGAAGAGGATATTTTTACTCCCTTTTATACTGCTGTCTTCTTTGTTGAAAATTAATTAACCATAGAGACTTGGGTTTATTTCTAGGATCTCTGTTCTGTTCCATTGGTCTCTCTGTCTGTTTTTATGCCAGTACCAGACTGTTTTGAAGTGGTGAAAGCAGACAACCTTGTCTTGTTCCTGATCTTAGTGGGAAAGATTTTAGTTTTTGCCCATTGAGCATGATGTTAGGTGTAGGTCTCTCATGTATGGCCTTTATTATGTTGAGGAATGCTCCTTCTATTCCCACTTTGCTGAGTGTTTTTTATCATAAATGGGTGCTGTACCTTATCAAATGCATTTTCCACATCTATTGTTATAATCATGTGATTTTTGTCTTTCCTTTTGTTTATGTGATGTATTACGTTTATTGACTAGTGAATATTGTGCCATCCTTGCATTCTTGGAATGAATCCCACTCGGTCATTGTGTATGATGTTTTTAATGTATTGCTGGATACTGTTTGCCAATATTTTGTTGAGAATTTTAGCATCTATTTTCATCAGCGATACTAGCCTGAAGTTTTCTTTCTCTGTTCTGTCTTTATCTGGTTTTGGAATTAGGATGATGTTGGGTTCATAAAAAGAGTTTGGAGTCTTTCATCATTTTGAATTTTTTGGAATAGTCTATGAAGAATAGGGATTAGCTCTTCCTTAAGTGCTTTGTAGAATTCTCCTGTGAAACCATCTGGTCTAGGTCTTTTGCGTGTTGGGAGGTTTTTGATTACTCACCCAATTTTGTATGCTGTTATTGGTATGTGCAGGCTTTCTGCTTCTTCTTCATTGAGTTTTGGAAGATTACATTTTTCTAAAAATTTGTCCATTTCACCTAGGTTTTCAAATTTTTTTGGCATACAGTTCATAGCGATTTCTTACAATCCTTTGTATTTCTGTGGTATCAGTTGTAATCTCTCTGCTTTCATTTTTAATTGTGTTTATTTGGGTCCACTCTTTTTTTTCTAGATGAGACTGTTTTAAGGCTTGTCGATTTTGTTTATCTTTTTGAAGAACCAGCTCCTGGATTCATTGATCCCTAGAATTGTGCTTTTAGTCTCTATGTCATGTAATTCTGCTCTGATCTTGGTTATTTCCTTCCTTGTACTTGCTTTGGGCTGTCTTTGTTGTTGTTCCCCAAGTTCTTTATTTTTTTAAATTTTAATACGTTTTATTCTTTAATATATTTTATTGATTATGCTATCACATTTGTGCATTCCCCCTTCATTCCCCCCACTTTGTACACCCCCTCCCAACCACATTCCCCCTCTTTAGTTTATGTCCATGTGTCATAAATTCTTTAACTTCTACATTTCCCATACTATTCTCGTCCTCCCCCTGTCAATTTTCTACCTACCATCTATGCTACTTATTCTTTGTAGCTTTTCTCTCCTCTCCTCCTCCCACTCTCTTGTTGCTAACCCTCCATGTGTTCTCCATTTCTGTGGTTCTGTTCCTGTTGTAGTTGTTTGCTTTTGTTTTAGGTGTGGTTGTTAATAACTGTGAGTTTGCTGTCTTTTTACTGTACATATTTTTATGTTCTTTTTCTTAGGTAAGTCCCTTTAACATTTCATATAATAAGAGCTTGGTGATGATGAACTCCTTTAACTTGACCTTATCTGAAAAGTGCTTTATCTGCCCTTCCATTCTAAATGAAAGCTTTGCTGGATAGAGCAATCTTGGATGTAGGTCCTTGCCTTTCATGACTTGGAATATTTCTTTCTAGCCCCTTCTTGCTTGTAAGGTCTCTTTTGAGAAATCCGCTGACAGTCGGATGGAATTCCTTTTTAAGTGACTGTCCCCTTATCTCTTGCTGCTTATAGAATTCTCTCCTTCATTTTAATCTTGGCTAATATAATCATATGTGCCTTGGTGTGTTCCTCCTTGGGTCCACCTTCTTTGGGACTCTCTGAGCTTCCTGGCATTCCTGGAAGTCTATTTCCTTTGCCAGATTGGGGAAATTCTCCTTTATTATTTGTTCAAATAAGTTTTCCACTTGCTCTTCCTCTTCCCCTTCTGGTACCCCTATGATTTGAATGTTGGAATGTTTAAAGATGTCCTGAAGGTTCCTGAGGTTTTCCTCATTTTTTTAAATTCTTGTTTCTTTATTCTTTTCTGTTTGGTTATTTCTTTCTTCCTTCTGGTGTACTCCATTGATTTGAGTCCCAGTTTTCTTCCCATCACTATTGGTTCCCTGTGCATTTTTCTTTATTTCACTTAGCATAGCCTTCATTTTTTCATCTAATTTGTGACCAAATTTAGGCAATTCTGTGAGCATCCTGATCACTAGTATTTTGAACTATGCATCTGATAGGTTGGCTATCTCTTGGTCACTTAGATGTATTGGCTTTGGGGCTTTGATTTGTTCTTCCATTTAGACCTTTTTTGGAGGGGTCCTGGTTGCGCCTATTACATAGTGAGGGGCGGAGCCTTAGGTGTTCATTAGGGCAGGGCAACCCACATTGCTAGGTTGTGATGCTGTATGTGGGGCAGCAGTCCGAGAGTGAACAATGATACTTGCTCTGCTCTCTGTTGGATTTCAGTCCCTTCTGCCACTTTCCCTAAGCAAGCTGGGCTTTTCTGGTGCTGATTCCCATGTGGGTGGGTTTTTGTATGTCCTGGGACCCTGTGGGTCTCTCCAACAAACTCCTGTAAGGCTGAGAGTCTCTCCTGGCACCTCAACCCCAAAGTTGTTTTTAAAAAAATTTTTAAAAGATTTTATTTATTTATCCATAGAGGGGAAGGGAAGGAGAGAAGGAAATATCAATGTATGGTTACTTCTTGTGAGTCCCCTGCTGGGAACTGGCCTGCAACCCAGGCATGTGCCCTGACTGGGAATCGAACTGCGATCCTGTGGTTCACAGTCCTGAGCTCAATCCGCTGAGCTACACCAGCCAGGGCCCAAAGGTGTTTTCAATTGGTGTTTTGAGGCTTTATTTCCCTGTTCTGGTGCCCTGGGTCGAGTGGTCTATCTTGCTCCCCAGTTTCACCTGGTTTATCTGTGTGTGAATGTGGGACTACCTGGTCCATCAGCGGCCTTGTGTGCTGTGTGCTGTTCCACAATCTGTCACCTAGCTGGGTCTACCCTCTGCTGCCTTGCGTGCCTGGGGTCCACCAGCCGCTATGTTTTTTCCAGTGACCTTCTCCACCCAGTTGCCTGATTCTGCTCCCCCCTACTGGTCTGGATGAATGTGTCTACTTTAACTACTTGATTGTTGGACTTCCAGACAGTTCAATTTTATGTCAGTACTGGTTGGTTTTTCAATTTATGTTGTTCTTATTTTGGTTGTGCGAGGAGGCACAGTGTGTCTACCTCTATCTTTGGCAGAAGTCCCCCCCCCATTATAATTTGTAGTTTTTAACAAAATGTAGGACTGTTGCAGAGACTCTGTAAGATTAGAATTATTTTTATGGTGATATTGAGATGTTATATTTCTTTTTCACTCGTACTCTTTCACTCTTCTGTGAAAAATCTTTAGTAGTGGTCTGGCTATTTTTTAATCCAAACTTAGGGTCACCGAGGTTGGAGAGGGCCTTTTTATGATGATTAACTCTCTGATCACAATTGCAAAGGGTGTAGTCCTTCTGGTTGCATATCTTTGCCATTAGGAAGTGAGGAATATGGCTGAGCAGGACCTGCACAGCAGATCCTGACTCAGCTGGCCTTCAAGAACAACTGTTGAATCTTAATTAAGTGGAATATTCACTTAGTTGCTCAGTGTTTTGGTTAAGGAAATTGGATTTGTAGTGAGACCTCATGGTTCATAGCCTAGTTGTGCTACTTGCTAGCTGAGTTAGTTAATTTGTTGATGAATTACTTAACCTGTGTTTGTATTTGAATTTCCCAATATATAAAATAGGAGCAATAATACTTTTTATGCTACAGAGTTATTGTCAGAGTTAGCTGAGATATTGCATTTTAAATACTTGTTACAGTGTTGCCCCATAATAAATTCTATTTCAGTTATTGTAGCTCTTACTATTCATATAAGTAGTTATATATTGCCTCATAATGAACCACCCAAAACATAATGCCCTAAAATAAAAGTAATAGTTTGTTTTGTTCATGAATTTTACCATCTGCAGATCATCTCTATCCATGTGGCATCAGCTGAGGTACCTACTCAGTGGGGTGAGGGGTCCATTTTCGTGAAGGCTCACTCACACAATTAGTGCTGACTTTTGTGAAAGCTCAGCCAGGGCTACATATAGGGGGCCTCTGTTCTTCTCCAAGGGGTCCTGTTGGAGAACTGCCCAGGCTTCCTCCTGGCATGATGGTAGTATCTGAAGAGTGAGTATCTGAAGAGAAACAAGCGTAAGTACATCAGAGTTTTATAACTTGTCTTCAGCAGTCATTATTTCCATTAGTCAGAAATCCATTCAGATTTAAGAGGAGGGAACATACAGCCACCTGTCCATGGTAGGGGTGTCAAAGTCATATTGTAAGAAAAATGTAGGACAGGGAGATGTTGTAGTCATTGTTGAGAAATATAATTTGCCACAATAGTAGATATTATATACATAATATTTTTGGTATTCTTAACCACCACCAGCAGCAATCTAAACTTTGTGTATCAATAACCAGTTAGTGCATTTTCAAAGTACAGATTATGAGTAACTTTTAATTTCTTTTTGATATTTATTTATCCTTTGTTAATGTTGAACTTATTACTATTATAAAAATTTAAATTAAAAATTAAATGAACTAATTACTATTTTAAAAGTTTAAATGAAATGCATTTAAATGATTAACAAGTTTTACGGTGTATCTAGATATTTTTGTTCAATGAATATAAAACTTATGCATAGAATTTCTTAAGATGAAAATCTGTTATATTCTTTTCTCACTTTGTTGATATTCCTAGTGTCTATCACCACTAGAATGAAAGAAAGGAAGAACTGATTCTATTTTCAAATATTTCTAGGTTAAATGTAGGGTTCCTTAGGACAAACTCCAGGCTTTAAATATACCACATATAATGTGGTTTTCACGGTCTTATCCTTAGAACTGTGGGTTACAAACAACTGAGGAGCTACTGCTGACTTTAACTGCTAAATAAAGAGCAATTTCTATTAATCTGTCAAGTAAGGCAGACACACAATAAATATGAGCCCATTTCATATAGATATGATTCATGCAAATGAGCTTGCAAATAAGGCAGTGCTCTTGAGATTTTGTGAAATGGCCAAAGAGGCTGCTTTGTCTCCCAAAAAACTTTGGATGTGCCCATGATCTCAAACAAAGCTGTCTCTCTGACTTACAGGTGTCTCATTTTGGCAGATGCCAGATATAGTTCTTTAAAATATTCAACTAATCACCCTGGCTGGTGTGGCTCAGTGGATTGAGCGCAGACCTGCAAACCATAGGATCGCGGTTCGATGATTCCCGGTCAGGGCACATGCCTGGGTTGCAGGCCAGTTCCCGGTTCCCGGCAAGGGATGCACAAGAGGCAACCATACATTGATATTTCTCTCTTGCTCTCTCCTTCCCCTCTCCTCTAAGATAAATAAATAAAATCTTAAAAAAAAATTTTTTTCACTTGAAAAAAAATTCAACTTATCTTTGCAGATGTAATATGTTTCTTTACTTCAAATAGGAAAATTGTTCATTTTAAAAGGGAAAGACTGCCATGGTCCAGCGGCAGCAGGGTCCAGGGATTCCTGAAAGGTGGGTAAGGCACCGGTGATGGGTAACAGACAACAACACGCCTCAAAGGACAGTGAAGCTCTGTTCCATTTATTGCAAGTACAAGCAGGTTTTTATATTTTCATTTTTGGTAGTGATTAAGATTTATAGGTGCATAACATGATCAGTTAAGCAGAAAAAAATCAATACAAAGGTAACCAGGAAAAGTACGAAAGTTCCCGTAGTTTCAGTTATGTTAAACAAAGACTGTTTTGACCAGGAGAACCATTAATCAGACAATTTGAAATAGCTCTATGTACAGAGTTTTAATGTCTTATTGTTTATTAAAGTTTCTCAGAATTTGTCATGGGGCAAAAGGATATGCTAGATTGAGTAGAGGTAAGGAAATTCATTATAAGCCTTTGTGATGTCTAACTTAGCTATCTATCCTTTTCTGTAAAATGTTTCTCTGGGTACTATATACTCTGACTCCCTAATAACTGTTTTTATGTGCTTAATAGCTAACCAGCTTCTCTTATTTTTTGGCTGTCTAATTGATATATATTCCTATTCAAGGTAAAGGAGGGGCTGTTACTCCAACCACTTTAGACATTCAGGGGCTATTTCACTAGAGGGATTTTTCCATCCTTTCAGGCAGTTTTGTGGGGAATACTAATGTTTTCCCCTGAACTGTCCCTTCCTCTTGGGTGATTTTCACAGGAATAAGTAAGTACAGTACAATGCCTATATTCAGTAGCAAGAGTAAAATAATTAAAATAAAACAGCCAATTGTTAACCCATTTTGGATGCCACGTTCTCTTCCGGGGAGACAAATTCCTTGAACTCGAGTCCTCCATGCCCAGACCTTGTCAGACAATATGGTTGGAAGAGGACATGGCAAAAGACCATTTCAGTTTTGAGGTAAGAGCAGACTGAAATATGGAGTAAAGGATCTGTTTCAAAAAGGAAAAATACAACTACATGGTTTACTTGTATGTGGCAGGTGTTTTTACGTACAAAACTTTCCAGAAGGTATCCAGCCATGTAATGTGAAAAATAGAGACATTTACTGAAGAAGATAAGACACAAGAAATGTTGTGCATAGGACAATGACACCTCAGCCCCCTTCAAAGTAGGCACCTTGGGACCTCACACAGTTCTCCCAGTCACCATCAGCTGCCTCTTCATATTTCCCTCAATCTCACAGATAATCTTGCATCTCTTCCCTTTCAAAGGTTATTTTAGTTGGAGAGAGAAGAGGTTATTTTAGTTGGGAAAAGCAAGAAGAAGTCACAGGGCACCAAATCTGGGCTGTAGGGGGACTGAGTGACCTGGGTTATCTGATATTTCACCAAAAAACTCCGCCAGAGATGTGATTCATGAGCGGGTACATTGTGATGAAGCTGCCAATCAGTCACTAGTTGCCCATAGCTACGGCCTTCTGAATCATATGAATAGTTTCTGCAGAGGAATGTCCAAGCTTAAGGCCAAATTTGATGCAGATTCATTGCTCTGCTCACTCACTGTGAATGGGACAGCCACGCAGGACACATGCACACTCAACAGGGTCTGGTGCCCCCACCAACTAATGCAGTGAGGTTGTCATTGTCACACATTTGTATTCCAGTCCACTCTGCCTGGCTACCAGGTTACATAGACATCACAAAACCACACAAACTGTTGTTATATTAACAATGACTGGACTTTTTCCAGACATACCTTATATGTAGGAAATAGTAAAGTACTCAGGAGTAAACAGTCACTGTGGGAACTTAAAAGGAGTTAATGCAACTTCTCAAGTAGATTCATTTACCCCTGGGGACTGTTTACAAGATAGTAGATTTTTGGCTGAGTACGATTTTCACTTATTGAACTTGTATTAGGTTCCAAGTCCTATCCTAAGCACTTACTTACTGATAGTAATTTGTCCACTTCTCTCAGCACCTCTAAGCAGTAGTTAATACCATTATCACCCTTTTATAGCCTAGAACAAAGTGGTTAAAAACTTGATGCAAGTCACACAGTACTATAATCAGGCTCCATTTGCAGGCTTTAGAATCCAGGTTTTTACCTACTGTTTTTTATTGCCTTGCAGATGAGTTTTTTAAAAAGTTATAGTGCTTGGACATTTTGCTCTAGATGGTTTTAATTTTCAGTAGTGCTTGGAAATTTTTGCATTAGATCAAGAGAATATAAGTAGGTATCTGCAGAGATTCTTTCAGAGTTCACATACAAAAACCAGAGGTAGGGCAGAGATCAGAAAGGAAGGTTAGATAGTAAATTATTAAATTCTGGCTCATTGCAAAATGTTCTTTGTGGAAGTCAAGTCTAATGTGTTTGGAATCTAGGAGAGAGTTAGACCCTGAACTGTTATTTGTACCAAGAACTTGGGTTGGTCATTTCATCTTTCCTGGGGAAATTAACAGCTTCCTCACCAGCCTCAAATAGTTTTTGGTAAGAGCAAATGAAACATTGTGGTTATCAAATCCAGTTGTAAGCTATGAAGTCCTCATTTACCATTAGTCACTGCTATAATCAAGCATAACTTCTTTTAGGAAAGTCTTTAAGAAATACCGAGTTTTAGAAAATTGCATTCTGTAATCGTCCCTGCATTTGATACAAGGTATGCTAAATGTTTAGCATGGTGCTTGGATTATGGTTAAAATCAATAGATTCTAATAATGATTATTTAATTTCTAGCAGACATCTACAATTTGGGGAGATGATAAATAGAAAATATCTCCTGGACAAAACAGAATTGCTGAACTAAGATCTGAAAAATGGGGCCTCCTAGCCTTTAGTGGGTAGGGTCTGTGGTTATATTGAGGATATTTATAAATCTACTTTACCTTTTCAGTGTTCAATGATGATAACCCCTCTGATTTACATTGTCTGTTTATGTACTCATGTGCCATGGCAGATTTGTTCATGGGGCCTCTCTGAAGACTCTTTGGTATTCCAGGTCACGTGCAGGTTTGATGAGATGGATGGAGTGTTATGATCACTGCTTCCAGGAGGGAGGAGTATTTGCTACATTTTACATTCCCACCTAGACTATCCTGTAAGGTTTTTGAGATACTTTTGATTCTACTTAACCAGAACCAAGTCACAGGCCTCCACATTTGTCAGGGTTTACAGTGTGCCCATGACACGATGAAACTGAGACTGTGACCCTTCTATATTTGTTGAAGCATGCTGTCACAGCTTTCCACATGCCTCCTCAGGTCTCGGCCCCTGTTTTAAAACCTAGCATGGATCTGGACATATAATAGATGATCCATATACTTTTTGCAGACTTAAATTTTGATGAATTAAAATTTCAATCCTAGCCCTGGCTGGTGTGGCTCAGTGGATTGAGTGCCAGCCTGCAAACCAAAGGGTCACCAGTTCAATTCCTAGTCAGGGCACATGCCTGGGTTGCAGGCCAGGTCCCCAGTAGGGGGCATGCAAAAGGCAACCATACATTGATGTTTCTCTCCTTCTCTTCCCCTCTCTAAAAATAAGTAAATAAACTCTTAAAAATTTTTCAATCTTAACTGAATGATTGATGTTTAAGGATAATATATAAGTCATAGTAATAACTTACTATATGTGGTGGCACCACTGTTATAAAAATTGTCTTTTTAATGTGAACAATTTCGTGGCATTCAGTACATTCACAATATTCTGCAACCAAACTCTCTATCTAGTTCCAAAACATTTAATCACCTCAAAATGAAACCCATACCCATTAAACAGCTATTACACATTTCCCCCCCATCTCCCCCAGCTTCTGGAAACCACCAACCTGCTTTCTGTTCCTATGGATTTGTTCACCTGGATATTTCACCTAAATGGGATCATACCTTTTGTGTCTGGCTTCTTTCAGTTAACATCATGTTTTTGAGGTTCATCCATATCATCTATCAGTACCTCATTATTTTTTATGGCTGAAGAATATTCTATTGTATATATGTTTGTTTTGGACCTATATCATATATAGGTCCAAAATTTGTTTAATCTTTTGATGGATATTTGATTAGTTTCTACATTTTTACTATTACAAATAAGCTTCTATAAACATTAGTGTACAAATTTCCATGTGGACATAAGTTTTCATTTCTCATGGGTGAAATTACTAGCGATGAAATTGCTGGGACATTGTAATTCTGTGTTTAATGGGGGACCACAGTTGTATCCTGTTGTATTCTCACAAGCAATGCATGAGGTTTCCAATTTCTCCACACCTTTGTCAATGTCTGTTATTTTACATTTTTGTCTATACTCGTAGAAATGGGTGTGAAGTGATACCTTATAGTGGTTTGGATTTGCATTTTCCTAATGACTACTAATGTTGAGCATATTTACATGTGCTTCTTTGCCATTTGCATGTCTTTGGAGAGACATCTACTCAAGTCCCCTGCCTATTTTTTGATTCGATTGTTTGCTTTTTTGTCGTTGAGTTGTAAGAATTCTTTATGTATTCTGCATATTAAACTCTTAATGGCTATATGTTTTGCAAATATTTCATGCTATTCTGTGGGCGGTTTTTTCACTCTCTCAATAGTATCCTTTGGTACACAAAAGTTTTTAATTTGAAGAAATTTTATTTATTTGTTTTTCTTTTGTTGTTTGTGCTCTTAGTGTCATAGGTAATAATCCACTGCCAAATCCAAGGTCATGAAGATATATTTCTATGGTTTCTTCTAAGAGTTTTATGGTTTTAGCCTTTCTGTTTAGGTTGTTTATCCACTAGGAATTAAATTTTATACATGGAGTGAGGTAGAATCCAACTTCGTTATTTTGTATATGGATATCCAGTTGACCCAGTACCATTTGTTGAACACACTATTCTTTCCACATTGAATGGTCTTGTCACCCTTATTGAAATTCAGTTAGTCATATACGTTTGGATTTGGTTCTGGATTGGGTAAATGTTTGGATTGCTGTGTTTTAAAATAGAAAAGTGTGATGCCTGGGATTGTATTTTTCTTTTTCAATATTGTTTTAGCTATACAAGGCTCCTTACAATTCCATATGAATTTGAGA
The DNA here is from genome assembly GCF_014824575.4 of Sturnira hondurensis. Taxonomy (NCBI): domain Eukaryota; kingdom Metazoa; phylum Chordata; class Mammalia; order Chiroptera; family Phyllostomidae; genus Sturnira; species Sturnira hondurensis. The sequence goes on along the minus strand of NW_028081011.1, from coordinate 49,547 downwards.
ATTGGCTTACTTAATTATAAAAAAAAAAAGCTTTTGGAAATTTGACAGGGATTGCATTGAGTTTGTAGATCACTTAAGATAATGTTGCACCCTCATAGTATTGTGACTTTAAATCCATGATTATAGGATACCTTTCTATTTATTTAATCTTCTTTAATTTCTTTCAATAATATTTTATAGTTTACATTATATAAATCTTTCACTTCTATCTTACATTTATTTCTAGGTATTTTATTATTTTAAATGTTATTGTAAAAGTATTTTTTATATCTTTTTTGAATTATTACTGGTTATATAAACACACATGATTTTTACATTAAAATGTTACCTTAGATAACATTATAGTTATCTAGTAAATATTTTAATAGATTCTTTGGGATTTTTTATATGTGTAAGATTATATCATCTGCAAATAGAGATAGTTTTACTCCTCCTTTTCCAATTTATAAGCCTTTTATCATTTTTCTCATTGCTTTGGCTAGAACATTTCTAAAACAATGTTGAAAGCAGTGGTGACTTCCACCAAGATGGAGGCATAGGTGGAAACACTGTGCCTTCTCCCACAACCGAGTTTGAATACAACAAAGGTTTGGAGAACAAAGACACAGCCAAAGGACAGAAAATTGAATTATACGGAAGTCCGACTACATCTAACCATTCAACGGGGAAGGTAAGAGGGGCGAAGCCAGCAGCGAGCAGGGTTGGGGAGGACAGATCCCCCGACCTAGGCACGCAAGTGGCCCGGACCCAGTCAGGGTGTGGGGCAGACTGACCGTGGTCGCACATTCGTGCACAGTGAGATGGACCACGCAGGCCCCGGGGGGTGAGGGCTGATGGCGGTAGCACACTCAGGTGCAGTGGGACGAAACGCGTGGACCCGGTGACGGTGGCAGCTGCAGCACCTGTGGGGGCTGTGGCGGGAGGCGGCAGACGGGACGTCATTGTTCTTCTTTGACCCCGCCCCCACATACAGCATCACAACCCAGCGACTTAGTTGCCCTGCTCTAGTGAACATCTTAGGGCTCTGATCCTGCTATGTAACAGGCACGAACAGTCCAAAAGATGGTGCAGGAAGAACTCAAAGTCCCAGAGCCGATAACTCTCAATGACCGAGAAATTGCCAGCCTCTCAGACACACAGTTCAAGACACAGTTTATCAGGATGCTCACAGAACTGGTTGATTATAGTCACAAATTAGAGGAACATATGAAGGCTAAACTAATTGAAATGAAGGGAGATGTCCAGGAAACCAATAGCGATGGAAAGGAAACTGGGACTCAAATCAATGGAATGGATCAGAAGGAAGAACAAAACATCCAACCAGAAAGGAATGAAGAAATGAGAATTCAAAAAAATGAGGAGAGGCTTAGGAACCTCCAGGACATCTTTAAACATTCCAACAGCTGGATTATAGGGGTACCAGAAGGGGAAAAGAAACAGCCACCAGTGGAAAACTTATTTGAACAAATAATAAAGGAGAATTCCCCCAGTCTGGCAAAGGAAATAGACTTCCAGGAAATCCAGGAAGCTCAGAGAGTCCCAAAGAAGTTGGACCCAAGAAGGAACACACCAGGGCACATCATAATTACATTAGCCAAGACTAAAATGAAGGAGAGAATCCTAGAAGCAGCAAGAGATAAGGGGACAGTCACCTACAAAGGAGTACCCATCAGACTGTCAGCTGATTTCTCAGAAGAGACCTTACAGGCAAGAAGGGGCTGGAAAGAAGTATTCCAAGTCATGAAATCCAGAGACCTACAGCCAAGATTGCTTTATCCAGCAAAGCTTTCATTTAGAATGGAAGGACAGATAAAGTGCTTCTCAGATAAGGTCAAGTTCAAGGAGTTCATCATCAACAAGCCCTTATTATGTGAAATGTTAAAGGGACTTATCTAAGAAAAAGAAGATGAAAAATATTAACAGTGAAAGGACAGCAAACTCATAGTTATTAACAACCACACCTAAAACAAAAGCAAACCCAGAGGACAGCTAGATCAGGAGTGGAACCATAGAAATGAAGAACACATGGAAGGTTAGCAACAGGGGAGTGGGAGGCGGAGGGAGAAGGTACAGAAAATAGCATAGACAGTAGATAGAAAATAGAAAGGGGGGAAGGCAAGAATAGTGAGGGAAATATAGAATCTAAAGAACTTGAGACACGTGGTTATAAACTAAGGGGGGGAGAATGGTGGGGGAGGGAGTGTGCGGGTGGAGGGGAATGAAGGGGGGGGAATAAAACAACTGTAATGGTATAATCAATAAAATATATTTTAAAAAATATAAAAAAAAAGAAAGCAGTGGTGATCCCTGCAGTGAGTTTTGCAAAATTGCCTTTTATCATTTTGTAGAATTTCCCCTTTGTCCCTAGTTTCTGACTGTACTTTAAATCAAGATAATGGATTTGACTTTGTCAAATGCTTTTTCTGTATCAATTGAAATGACCGTGCAGTTTTTTTCCCCTTCCTACTATTAATGAGATAGGTTGCACTGATGGATTTCCTTTTGTGACACAACCCATGCATTCCTGGGATAATCCCAATCTTCTTAATATACTATTGATCTTATTTGCTAGTCTTCTGTTGAGCATTTTTTTTTTTGCATTCACTGTCATAAGTGTTGTTAGTTTATAGTTTTCATTATGTATTCTAGCTTTGGTTCAGAGTATTCCTAGCCTTACACAATGAGGTATGAAGTCTTCATTCCTCTTCTATTTCTTAAAGGAGATTGGAAGGATTGCTGTTAATTGTTCTTTAAATTTTTGATGGAATTCACCAATGAAGCCATATAGTCCTAGACTTTTCTTTGTTGAAAGGATTTTCCTTACTGTCTCAATCTCTTCTTATTGGTCTGTTGAGATTTTCTATTTACTCTTAAGTTAGTTTTTGTAGTTTGCATGTTTCTAGAAATTTCCATTTCCTCTAGGTTATCTCATTTGTTGGCACACAGTTGTCCATAGCATTCTGTCATAATCATTGTTATTTGTCTGGAGATATTAGTAATGTCAACACTTTCATTTCTATTTTCATTTATTTATTAGTCTTTTTCTTTCTCAATCTTGGTAAAGTTTTGTCAATCTTGCTGAGATTTTCAAAGAACTAAACTTTGGTTTCATTGAATCTATTGTTATTTATTCTGTATTTCATTTATTCACACAATGATCTTTTTATTTCCTTCAATCTGCTAGCACTGGGTTTAGTTTGATGTTCTTTATACCTTAGATTCTTAAGGTATAAAATTGGGTTATTAATGTGAGATTTCCCCTCTTTTTTAACATATGCATTTTTTGTTATAACTTTCCCTTTGAACACTGCTTTTCACTACATCCAAAATATTTTATCATTTGTCTCAGGTGTTTTTCGTTTGTCTCAGGTGATTTTCTAGTTTTCCCTTGTAATTTCCTCTTTGATCTATTGATTGGTTAAAACTTATAGCTATTTAATTTTCAGATATTTATGAATTTTCCAGCTTTTTTTATTGATTTTTTTTTTTTAGTCCTCACTTGAGGACATACTTATTGATTCTAGAGAAAGGAAAAGGGAGGAAGAGAGAATGAGAAACATCAATATGAAAGGATAATATCAGTTGGTGGCCTCTTCGATGCCCCTCAACTAGGACCAAACCCACAACTCAGGCATGTGCCCTAACCAAGAATCAAACCTTCAGGCTTTTGGTTTACAAGTCAATGCTCCAAAAAACTGAGCCACACCAGCCAGGACTATTACTGATTTTTAGTTTCATTCGATTCTGGTTGGAGAAGATAGTCAGTATGTTTCAATTTATAAATTGTTGAGATTTGTTTTGGGCCTAACATGGTACGTTTGGGAGATTTTCCATATGCACTTGAGAAGAATGTATATTCTAGGAGAATGTCTGAGACATATATTCATTATGTCTGTTAGGTGTAGATTACAGCATTGTTCAAGGCCTTCTTTATTGGTTTTATGTGTAGATGTTCCTTTTATTGTTGAAAGTGGAGTACTGAACTCTCCAGCTATAATTGTAGAACTTGTTGCTTCTCTTTTTAATTCTGTCAACATTTGCTTAATATATTTTGGGCCTTTTTTGTTAATTGCATACATGTTTCTAATTTTTAATTCTTAATGTATTAATCCTTTTATCTTTTCATCTATCTATCCATCTATCAAAAGCATTAATCATCTATTTATTGTCCTTTTGTCACTTGTAACAATTTTTTGCTTAAATTCTATTTTTTATATTAGTTGAAGTGCCTTAACTCTCTTTTAAATACTATTTGCATAGAATATTTTTTCCAGAAACTCTTTCTTTCCATCAATTTTTGTCTTTGGATCTAAAAAATAGTCTCTTGTTATGACATATAGTTGTATCATGGTTAGTTTTTCTAAATCTATTCTGCCAATCTCTCATCATGTTGTTTGTTTTCTTAAGTCTATATGGCAATTTCTGACTTTTGACTGGTTAATTTATTTACATTTATAGTTATTAATGATAGGGAAGAGCTTTCTTTTGCTATATTGCTATTTGTTTTCTATGTCGAATAGCTTTTATCTTCCCCTTTTCCTCCATACTAGCTCCTTTTCTCTTTAATGTTTTTGTAGTGTATTCTTTTGATTCTATTTTCATTTTATTTTGCGTATATGTGTGTGTGTATTTAAACTTTTAAGTGGTTATTATGAGGATTACAATTAAATCCTAAACTTTTATGAACTCAGTTTGAATTGATATCAGTGTAGGATTATTAATTTATTAAAAATCTGTTCCTGTACAGCTCCCTTATGTTATTGTTGGCATCACAGATTATATCTCTTTATATTGTGTGCTCATTAACATGGATAGTTATGGCTTTATGCATTTGTATTTTAAATCCTATTATAAACAAAAAGAGGAGTTATGAGCCAAAACTATAATAATTTTGGCTTTTTAGTTTACTGTGTGGTTATCTTTACCAGAGTGCTGTATTTCTTTATATCATTTAACATTCCTCTCTGGTGTTCTGTCAATTTAGTGAGTCCTTTAGGACTCAATTTAGCATTTCTTGTAAGGGAAGTTCTACTAATGATAAAGTCTCTCAGCATTCATTTTTCTGAGACTGTCTTAATTTCTCTTCATTTTTGAAGAATAGTGTCGCCAGATATATGATTGGTAGTTCACAGTTCTTTTTAGCAATTTAAAAAGTTTTTAATTCCCTATGTCCTCAATAATATCTTATGTAAAATCAGCTCTTATTCTTATTGAAGATCTTTCATATGAGTGATGAGTTGCTTCTCCTTTGCTGTTTTCCAGATTCTTTCTTTGCCCTTGTTTTTTTCCTTTTCTTTTTTTGAATATATCTTTTTGAGGTTTATTTTTATTGTTTTTTTTACATTACTACTTAGCCCCCTTATATCTCCCTTCTTGCATCCCCTCACAATCTACCATATTGTTGTCCATGTCCATAAGTACTTTTTCATTTTTGCTGAATCCTTACCCTGCCCCCACGTAGCTGTCATCCTGCTCTCTATGTAAGAGTCTGTCTCTATTGAGCTTGTTACTTCAGTTTGTTCATTAGATTCCATATATGAGTGAAATCATACAGCATTTGTCTTTCTCTCACTGGCTTACTTCACTTAGCATTGTGTTCTCTGGGTCTATCCATACTGTCACATTTGCACAATGAGGTACTAGTCAACCATAAAAAAGAAGAAAATTTTATCCTCTGTGACAGAATGGGTTTTGATAATTTGATTACAGTATGATTCTGTGTGTATCTTTGCATTTATCCTTTTTAGAGTTTTCTGAGCTTCATGAATGTGTAGACTCATGTGTTTTACCAAACTTGAAAAATTTTTGTGCACTATCTCTTCAACTATACTTCCTGCCTCTTTCATTCTCTCCTTTTCATCTGGGGTTAACATTACATGTGTTTTGGTATGCTTCATTGTGTCTCAGAGTTCTCTTAGGCTCTGTTCATTTATCTCCACATTCACTAATTGTTCCTTCTGCCTGCTCAAGTCTTTAATCGAAACCTCAGTTTTTAATTTTAGTTACTGAATTTTTCATTTCCAGTATCTTTGTTTGTTTCTCTTTTTGTAATTTTAATTTTTTCATTGATAGACTCTATTTGTTCATATAGCGTACTCCTGGTTTTCATTAATGCTTTAATTTATTAAGGCAGTTGATTTAAAGTCTCTGTCTAAAATAAGTTCAGTGTCTGTGCTTCTTCTGGGATAGTTTCAATTTATTTCTTCTGTTAATGGGCCATAATTTCTTGTTTCTTATGTGCTTCATATTTTTTTCTTTAACTGGACACTTTTAGCATTATAAAGTGGTACGTCTGGAAACAAGATTTTCCTTACCCCTGGGTTTATTTTTATTGCTTGCTGTGAGCTGTAACTATTTGTTCAATGGCTTTTACTCCATTTTGTAAAGTCTGTATTCTTTGTCGCATGTGGTCTCTGTGGTCTCCATTCCTTTACCTTGTGTTCAGCTAGTGTCTTAACAGAGACTAACATGAATACAAGTAGAAAAACAAAACAAAACAAAAACAGAAAATGAGAGAACGAGGAATAAAAAAGAAACAAAGAAAGAAAGGAAAGAGTAAGAGCACAGGAAAAGATACCCTCAAACTATTTATAGTCTGCAGATTGGCTTTTGCTGGGGCACTCCTTCAATGCTTTACTAGGTCATTTTTCATCTCTGTGTCAGCCTGAACATCTTGCTTGTAGAGTTGAAAACATCCCATTTCTCCTATTCAAAATTTTTCTTTGTTTTGACTCAGTGTTTGCTTGGTTATTAATGAACCTCAGACTGTTTCACAGAATTTTGCCGTAGTTGACTCTGACAGATTTGCCTGATTTCTTGATGTTTCTCTGAGGGCATGGCTCTTGGAGCTGTGTACTCTGTCATGTTCCCTGCAGGTTACTTTTCAGGTTTAGCTATCACATATGATATGCACTATCGTTTTAATACAATGATGACACGTACATGTAAAGTTATATTTCCTATTTACTTTTCTTACTTTAGTTTAATTTAACAAACGTGTTTGTTTTGAAATATAGAAACTCTAGGTCTTCTCTGTACTTTACTAAATCTACCACCCTCATTCAAAGAGTATCTAAAATACAGTTCATAAATACATATTGTGGAAATACACTAGATTTTTTTCTACAGAGAGTTTTAGATTAAATAAAATAAAAGATCATTTTATAAATAATCTTTGTGCAACTTAAAAAACTTCTTGCCACTGAAAATAAATTTAAATGGTAGGCAAAGGCAAAATTATTTAATAAAATGAAATATAAAGTCATAATGTTAAAACCAGTTGTTTTATTGGTTGAATTATTTTTAATGAGAAATAATTACCATAGGATCTTCATGACTTTATTATTAGAGATAAATGGAAATCAACTTTTCTCAACCATTTTGGAAATGTTACTTTAAACTTTAACATTAGGCTGCTATTTTATATTTTACCAACTAATGTGGTTAAGGATAATTAGGGGAAAGGTATTAATGTATAAGTTGTAATTGAATTCTCATGTTATATAGTCTCCTTTAATTATTAGAAAACAAAGTTAATTACAGAAAAAGCATATGTACATTGAAGAATATATTTTTAAAAAACCCTCAAGTTAAATAAGCAAAGGGTGCCTTGGCAGAACTTTAGCCTGGATTGTCCAATAATGACATTGAAAGAACTTTGAGGGCAAAGTTTTGTGTCATAAGGTTTGGAAAGACAGTGAGTAATTGAGGTAAAATATTACCTTTACTCCCCATTTTTTTAAAGAGAGGAGAAATGTACATAGACTCTTTGTGTCATGTGAAAAGATGTGGTGCACAGAAGGCCATCTAAAGGATGAAATTCCTATAGGAATTCTCTGAATTACTTATACCAACATATAATTAAATTGCAAGGCTGGGTTGGTGGCAAGACAATAGCCTGCTCTAGGGCCAGAGTGCTAGCTTTAACTTGAACTTTGAATTTCTTGGCCCCTATTCATTGGTGGCTCTACCCTAGTATTATTTAAATGCAGGATTTGTGATTTAATTTCCTTTCCAGAGAGACATAAAAATGACAGTTACTCTATCCAAGAAACTGCCAAAGAATGTTCCTCTGCTTTATTAGGTAAATAATTTAATAGAGGAATGAAATCTACATAGTAGTATGTTCAAACAATATAGTGTAAATGTGTAGGTATACTCTAAAATTTAAACAATAGTTAGATTATTAATATGATTATTAATGAACATGCATTTTGAATTCAGTTGAGAATTGTTAAATATAAAAGAGATTTGCTTAGAATCCTAAAGTTCATTTATTTAGTTTTAAACTTATTTTTAATTGATTTTATTGGAGCAATATTGGTTTAAAAATGATGTAGGTTTCAGGCATACAATTTTATAATAATTATCTGTGCATTATTTTATGTGCTTATTGCCCCAAGTCAAGTCTTCTTCCATCACCGTTTATACCCTCTATGCCCTCTCCTAGCTTCCCCTATCTCTTTCCTTCCAGCAGTCACCACACTGTTGTTTGTGCCTATGAGTCTTTCTTTTATTTTCTTTGCTTAATCCCTTCACCTCTTCATACAGTCCCCACTGCTCTGACATCTGATAACTGTTAGTCTGTTCTCTGTATTCATGTATGTTTGTTACTTGATTTTGTAACATGTACTTTGTTACTTGATTTTGTTCATTAGATTCCACATGTAAATAAAGTTATATGGTACTTGTCTTCTCTGACAGGCTTATTTCACTTAGCATAATACTCTCCAGATCCATTCATGCTGTTGTGAAGGGTAAAATTTTCTTCTTTTTATGGCTTAGTAGTATTCTTTTGTGTAGATGTGCCAGAGCATTTTTATCCACTCATCTACTGATGGTCACTTGGGCTGCTTCCAAATATTGGCTCTTGTAAATAATGCTGTAATAAACATAGGGGTGCATATATTCTTTTGAATTTGTGTTTTAGGTTTCCTTGGACATATTTCAAAATTAGAATTGCTGGGCTAAAAGGGAGTTCTATTTTTAATTTTTTAAGGATACTCCATATTGTTTTCCACTGTGCCTGCACCAGTCTGCATTTCCATGAATAGTACATGAGGGTTCCATATTCTCTATATCCTTGCCAACATTTGTTGTTTGTTGATTTATTGACAGCTGTTCTGACAGCTGTCAGAACAGAGGTGATATCTCTTGTAATTTTAATTTGCATTTCTCTGATGATCAGTGATGTTGAGTATCCTTTCATATGTCCATTGGCCATCTGTGTGTCCTGTTTGGATAAGTTACTATTCAGGTCTTTTGCCCATTTTTAAAGTTGGGTTGTTTATTTTTTTTGGTGTTGAGGTTTGTTGATTTTTGGCATCAACCCCTCATCAGATGTGTCATTGGGTAATATGTTCTCCCATTCAGTGGGGGTTTTTTATTTTGTTGATGGTTTTTTTGCTGTGTAAAAACTTTTAGTTTGATGTAGTCCCATTTCTTTAGTTTTTCTTTTGTTTCTCTTGCCTAAGAAGGCATATCAGAAAAAAATATTGCTATATGAAATGTCTGAGATTTTATTGCCTATGCATTCTTCTAGGAGTTTTATGGTTTCCAGTCTAACATTTAAGTCTTTAATCCATTTTGAGTTTACTCTTGTGTGTGGTGTAAAAAGGTGGCCTAATTTTACTTTTTGCACATATCTGTTCAATTTTCCCAACACCATTCATTGAATAGACTATCTTTACTCCATAGTATGCTTTTGCATTCATTGTCAAATATTAATCAAATATAAAAGCATGTATTTTGGGGCTCTCTATTTTGTTCCATTGATCTATATATCTTTTTTAATGGCAGCACCATGCTATTTTGATTTCTATAGCCTTGTAGTATATTTTGATATCAGGTGATGTGGTTCTTCCACCTTTGTTCATTTTTCTTAAGATTATTGAGTCTATTTGGGGTCTTTTGTGGTTCTATATAAATTTTTGGAATATTTATTCTATTTCTGTAGAATATGCCATTGGTGTCTTGATAAAAATTGCATTGAATCCATAGATGTTTTGTGTAGTATGTACATTCTAGTGTCAATTCTTTCTATCTATGAACATGGTATATGCTTCTACTTACTTGTATCTTCTTCCATTTCTTTTTTCATCTTATAAATTTCTGAGGACAAATGTCTTACATTCTTGGTTAAATTTATTTCTAAATATTTTATTATATTTTTGTGCAATTATAAATGAGAATATTTTCTTAGTTTCCCTTTCTGTTAGTTCATGATTAGTATATAAAATTGCATCTGATTTCTGGATATATATTTATTTTGTATCATGCTACTTTACTGAATTCATTGATCAGTTTTAGTGGTTTTTTGGTGGAAGCTTTAGGGTTCTTTATATACAGTATCATGTTATCTGAAAATAATGACAGTTTTAATTTTTCTTTTTCAGTTCGAGTACTTTTTATTTTTTCTTGTTTGATCACTGTGACTTCCAATGCTGTATTGAATAAAAGAGGTGAAAGTGGGAATCCCTGTCTTGTTCCTGATCTTAGGGGAAACACTTGCAGTTTTTGCCCACTGAGTATGATACTGGCTATCGTTTTGTCACATATGACCTTTATTTTATTGAGGTATGTTCCCACTTTGATGAGAGTTTTTATCATAAATGGATGCTGGATTTCTCAAATGCTCCTTTTGCATTCATAGATATGATAATGTGTTTTTATTCTTCATTTTGTTTATGTGGTATATCATGTTTATTGATTTGTGGATATTGCACCAAACCTTGCATGCCTGCAATAAATATCATTTGATCATGGTGTATAATTTTATTCATTTTATTATTTTTTCTTTTATTAATTCTATATAAGGGGGAAGGGAGGAAGAAAGAGAGGGAGAGAATCATCAATGTGAGAGAGAACCATCAATCAAATGTCTTTTTTATGTGCCCCAGCCAGGGACTGAGCCTACAAACCAAGCATGCGCCTGACTGGGAATCGAACTGGTAACCTTCCATTTTGGGGGATGACATCCAACTAATTGAGCCACAACAGCCAGAACATGGTGTATGACCTTTTAAATGTGTTTCTGGATCCAGCTTGCTAATATTTTGTTGAGGATTTTAGCATCTATGTTCATCAGGGACATTGGCCTATAATTTTTATTTGTAGTGTCTTTATCTGTTTTGGGAATTGGGATAATGCTGGCCTCATAAAATTAGCTTCAGAGCCTTCCCTGTTCTTGCATTTTTTGAAATAGTTTAGGAAATAGAGGTGTTAGTTCTTCTTTGAATGATTAGTAAAACTCACCTGTGAACCCAGCTAGCCAAGGACTTCTATTTGTTGGGAGTTTTTTGATTACTGCTTCAACTTGATTACTTGTAATCTGTCTATTCAGATTCTCTGATTCTTCCTGAATCTTTTTAGGTAGATTATATGTTTCTAGGGATTTACCCGTTTATCCCAGATTGGCCAATTTATTGATATATAGTTGTTCATAATATCTTCTTAAAATACTTTGAATTTCTTTGGTATTAGTTGCTACTTCTCCTCTTTCATTTTTGATTTTAATTATTTAGGTCCTCTTTTTTTTGACTAGACTAGTTAAAGATTTGTCAAGGTTTTTTAAAAATCTTTTTAAAGAAACAACTTCCTGTTTCATTGATCCTTTGCATCATTTTTAGACTCTATTTGGTCTATTTATGCTCCAATATTCATTATTTCCTTTTTTTAAACTCACTTTAGCCTTTTTTATTTTTCTTTTTCAAGTTTCTTTAAGTGTGGAAGCAACACAAATACCAGATGAAGAGTTTAAAATAATGGTTGTAAGGATGCTCAAAGACCTTAGTAGAAGAATAGATAATCTCAGTGAGAACTTAAATAAAGAGATAATAAGCATTAAAAAGGATATAGATATTACAAATAAAAATTAATCAGAAATGAAGATTACAATATCTGAAATGAAGAATTCACTTGTTGAATCAGTGAATTAGAGGACAAGATGGCAATATCCTCCCAAATAGAAAATTAAAAAGAAAAGAGACTTCAGAGAAATGAGAAAAGCCTAAGGAACCTTTGGGATAACATCAAGTGTAACAAAATCTGCATCATAGGAGTGCCAGAAAGAGAGAGGGATAGAGAACCTATTTGGTGAAATAATGGCAGAAAACTTTCTCAGCCTAGTGAAGGAAAGGGACAGGCAAATCCAGGAAGGAAGGAGAATCCCAATAAAGATGAACCCAAAGAGACCTACATCAAGACACATCATAATTAAAATGGTAAAACTTGAGGACAAAGAGAGTTTTAAAGGCAGCAAGAGTCACTCAGTTACATACAAGGGAACTCCCATTAGAATCTGAGTTAATTTCTCAACAGAAGCACTACAGACTGAAAGAGATTGGCAGGAAATATGAAAGCTAAGAATATGAAGCCTAAATTGCTCTACCCAGTAAGGCTGTCATTTAAAATTGAAAGCCAAATGAAAAGCTTTCCAGACAAAGTAAGGTTAAAAGAGTTCATTACCACCAAACCGGCATGACAAGAGATGTTAAAGAACTTTCTGTCAGAAGCAAAAGAAAGAGAGAAAGAAAAACATAGGTACAATATAAAAAATGGCAGTCAATAAGTACTTATCTATAATAACCTTAAATGTAAATGGGCTAAATGCTCCAATCAAAAGGGAGAGCAGCCAAAGGGAGAGCAGCCGCATGAGCCACATATATGCTGTCCACAGGAGACTCACCTCAGAGAAAAAGATTTCCACAGGCCGAAAGAGGCTAAATAACAACTTATATCACAGAAATACAAGATATTGTAAGTAATTACTATGAACAACAATATGCCAAGAAACTAGACAACCTAGGCAAAATGGACAAATTTCTGGAAATAATCTCCCAAAACTAAATAAAGAAGAAGCAGAAAGCCTGAAGAGTACGGTAACAACTAGTGGAATCGAATCAGTATTGAAAGGTTGTAAGGAGGATATTGCACACATATGGAAACAAACAAAAAAGTGAGTATAGCATTCCTTATATCTGACAAAATGGACTTCAAAATGAAGGCCATAAAAAGAGACAGAGAAGGGCACTAAATAGTTCTTAAGAGTTCAATCCACAAAAGGATATAATTCTTGTAAACATGTATGCACCCAGTAAAGGAGCACCTAAATCTATTAAAAAAAACTTGGTGGACTTTAAGGAAGATATCAACAACAATACTCTCATAATAGAAAATTTTAAAACCCACTGTCAAAAATGGGCAGATCTTACAGACAAAAAATGAACAAGACTGTAGTGGCGCTAAACAACATATTCGGTCAAATGGATTTAACTGATATTTACCATACATTTCACCTCAGAGAAGAAGCATATACATTCTTCTCGAGTGTGCATGGATCATTCTCAGAGCTAGACTGCATGTTATGGCCACAAAATGATACTTAAGAAATCCAAGAAAATCAAAATCATATCAAGCATTTTCTCAGATCACAATGGCATGAAATTAGAGATCAACCTCAATAAGAAGACTCAAAAACATCCAAATACTTGGAAGCTTAATAGCCTGTTATTAAATAATGAATGGGTAAGTAATGACATTAAGGAGGGGACCAAAAAATTCTTGGAATCAAATGAAAATGAACACACAACAACTCGAAATCTATGAGACATAGTGAAAGCAGTCCTGAGAGGGAATTTCATAGCACTACAGGTTTACCCCAAGAAAGAAGAAAAATCAATAATAAACAATCTAACACTATACCTAAAAGAACTAGAAAAACAACAACAAACAAAGCCCAGAGCAAGTAGAAGGATGGAAATAATTAATATCAGAGCAGAAATCAATGACACAGAGACTAAAAAAAAAACCCCCAACAATATGGAAGATCAATGAAACCAAGAGCTTGTTCTTCCAAAACATATATAAGATTGATGAAACTTTAACCAGACTCATCGAAGAATGAGAGTGAGGACCCAAGTAAATAAAATCAGAAATGAAAGAGGCTAAATAACAACTTATATCACAGAAATACAAGATATTATATGTAATTACTATGAACAACAATATGCCAAGAAACTGGACAACCTAGGCAAAATGGACAAATTTCCAGAAATAATCTCCCAAAACTAATTCAAGAAGAAGCAGAAAACCTGAAGAGTCCAGTAACAACTAGTGAAATTGAATCAGTAGTCAAAAAATTCCTGGCACACAAAGCCCTGGACTGGATGGTTTCACAGGTGAATTTTACCAAACATTCAAAGAACTAACATCTCTCCTTCTCAAAAACATTCCAAAAAATTCAAGAGCAAGGAAGACATCCAAACTCTTTTTATGAGGCCTTTATTATACTAATTCTAGAACCAGATAATGATACACAAAGAAAGAAAATTATAAATATCCTTGATGAACATAGATGCTAAAATCCTCAATGAAATATCAGCAAACCAGATCCAGCAGTATATCAGAAAATTCATACACCATGATCACGTGGAATTTTTTCCAGGGATGTGAGGTTGGTATAACACACGCAAATCAATAAATGTGATTCATTACATAAACAAAATAAGATATAAAAATCACATATTAATAGATACAGAAAAAGCATTTGATAAAGTCCAGCATCTATGCATGATAAAAATTCTTAGCAGAGTGGGAATAAAAGGATCATCCCTCAACATAATAAATGCCATATTTGAAAAACCTTCAGGTAACATCATTCTTAATGGGCAAAAACTAAAAATGTTCCCTTTAAGATCAGGAACAAGATAGGGATGTCTGTTTTCACCACTGTATTCAACAAAGTTGTGGAAGTTTTAACAATCAGACAAGAAGAAATCAAAAGGTATCCCAATTGTAAAGGAGAACCTGAAACTGTCATTATTCACAGATGACATGATATTGTATATAGAAAACCCTAAAGACACCACCAAAAACTACTAGACCCAATAAATAAAATTGCCAAAGTAGCAGGATACAAAATTAATACCCAGAAATCAATGTAATTTTTATACACCAATAATGAACTATCATAAAGAGAAACTAAAAAAAATCCATTTACTATTAAAATAAAATGAGATAACTAGGAATAAATTTAACCAAGATGGTAAAAGACCTGTACTCCAAAAACTATAGGCCACCGAAGAAAGAAATCAAGAAAGATACAAATAAGTGGAAGCATATACTATAATAACATAATTAATAAGAATTAACATAATTTAAAGGGCTATTCTATCCAAAGCATTTTATACATTCAGTGCAACTCTTATTAAAATACCAGTGGCATATTTGACAGAACTAGAACAAATACTCCAAAAATTTATATGGAACCAAAAAAAGACCCTAAATAGTCTCAGCAATCTTATAAAAGAAGAACAAAGCAAGCGGTTTCACAGCTCCTGATATCAATCTATATTATAGGGCCACTGTAATATTTAAAAACAGTCTGGTACTGGCACAAGAACAGACATATAGATCAATGGAACAGAACAGAGAGCCTAGAAATACACCCATGCCTGTATGGGCAATTGATATCTGATAAAGGTGGCAAGAGCACACAATGGAGCAAAGACAGTGTGTTCAGCAAACGGTGTTGGGAAAACTGGAGTGGTACGTGCCAAAAAATGAAATGGCCACCAGCTTACATCATACAAAAAAATAAAATCAAAATGGAAAAAAGACTTAAATGTGAGTCACAAAACCATAAAATTTCTAGAAGAAAACATAAGGGAATAAAATCTCAGATATTCAGTGTAGAAATATTTTTGATGACATGTCTCCTAAGGCACTGGAAACAAAGCAGAAAATAAACAAATAGGACTACATCAAACTAAAAAGCTTCTGTAAAGCTAAAAAACCCATCAGCAAAATGAATATGGAATCCACTGTATGGGAGAATATTTTTGCCAATGATACATCTGACAAGGGTTTGATCTCCAAAATATACAAAGAGCTAATATAACTCAGTGCCAGGCAGACAAACAACCAAATTAAGAAATGGGTAAAAGACCTGAATAGATGCTTCTCTAATGAGGACATACAAAATGCCTATAGACACATGAAAAAAATGCTCAACATCATTAATCATCAGAGAAATGCAAATTAACACCTCAATGAGATATCACTTAATACCGGTTAATATGGCTGCTATCAGTAAATCAACAAACAGCAAGTGTTGGTGAGGTTGTGGAGAAAAGGAAACCCTAGTGCACTGTTGGTGGGAATGCAGTCTTGTTCAGCCACTGTGGAAAACAGTATGGAGTATCCTTAAAAAGTTAAAAATGGAACCCCCTTTCAATCCAGAAGTTCCACTTCGGGGAATATACCCCAATGATCCCAAAACACTAGTATAAAAAATATATATGTACCTTTACGTTTATAGCAGCAATATTTATAATAGCCAAGATTTTGAAACAGCCTAAGTGCCCCTCAGTAGATATGTGGATAAAAAAGCTGTGGGCACATTTACACATTGGAATACTATGCAGCAATACAAAAGAAGAAACTATTACATTTTGGATGTGGAGAATATTATGCTAAATGAATTTTGCCAGTGAATGAAAAATACCACATGATCTCACTTGAGTGTGGAATCTAATGAACATAATAAACCAACAAACTAAATAGTAACAGAAGCTTAGATGCATAAGAGAGATTGACCGCTACCAGAAAGGAAGCAGGGTGTGGGATGAAAGATGCTGAATGGATTAGCCAAAGAACATTTATGCACAACCCATGGACTCAGACAGCAATATGGGGATGGTCTTGGGCTTGGCAGAGGGTGGGCCTGGGTGGAGGTGGAGAAAGAGAAAAAGCAGGGAAAACTGTAGCAGCATAAATAATAAAAATAAAACTGAAAAGAAAAAGAGAAAAGTTTCTTTAAGTGTGAGTCAGATTGTTTGAGATTTTTTTGTTTTTTTTTTCCTAAGTAGTCCTGTAATGCTGTGAATTTCCCTCTTAGGACTGCTTCCCTAAATTCCATGGATGTTGGGTTGTTCTGTCCTCATTTGCATTGTTTTCCAGGTATCTTTTGATGTCTTTCTTCATTTAATTGTTAACACATATATTGTGTAGTAACATGTTAGTTAGCCTCTATATCTTTGAATGCTTTTTTAAAATATTTTGTTTATTTATTTTTAGAGGGGAAGGGAAGGAGAGAAGGAGAGAAATATCAATGTATGGTTGCCTCTTGTGAGTCCCCTGCTGGGAACTGGCTTCCAACCCAGGCATGTGCCCTGATTGGGAATCAAACCGCGATCGTGTGATTCGCAGGCCCACGCTCAATCCACTGAGCTACAGCAGCCAGGGCTATATCTTTGAATGTTTTTTAGCTTTTTTCTTGTAGTTGATTTCTAGTTTCATACCATTATGGTCAGAGAAGATGATCGATATGATTTTGATTTTCTTGTATTCTCGAGACTTGTTTTGTATCTTAACATGTTGTCTATCCTAGATAATATTCCATGTGTAGTTGAAAAGAATGTATATTCTGCTGCTTTGGGGTGAAATGCTCTGAAAATATATTTTAAATTCCTCCAATCCAGTGTGTCACTTAATGCCATTGTTTTCTGGTTGAATTTTTGTCTGAAAGATCTATCCATTGATGTCAGTGTGTTGTTAAAGTCCCTTACTATGACTATGTTAATGTTGGTCCCTCTCTTTATATCCATCAAGTTATGCTTTATACATTTAGATATTGCTGTATTGGGTGCATAAGTGTTTATAATGGTCATATTGTCTGGTTGAATTGTTCCCTTTATCATTGTGTAGTGCCCTTCTTTGTCTTTTATTATAGCCTGTGTTTTAAAGTCTATTTTATGAGATATAAGTATTGCTACCCAGTCTTTTGTTTTCTATTAGTGTTTACATGAAATATATTTGTTCTATGCTTTACTTTTAGTCTGTGTGTATATTTCATTCAAATGTGGGTCTCTTTTAGAGAGCATACATATGGGTTTTGCTTCTTTATTTAAGGAATCCTAAAAATTAAATAAAAAATATTGAATTATTTGTCATAAGAAATATTTCCCTTTCAGCCCTCATATTAATTTCAACATTTGCTGTAATATTTTGTTATTTTGAGCAATTTATATTAACTTTATCTTGAGCACAGTATTTTAGGATAATCTAGCTTTTTTTAGTTTTGAAAATATTAATTTGGTTATATTTCATCTTCATTTATCTGAATATGTATTTTTTTATTAGTAGTAATTGAGTTAGAAAAAGTGTTGGTTCTTTTCTAATTCTTGAATTCATTTTATATATTTGACTGTTCAGCTGCTACTATACTGAGATTATTAGAAATCAAGTGAAATTAACTTGATAATAAAAAAGACTTTTAGAATATACGTGTGTCTGTGGATATTATACATTTTGATGAGACCTTTGCCAGACTCCTTTCTACTATTCGCATTTGCTCATAGGTTTCCTCCTTCAGCATTACTCTTCCTTTCTTTCTTCATGTTAAATCCTTCCTGTTCTTCAGATTTTAGCTCAGACATCAGTTTCTCTCAAATGCCTTCCCTGAACTCCTTGACCACATCAGGTCTTTGTATTCCTGTCCTCTGTGGCCTTCATAATAATATGCAGTTTGACTTCTTTATAATCATTTGTCTATATTCCTTACCACACTTGGAGCTTCATGGGGGCAGACCCCTTGTCTGGTTTTGGTCATCATCATAATCCTTGAACCCTTCACGGGGACTGGTACAGAGGCAGCTTCTAATGTCACTTGTTGTTGAATGGTGTAGAACACTGCATTCAAATACCACAACATCCTGTCCTATTTTATATTGTCATATAACCTTGAAATAATTTCACTAGAAAGTAAAGTAGCCTTTTTATATGTATGCAAAGTAAGTTCACTTTCCATGATAAATCAATTTGCATATTTACTCATCATTTATTTATTCATTCATTTTTTTGTTCAACAATATTTAGTGAAGGGTCACTCTATTGGCTACTATTTTGGTTTTCAACTGTTGTATAACAAATAATCCCCAAATTTAGCAGTTTGAAATGATAGCATCTTATTCTTTGTCATAGATTCTGAGAGTCAAAGTTTTAGACAGAAGTCAAAGGTGGACTGTCTTTATTCCACATGATATTTACTGGAGTTGGAAGCTGTAAATTGGCCTCTTCACATGTACATGTCTAGGAAATCAGCAAAAATGACTGGAATAGCTTGACTGACGTTGTATAACTGTGGGTTGTTTCTCCATGTCAGCTGGATTTTTTATTCTTCTCCATGCAGTTTCAGGACCTCTCTCTCCATGTAACTTCTCTGCATGGCCTTTCCATTTAAGTCTGTCTTAGTGGTCATTCGAGCAGGTTAATCTGATTTTTATATGCAGTTTTAAGAGTGCAAAAGTAGAATCACCAAGGCAGTCCAATTTAGGGGGAAGGCACTAAACAATAGAATAATTGCCAAGAGGAGTGGTCATTTGGCGGTGACCAAATAGTTTATGGCAGCTTTTGTGATAGAAAATGAATGAGATATGCTGTCAGGACATTCACAGTCCACAAGGAATAGAAAGATAGGGAATCAATAATTATGGAAGCATCTGTCAGAGTTATTAAGAGAGCAGGCTTTGGGAAGATCTGAGTTTGACTTTTGCCTGACCACTTACTTAGCGAGTGCATGTGTAGATTAATTAGATAGGTTAGCTAGCTATCTCTCTGAGATTCTAATCTGTTCAAATATTCCTGCATTTCAGAGAGATTGTGTGGGAAAGGGTGTACTAAAAGTAATAGAAAATGTATATTATTTTTTAAAACAGGGATTTTCATAAATAGGCTGCAAGAGAAAACTCATATAGCTTTATTCTTTAATGTCAATGCATAAATTTTAAAATATAATAATATAATGATGTTCAAAATGTTCTATCCTTATGGAAAATTTTAAATGTAAAATACCTTTATTAATCAATTTTACTAATGAGGAAATTAAAATGGAAATCACAAATCTTTAGAATAAGCAAAATATAGCTGATTACCTATCAAAATCTATGTAACATAGCTAAAACAGCAGCAGAGGAAAATATATAACCTCAAATGCATTTCTCCCAAAGCAACAATTGAAAAATGGGCCAGGAAATAGTACAACATACACATAAAGAAAATAATAGAAAGGAACTAGATAAAAGTTAAAATGGAAATAATCAAACCAAGTAATTGATCAAAAGATCAGAAAAACTACAAACTTTGGCAGATCTGATTTCTAAATATCCAAAAACACAAATTAAAGATGAGAAACAGAACCTGAATACAATTTCAGAGGTTAAAAAATGGTAAGAGAATGTTATACCAATGCATTTGAGAATCTGGATAAAATGTATTATTTTCTAAGAACAGATACATTACAAAATTTTATCCAAGAGACTTAGAAACTTAAGTTGATCAATAATCATATAAGAAATAGAAGTCCTTGTTCACATCTGTTTTTATGTATTCTAATCCCCTTGGATGAATTTGTACTGATTATTCAAGACAGTGGAGAAGAAAACAAATTTGCATTTCTTAAAATGTAGAATTCGAAAACTCAATAAATCCCCTTTATTTACAAATCAAGGCCATCCTCTTGGTCCTATTCTATGTCCCAGTTTTCTTCACTGAACTTTCCACAAGAAGGTTCTGACCTTTAATAACTATATATTTCATTTGTGTGATTTCCTTTTAGTACTTTCAAAATAGAAAAGGATGACCAGGAGCAGTTTGACATGTGCTGCATAGTTGAGTGAAATTGTCTATGTTAAGAGGTAGGATTCCAATCAGGTTCTCAGCTCACCTCACATTTAGGATTTCAGTAGTGTAAACACTAAACGCCTAGTTTTTCTGTCTGTTTTCTCAATATTTCTTCTTAATTCACTGGTTTGATATATTTTATTTCTACACAGAATATCACAAAGTTCAATATATACTAACTTCAGAGTTAGCAAAAATGGAAGCAAAGCCAAAGATAGTTCACATATAAGTGAAACAATTGGCCTGTCTTAATTAGAACATTAAAAAGTACTAGCAAATTACATCCAATAGTGAGTGTATTAACATAACCACGCAGTATGACTAACTATATTTCCAGACTAGTAACAAATCGTGACTGTAACATGAAAATGGAATGTGTTTTGGAAAATTGATGTTCATAGACTTGTTAATATAAAACCGTTTGGGCATTGTGCAGATTTTCTTTAGTAGCAGGTTCTTAGCAATTCTTGGTTAAAACTGATCGTATTTTAAAAGGTAATGTATTAGAGAAGGGAAGTGTATTACATTGTTTCTTTTCTTTTATAATTCATTTCCTTCCAACATTATTCCCAGCTTATACTTCCAGTCTTCTGATACTATATTCCTTTTTGTGGAAGGTTCTATGAGGTATTTCTCCGCATGGCTCTCTTCTCATACTTTAAAAAGTTTTAAACCTAGGATTTATTTTTATCTAGTCCATAGCCAGGCAGAAAAAGAAGTGATCAGAAGATTTTATTGATTCTGTCTGCTGTGTATTCTTTACTGGTCATGCCTTATTTTACCATGGCTTTGTAATTATGTGTCCCAGTGTTGTTTGTTTAGAAGCATTCTCTTCCCTGGAGCATACTGTCAAAATTAATTTATACTGACCCATACTTGGGTTTTCATTTTTAAGTCTTCATATCTTTTGCCATTCCAAAGGTTCCTCCAAACCTTCTAAAGACTTCCAAAGTCTAAAGGACACATGGGAGAAAAATCATTGGCATACAGTTTTGAATAGATGTGTAGGAGAAGGTCAAAAAAATAAAGCAGCACGTGGAGCCTATTCTTTCAGCAATCCTGCTTTCTGAGACTCTCCAGATTTCCAGGTGAAAGACACAAGAGAAGTATTTCTCATTTCCATGTGTTTATATATCTGGTACACATTTGTGAGTGTGTGCATGCATGTATGTTTAATTTCTGTCATATTTTTAAATATGAGCTGAAATGCATTTGAAATATGATATATTTTCCACATTATTTAGAGCAAAGTAGATTTCATTACAAAAATAATGGCAAATGTGAATTGTCCGAGGTATTTGTTTGCAATGTGTTTTAAAATTGAGTTGCTGGGGCACCATTTGAGTCTGTTTCCCTTATGTGGAGAATACTCTTGCTTAATAATTTTTGTGCAGAGCCCCTTCCCAACTCCTGCACCTGTACACACTGAAAATTTGCTTCCAATGATTAGCATAGAAATAATCAGGGCTTCAGGTTAAATATCCATAAAGCAATGCCACAGAACATGCTTTTTTGTGGAAAAGGTTAATCTAGCCTATTATTGTCATAATTAGAAAATCTTGAAAATAGAGGTTCACTGTTTTTATGTGAGGTGCTGCTTGAAGTATTCAGTGAGAGGACACCTAAATACAGGAGATGCTCATACTCAGGGGTAGTGGGCAGCACTGTGTGGTGTCACAATAACTCCACAGTTACATACATGTTAATTGTTTTTGTTTATTACAGGTTTTGCTTAGAGAATAATCTGATGCAGTTTTTAATAGAAATTAAAGTAAATGACTGTGAATTTGAAGACAGGAATGTCCCTGTGTTTAAAAAACCTATCATTTTATCATTTTGAGTATTTCATAGTTGAAGCAGCAATCTGCAGATGAAATTACACTTACATTCACTTGTTATTGTGTAGAACCGGAAAATGGTGGTATACTGCATTACATCTATAAATTGTTGTAAGGAATATTAGATTATTGAATTTTTAACACTATTTATATTATTTCCAACTTATTTAGAGTTTAATGAATTGATTCCTTTGTGCTTTTCACCACTTCTGACAAACTATTCTGAAAATAGTAACAGATCAAAAAATTTAACTAGTTTCCATATCACAAAAAGTTCCAGCACAATTGACCTACTGACCTTAATTCCCAGGAAACTGTCACATTACTGTGTTACCCCTTTGTCTACCTTAACAATGTGACTTAAACTACTGCATTGCTTTAAAGTTTCTCAGCATTGTAAGGTCAAGCTTTAGTCACCATAGTTACAGTTTAGATCTGTGGGTGAGAGGTCAAATAGATTAAAGATGTCAGACACAACTTTAAACGGTTCTAACACTACTTCACCATGCAGTAAACAGCTGAGCATATTTGATATGACAAAAGTATTCTTCAGTCCTGCTAATAAGGTCTTTGAAGACATCTAATAGAAAAATGTTTTCGACAAGAATTTGAAATATGGGGTTGCAGAGTTGGCAATAAAAATTGGATATTAGACATTTATTATCAGAAGAAGATTGAAAATGAAATGTCAAATAGTTTGGATTACACATTTCAGCATACTGTGTTTTATCTGTTCTCTGTATACCTATCTGTCATCGATCTAATTGATAATCTATTTGTTTATAAAAGTAGGTATTCTTACTTGTTGTAAACCATGAAAATGGATGCAAAACACAAACTCTCTGATTAGGACTCTATGGGGTTTTTTTTTGTATGTGTGAATAACTTGTGGTATCTTTTCTCCTGATTTGGAAAGTATGCATTTAAACCAGTTACATTTATTTAGAAAAAAATATTTTTCAGGAAGTCTCACATTAG
Organism: Sturnira hondurensis; assembly: GCF_014824575.4. Taxonomy (NCBI): domain Eukaryota; kingdom Metazoa; phylum Chordata; class Mammalia; order Chiroptera; family Phyllostomidae; genus Sturnira; species Sturnira hondurensis. The sequence continues at coordinate 26,052 of NW_028081011.1, read as the reverse complement.
AAATCAGGTAAATTCTCATCTGTGTTTTATATCCAAACATTTTCTTTATGGCCTCAGAGTTTCTTTTTAGAATAGATCTTGGGGTTCTATATTCCCTTTTGGCGAGATTGTCCTAAAAAGAAATTGTGTCCTCCATTGTGAATCAGAATGGAGGGGAAATATTATTTAAAAAGTATTCTAAATTTTGAATCAAAATCATAGAAAGATGATGAAGGAAAAGTATTGAGATGAGATTAAAGTATTAAAATATATTTAAGTGAATAGAAATATCACCAGAGTGTGACTGACAGATGTGAATTATACTATAGAATATTAAAGAAACCCTCAAACAGTATGGAATTTTGCAGCTAATAGACAGAAATATGTTTAAGCAATAGGCTGAGGTTAAATTAAACATTAAAGGATGCCCTGTCTCAGAAGGCTTTGTTTCCCATGTGTATTTTGTGCAGCTGCAAGATTTTAAGCTTGCTGGAGCATTTGCTCTTGATCACATACTATAAAGGTAGACAAAGGAGAGAGCTAGGAGGGTTGGCAGCTGGGAGGTGTTAATATGGAATTTAATAGCAAAAAAGAGGGGGTTGGGGCTTTCTAGGTGAAACCAAGATTGGCAGCTGGGAGGAGGAAATAAGTCTTGGTGTCTGAGAAGAGCTGCTAGTTCAGTTGTTTGTGAGTTTCAAATGACAAGCTGGCTTTCATGTGAATGAATGGTTTGTCTCCTGTTTTGCTTTCAATTCAGTGAAAATCGTTTCTTTGTAGATATCGTGGAAACCAACTACTCAGCAAAGACATTAATTGCTAACTTGTTTGGCAGCACTTAGGGACATTGGTTCAACACACTGACGGAGTGTTCTGTTTGGTCATTATGCCAGGAGAATGGCAAATCAATATTTAACTAGCTTTTAAAGAAGCCACACTATTGTACCACTGATTTTGTGTAAAACTGTTTATTTACACACATAGGAAGTGTCTTGAAATGCAAGAAAATGGTTTATTTTAAATGTAGGAAAATTCTGAAGTAAAAAAAAATTAGGTTTTGACTTAGAGAATTGGAAATACTGTTCTATTTTGAAATATCACTCTATTTAGAAATACCATTTTATTTGACTTTCAGAATCAAAATACTATTCTCTGTGAAAGTTGATGTATGCCTTGCTTTTAGATTTCCTGTTCCTGCTTCTTATGTTAGTAAAATGTTTTACTAACCAATACTTATGATCTTAATATTTATCGAAAACTTGTGGAATACTGGGTGTTACATTTTGTTTACTCCTCTTTCTTAATGTAACACATTGCTTATCCCCTTTCTATGCCTTTTTATTTAAATTTGGTGAGTTTACACATTTAGACTCTTGCTAGCTTTCTGGCCACAACTGTACATACTTTGCTACTACAGAAATTTATCAGCATCTACCCCTCCTGGACACATATTCAAATTACCTCAATAAAATGCCATGGCTCACCAAAGACCAGTTGAAGTAATGTAGTGGAAGGAACCACGCTTCCTGGTTTGAGAGAGCCAAACTTCCCTAGTTCGATGTTGGGAAAATTAAATTAACTTCTGTGTCTGTTAATAATGAGAGAAAAAAAATAATATACTTAACTGGAAGGCTTTTAATACTTTTATGAAGACTTTAAAAGTATTGGTTAGTGTAACCTTTTACCTAGTACCGGTACATAGAAGACATTCAATAAAGGATAATAAAAGCACTAGTAATAAATATAGCCTTTCCAATTAGCTTGCTGTAGGACTTTGATGAAGTCCTGTAGCCTTTTCAGGCCTATTTCTTTATATACAGAATGTAGATACAATGTTGGCCAATCTCAAAGAATACTTCCGAGTGTCAAATTGCTCTGCAAGTGTCATTGCTCTGCACTCTTCAAACCCCTTTCACTGACATTTGTACAATGCAGTCATGTAAGACACAGCCTTTATTCCATTTGCTAAGGCTGCTAATACCAGGCTCAAAGAAACCACCAAAATTTGAAACCATTTTTTCTTTTAATTTTATTTATTTGTTTGTTTGTTTGTTTATTTTAGAGAGAGGGGAAGGGGTGGAGAAAGAGTGGGAGAGAAACATCAATGTGTGGTTGCCTCTCATGTGTCCCCTACTGGGGACCTGGCCTGCAACCAAGGAATGTGCCCTGACTGGGAATCGAACCAGTGACCCTTTGCTTCACAGGCCTGTGCTCAATCCACTGAGCTACACCAGCCAGGGTGAAACCATTTTTGTGGGGCATTCAATGCTTCATCTATCATTTTTTTCGGACATTATCCTGGAATGTTCCCTATTGGCTATGAAGACCACTTCTTTAGAAAGGATAAGTTGCCTCGAGGCCAGTCCTTCCCTCCTTTCTGAGCTCATTGTATTATTTTCACCTGAGGATCTTAGATGTTCAAGGAGAGAGGTGATGCCAATCACGCTGCATTTAGCTAGAGTTTTCCACATCTTATCATTTTACTTTACTCAGTTTACATTTTTTTGCTCTTAGCATGTTCTTTTATGTTTATAGATTTTTTTGCAATGAATATAGCTTTATTGTTTTATTAACTCACTTTTTCATTGATCTGTGTCACATATAAAGTGCTATGTCACATATTGTACAGCTTAGTAATTACCTTCATGTCTGTAAACCAACAGCTTTGTGATTGACCCAGGGTCACGGCTCTAAGTGATTGAATTTTTCATTTTCCTGTACTATTGAATATCACTCCATGATATGTATTCACAAAGTTCAGGCTGTGTGACAGCTGTTCATGCAGTGAAATAATTTTGTGTGCATTTCCTATTTTGCATAATGTATGTAGTAGTGGTTCTCAAATTTAACATGCATCAGAGTTATGTGGAGGTTTGTTGAAACACAGATTGCTGGGCACCACCTCCAGAGTTTCCTATTCTGTAGCTCTCCCTTGGGGCCTGAAAACTTGTATTTCCAACAAGTTTCCAGGCCCTGCTGCTGCTGCTGCTGAAGCAACTACAACTTAGGAACCCACTGACCTGGTGAGTGGTAGTCGCACTGCACAGATCCCCTCCAGAAATAGGGTGCTCATTCCTACCTGCAAGGAGTACCAGTCCTACCAGCTGTGATGGCTCACAGGCCCTCTCTGTCAATTGCCCTCAGCTAGTGGGAGCTGCCTTATTTAAGGCTGCACTCCCTGCTGTACTTGCAGCTCGCATACAATGATAGGTCAATACAGGGATTATAAAGGTGTCCTTGCCTCAGTTCAGCTAACAGAAGGGCCGTCCCAGCTCCAGAGCTCCTGTGGAATTGCTGAGTCCTTCATTGCAGTTGTAGCACAGCCCAATTTTTCTCTCTGCCTAACCTTGCTTCCGTGACTCTCAAGAGCATTCTCTAATTAACCTTTATCTCAAAGTCTGCATCCAGAGGTTCTAGCCTGTGGTAGTAATAATAAAATAATGTTGTGTTTGTTGAGCACATATCTGACAGTAATTAAATATGCCAACTCATTCTTGTGCAGGAGCAGGCATTTGTTGTGGTTTATTTAGTGATTTGTGAGGCCCTAGCTATCTAATTCACCACCAGAATCATCTCAAAGGGTAGTAACTAAGCTCCTGATTCTGTGATTCAGAGCTTTTATTAATTCTCCCTTAACTACTTTATCTGCTTTGCCTCAACATGTCATTTCTTCCCCCTTTTAAGCAAATTTTGTCAGTGTCTTTATTTCTGCATTCTAGCTACAGAGGTTTTCTCATGATTGCCATTGTTCAATGGCATATTTGCTCCATTTCATTTACAACAAATGTTTTACAAGGAGCTCTTGAAATTCCATGTCTTTCCTAAAGCAGGCTGTTGTGCTTCAGTGGGTTAGAAGCAGAACGACTCTCTCCTAATCCATCCTGTCTAAAATCCCAGATGTGCCTCTTTCCAAGCATTTTTACTAATAGTAATGATGGGCGCTAAGACATTATCTGTGCCATTCATCCACTTAAGCAGGTTCAAAATATTAGCTCTTTTAATCCTTATATTGCCTTGTGAAGAAGGTACTGTTATTTTAGAAGAGCAGAAACCAAAGTATAAAGGTTAAATTACTCCTCGGGGCCATGTAACCAAGAAGCAGTGGAGCCACAATTAAAATCCAAGAAGATTGGCTTCATAATCTGTGGTCTTTACTTGTATAGCATGCTATAAATGTTTACATCTTATGTGTTCTCAGTAGGTGTTTGTATTGCTAAACTGAGATCATTTTTAACAACTTAACTGAGACATAATTCACATACCACACAACTCACTCACTTAACTGCATTATCAATGGGCATTCATATATTACATTATTAAATTTTTTAAATTATAAAATATAAAATCAGTAATTTAATAATTTCCAGTTTTATTAGATATAAGTACATATGACATTGTATAAATTTAAGGTGCATAACATAATTGTTACCAAGCAGATGGAGGCCTGTCCACGTGATACCTTGGTGAATGACACTATTAATGCCGGAAGGAACAGGTCTTTTTTTTTTTTACAACATTACAATCTTGAGGGAGCCTAGAAAAATTCATGCCCTGAACCCAGTTATCCCACAAGACCCAATACTTCCCATGCTCCCCACCACGTTACTAGCCACAAACATCCTCAAAAGTTTCCCATGTTCTTATCTGGTGTTAATCGGGCTACACAAACAGTTCTCCAGGCCCTCTAGAAGATGCCAAAGTCACATTGCAGCTCACATTGCAGTTCTCTCCTTCAGGATCTGGGGTATGTGGTCACCAGACTCTAGGTAATAGTCCAGAAAAGCACGTGCCATGTTACTCTGGATCATGGTGAAAACTCAGGAAAGGCACACCAAAGGTGTGTAGGATTGAGGGTGGGAAGTGGAGATGGCTGGAGTTGGGGGTAGTGGTGGTATAGGAGGGTGTAGCCAGGGGGCCTCCAAAAGAAGGGTTTGTAATGGGGTCCAGAACTCAGGGCATCCAGGAAATATTAAAAATATGGGATGTCCTCACCCCCACAAGTCTGAGCTGGGTGGGGGATGGGATACATAGAGCAGGGTCATTGAGTTGTTCTGCATAGCAACAGTTTCTCAGATAACCTCTAGAATGGTCATTTAACATATTTATAACCTTTAACTGGTTTCATAGATATGTTAAATAGCCATGGCCATGCTTTGAGCCAGGGAGAAGGGAGTGACTTCCACTCAAGATATAACTGGGAGGCAACTCCCCAGCCCCCATTACAGCACCTGTGTGAGAGCTTGGAGATGATTGGCTCTGTGCCATGGGGCCACACCTGCCCAGACTCACCATGGCAGCCCAGTAAAGCTGGAAGGATATGGGAGTCCTGGCAAGTGTAGCCGATTGTGGCAGGAGTTGGAAACGGGGCTGCAGAGGAAGGTTGGCGCAGGGATTTAAATGCAGACTTGGCAGCCATTGAAGAGAGAACCACGTGCTTTTGGCCAGAATGGGGACTCCTGCAGCCATGTGAGAGAGAATCACCATGTAGCTTTAGCAAAGAAAACCACGCGGTTTTGGCCAGAGTTGGGGGTACCCCGCCCTCCCGGGATCCATGAGAAGAATCACCATGAAGCTTTAGCAGAGAACCACCACGTGGTTTTCTATTTCTTTTCCCGAGATACCGTACCTTGGACTGTATACTTTATACATTGTTGTATAAAGTACAACATTGTTGTGTAAAGCTTGGGCCTCTAGTACTTTTAGGTTGTATTCATGCAGTGTCTGTTACAGTATCTTGAAAGGTTTTTTGTAAACTAGTTCATCTTCTGGTTTACAGCTCTAGTGAAAGTCTATACTCTCCAATCTACAATTCCATAATCCAAAAACAAAACATGTACTGACCAGGACCCTTTTGGAAGCAAAGACTGATCCAAACTAACATGAGGCTATTTAGTCTTTAAAAAAAACCCTTATTTAATATTACCATTCACATCTCTTATAACAGAAATATTAGTATGTTTCATTAGAGGGTACCATTTGGTATTTCATAGGGCATTTTTGTTAACTATGGTACATAAACCATATTTTCCTTGTAAAATTGAGAAGATTCTGAATCCTGAAACATATTTGTTCCTAAAGGTTTCAAATAAGTGATTGCTGACTTGGATTTTGATTTTAAAGATGTTTAAAGAAAAAAAAAACTCCAATGAAAGTATGCCAAGTTCTCTGTTGGAGTACTTAAATACAAGTATTTAATATGATCTTTTTTTAGTTTTTACTAAAGAATAGCTGTTAGCAGAAAGACCTGGGTATATTGGGCAGAACTTTCCCCTAACATTCTTTATCACTTAAACTAAAACAATGCACACTCTAAGAAGGATGATACCATGGTAGTAGTAGGAAGAATAGTATTGTAGGTATGTTTCACATATAACTGTGTTGCGTGAGGAACTGGTGTGCCTCTGCCTTCATTTAAGGACAGATTCTGTCTCTGTTGTGTTTATACTAAAACCTAGTGTTAAGAGTTTCCACCACGAAAAAAGAAAAACACCTATTTTCAATCCTCCTAATCCCATCCCATGATGACACTTGCTGCCTAGATTGGCATCAAATTAAACTGTTTAGTTCACGCTCATGTGAAAAGATACAGAAAGACAGAAATACTTCTTTCAGCCATATAGATACATGAACTAAATAAGTTTTTGAAGCTCTGGCTCTGTGAAAATGATCATTAATTTTTGTTTGTTTGTTTTCATTTTTGTTTTTAAATCAGAATCTGGGGATAAAATGGATAGTGCTCTTTTGTTTGTGGCGCAAATGTTTGTTTTTGCACCACATATACTACAATGGGATTGACCCTGAAAATGTTAACATGGCTTCTTGTGTAGGGGTGGGAGGACCAACGAATTTGTCAAATACTTTGGTTTTTTCAGGAGGCAGCTTGAGGGTTTTCTAAACTTCATTCTTGAAAACTTTGAGCATTTTTGCCATAACTGAGTATCTTACATTATTTATTTAATATTGTTTTTTCCTTGCCTTTAAAAATAATTTGAAAAGGAAACTTTATAAAGCTGTCAAAAAGAAAAACTGGTATGTTTCAAATAAGTGCATATCTGCTAAAATAAAAAAAAAAACGAACCTATGTTTGGTTCCTAAAATAATATATTTTAAAAAACTGGAAACAAACACATCATACTCAGGGTCACTCACTGCCTTAAGTTGAAACAGGAATTTCATGCACCCTTTGAGAGGATGAATGTATAGGAAAATTGGGGTGGAAGGATCCACAAAAGTTTTACTAAACTTGGGATTAAGATTGTATTAGTGCTTTCTTAACATAAAGACAAAGTTAAGTACTAATAAAGGGACATTGCAGAAGTCTATGCACATATTTCCTACACTTCCTCATATTTACAAAGGGAGGCCAAAAAAACCCCTAGAATTTATTCATAAAAAATTGTGGCTCAGCATCACTAGCCATCAGAGAGATACAAATTAAAACCACAATGAGATACAATTTCACGTGGGTCAGAATGGCCATAATAAACAAATCAACAGACAACAAGTGCTGGTGAGGTTGTAGAGAAAAGGGAATCCTCGTACATTGTTGGTGGGAATGCGGACTGGTACAGCCACTGTGGAAAACAATATGGAATTTCCTCAGAAAACTAAAACTAAAACTAAAACTGCCTTTTGACCCAGCAATTGCACTTCTGCGATTATACCTAAGAATCCTGAAACACTAATTCAAAAGAACTTATGCACCCCAAAGTTCATAGCAGTACAATTCACAATAGCCAAGTGCTGGAAGCAACCTAGGTGCCCATCAGTAAATGAGTGGATCAAAAAACTATGGTACCTTTACACAATGGAATGAGATGCAGTGGAGAGAGAAAAAGCTTCTACCCTTCAAGTCAGTATGGATGGAACTGGAGAGTATTATGCTAAGTGAAATAAGCCAGACAGTGAAAGACAAATGACTATATAATCTCATCTATAAGTGGAACCTAATCAACAAAACAAACAAGCAACATATAACCAGAGGCATTGAAATTAACAACAAATGACAGTAACCAGAGAGGAAGGGAGTGGGGGTTGAGAGGTGAGAGAAAGGGAAGCATCATCAAGGAACATGTATAAAGGAAAAAGGGGGGGGCAGATTGAGGGTGGGAATGGATTGGCGGGGAGTGGTAGTGGGAAAATGGAGACAACTTAAAAAAAGATTAATGAAAAAAAGAGTCTTTGAAAAAAGTTTCCCTGAAGCTGAACATGACTCTCACAACACCCGCAGGTGGTATTATACTGATGCAGATGGGTTCCTAGAACACTTACCTAGCAAGGGAGCCTGTATTACAACTAGCCCACCCTCCAGAAGATAAATTTGGGGGTCTCCCCCTTGTAGATGTCTTCTGCCTCAGACTATATAGTCTTCTAGACTGGGCACTTGTCTTACCACTTTTTGTAACCCCATGGCCAGCATAATGCCAAGTAAGTAGCAAACTATACATTACAAGCAAACAAAACTGTGCCTTTTGTTCCTTTGTGCACATTGAATTTACGAACAAAATCATAATTCATGGTTTGGAAATGTTTGGATTTTGACTTCTATCTTTGTTATTAACTTGTGCTAGGCACTTGAGCTCAACTTTAAGAGACTGGCCATTTGTAAAATGAGAGGACAGATGCTAGCCATTTATCTCAAAGAGATGGAAAGTCTTTATATTTATAAAGCTCTAGAATGACATCAGATTGGCTATGAAAGTCAGTTTTCCTGATTTATTGTCATAGTACAATTAAACAAAATGGTTCATCAAATATTATAATTTGTAATTTGGAAATTATTATTGGTTAGAGAAATTGTAGTGACTTTGTCCTTTGTAAACACTTAAACATTTTTATATATTGGCTATAAAAAGGAATTCCTCAATTAAGGTGACTATGTAAAAAAGATAGAAAGGAATCTATTAGAAATAAAAACCAACTTTTCATTAAGTTAACTTTTATCCATTAAAGTAGTATTCCAAAATTATGGCCTCTACTTACTTCCTGATTTCTTGGGTGTATTCAATAGAGAAATTTAATGAGATAATTCCTTAAATATTTTACCATGGTTTTATCATTTAACATATTGCTATTCTTCATAACTATGGATACAAATCTCTTATAATTTTCATATTTTGTTCATATTAACTATTTGTTTCTTAAGCTTTTATCATTTAAACACTTTATTTACTCATTTGCTTATGCTCTTGCACTAGGAGAAGTCTTAAAATGCCAAAATACTTTGGTAATTAAAACATCCATTGTATTTCTGACATTATTTAACACTGATAAGTATAGTCTAATTGATACTAGTAGGATTCAGATTCATAAAAATCTGATATTTTAGGTCAGGGACATTTTAATAGAGAAGAAAGCCACTGGAAAATAATTTTTTGGTTGTTAGGCAACAAAAAGAACTGATATCATTTGAAATTTTTTAGGGCTATTTTTTACTTGACTTAAAATTGAAACAAAATAAAATTGAGTTTGAGACAACTGTGGAAAATCAGGCTTTTGACATTTTATGATTGTATCAACCATAATTGGCACTAAGAAAGAAAGTGAACTCAGTTGTATTATCCAAATATAAACACAAATGTTTTGTTTCCATCTGAAAGAAGAAAGGTTTGTGCTGTCCACTGATCTGGATATTTATTGGAGAGAAGTCTATTACCAGTCTACATTCCACTGCACTTGATTTTTATACATGGAGCTAAGTAGGAAAATTCATGAGTGATGCGACCATCTGTCAAGTGAAAATGGAGTCAGAGCAAGTGGATGGAGACTGCATGAAGCGAGGGAAATGCTTTGGAGCACATCTGAAAGACTTTCAACTCAAGAGATTACTGCCCACTATATATATAATGTTTATTTCACATACTCATAATTCTTGTGCAACTGGGTTCATGGCAGCTCTTGTCACAATTGTGGTAATTTTCGCAAAGTGAATTTGAATAGCATCGCATGAATTTCACTTCTTCAGGAATTCTCTTTTGAAATCCCTTGGAGTTCTATTTTAGCCCAAAGCCTGTTTTCACAGTAATTATAAATAGGGAGTGCAGGTAAGAGGAAGGAACGAAAACAAAATGGTGCTTTATGTAATCCCACCCTCTGCTTTGTTCAAAGGTGTCTGAAAGAAATCAGGGATTGTTAAAACTCATACTGAGGGACTTATAGGAGGCATCACATTGGTGACAAGTTACAATGAAAACTTTTCCTTGTAAATGATTTCAGCTAACAGTATGACATCTTGTCTTAGTAATCAGTGGTGAAAAAGTTCTTTCGGAGAAAGTAAAGTGAATTCCAAAGTTCTTTTTAAAAATGGAAATGTAGTAATCATTTAAATAAAGCTCTAGCAGTAAAATAATACATCCATCATTTTAGTTATACATATTATATACATTTTTATGGAAATGTGGATAACTATACCTTTATCAAATTACAGTTTTATTTCATTGCTGTTTACATGAACTTCCATTAACTCTGTTGTGATCCATAGTTAATAAAGGTCACACAAATTGCTTTCATCATTTCACAATTTTAACATGTATATCAACATAGGGCTATCCTGTTCCTTTAATGGATCAGTTTAATCCTTAGTAATGTAACCCTTTAAAGTCTTCATGTCAGCGATAGCATTTTTACTTGAAAGAAGTAAACATAGAAGAACTTTAAAGTTTTTAGTATATGTTTCCTTTACTGATTTTAATGGGCTTCCAAAACAATTAAGGGCAGTGGGTGGCCTCTTACTGGTAGGAGCCATTTTTTAATTGCAAGTGTTTCTTGTTTTATGTTGGTCTCTTATCTGGGACACACTTGCTCTCTTTTAAAATTATATTTGATAAACTAGCTTACTGAAATGCTAAGTAATAAGATGTTCCTTTTTAGTAGTCAATTTGAATAACTTGTCCTTTATGCATTTCAAATGACTTAAAAACACAGATACATACATTCATACTCAGATATACAATGCATATACTGAATGACTTGTAAAGGTGTGTGGATCTTGCATTAATGATTGTATTACCCGCATATTATTAATATGAAAGAGCACATGTTATTTACTTATACATTCATGCATATTTATTAGAGACCTGCTAGTACATAGCTAATGAAGTTTATTTTTGTTAGGCAACTAATATGCGCCAGGCCCTTTTCTAAGTGCATTGAATTCCCTGTCTGATTTACTCTTTACCATAATCCTAACGTATATATTTTTTAAAATCTCATTTACTAAATGAGGACACGAAGACCACACAATGACTAACTCAAGGACATATTCCTAGAAAGTGGTGGCTTAATGATTGATATTCTCATCTGTCTGTTTTTATCAGTCATGATGTACAGTAGACAATAAAATCTATCTTGTAGAATTCATAGTTTTCCCAAAATACTACTATGGTGTTGACAGCTCAATCTCTATTGAATTCTGTCATGTTCTTCTCCCCAGATTCTTTCTGCATTTGTTTGGTGGCCCTTCTCAGTCTCCTTTATCTGAAGAAAAGAGGCCAAGGCCAGCGATAGACATGATATGAAGGCACAGCTCTGGATGAGATCACCAAGAAAGTCCAGAGCAAAAATAAGAATGAAAATAGAAACCAAGGAGACATATAATCAAATTTATGCTTTGGAGAAAATAATCTGATGGCAGATAAACTCTGATGAGGAAGAATGTAGCAATTAATTGCCACCAGGAGTCTTTTGCCAGTAGTGACTTGAAAAGTCATGACAATTCTCCCAGTGAATTCTAACTTTGTCTTTTGTTTATGGCTTCATCATTTATCATACTTTCCCGGAAACTATTTTTATCTTTCGGAGTTGTTAAGTCTTCAAGTCTGTTAGCCAGTCAATTAAGTAGAACTTCAGTGAAGAAATACTGTTCTATGTGTTTTGCACAGGAACATGAGACAGAGTCAAAAGCTTGCAAAGTCACTCAGCTAAAAAGAAGTGGCAAGGACCAGATATTTTTAAGTAGGTATCTATGAGTCTAGGACTCTTTCTATTAAACTTACAATTGCCCTTTAATGAGGTTAAGTTGTGTTTCATTTTTATTTTTAATAGAAGATATTACTGAGTATTGATTAATTAATAAATCAACTTCTAGATCCCCTTAAGGTTATTCACTAGGATATTGTAGCAAAGTGAATTTTTCTGATAACAATTGCTCTCTCTCTTTTAATGCCTTCTAATCTCTTATAATTTTAAGTATATTCAGTGGGAAGCCTTAAAAAAGGATATGTCTCACTTCTCTGTTTAATATATAGCAATGACAAATGATTAACAATTTCTTGATGACTTTGAGATAACGTGAAAATCATCTGGTAACACTGACTGATAACTTTACAAGAGCTGTTTTCTTATCCATTAGATATATATATAACCTGTTAGGCTGCCTAAGTGAGCTCTTAACATCTGCTTTTTAAATTGGTCTGCCTCTATCCTTGATGCAAAACTGCCTCTATCCTTGGTGCAAAAGTGATCTTTTTGCCATTTTTAGCAGCTCCTGACTCCCTTTTGATTTGCTGTTCCTAATCAGCGTAACATTGGTAAACCAGAATCAAAGCTCCAAAACCTATGGCTTTACCAACAGTAAGACCTATATGAATTAGGGAGGCCCTGTGTAACTCCTTCATGATTGCAGACTAGTCATGTGGCTTTAGTAATATAAGCACTGCACAGGGTCTGTCTGTATTTGAGCTTTTGGTGGGGGAAGGAGGATGGTGCCAGGGTTCTAGATATTTGAAGTCACCAGAAAAGTAGCCTGTATTTAAATGAATTGACAATGAACCTTTTTTGTTTTGGTTATTGCCCTGGATTTTTTTGTTTTGCTCTGTCATTGGGAAAGGCCAGTTAACTTATGACAGATAGGGGCAACTCTGTGCTATCAGTATAACAATCTGCTTTAAGGACATTTTGGTTTTTTGGTAAGTTGTCAATGGCATTTGGATTAGATTGGCAGCTTCCCCGAGGATGAAAGAAGGAGGTGAGAAATGTGCTGAGAGTACCTTCTGTTCAGACTATTGGACCTGTGTTTTCTATGCTAAAATGTGTTTCTGAGCAGTAGACAAAACAGCAGTCTCATTTGGGAGAAGTAACTGGTGGTATCCTCTTCTCAGGAAAACGTGAATTAGTTTTATCATTTTTTTCTTCCCTTCTTTTAATTGACATGCAAGTCGCAGAACATATTTTAATCACTTTGAAGTATACAATTCAGTCATATTTAGTGGAATTTTTAATGTTGTCCTACCACCACCTCTAGCTTCAAAACCTTTCAACACCCCAGAAAAACATACCTTACCTATTTAATTATTCATTCCCCAGCTTCTTCTCTCCTCATCCCCTGGCAACCCCTAATCTTATTGTACCTGTGGATTTATCTATTCTGGATATTTATATAAATGATTATCCATTATGGCATCTTTTGTCTTCTTTCACTTATTGAAATTTTTGAGGTTTATTCAAATTGTAGTAGGATATATAAGCACTTCATTCCTCTTTATGACTGAAGAATATCCATGTGTGTATATGTATGTGTGTATGCCTGTGTATCACAATTTGTGTATTCATTCATTTGTTGATGTTATAGTTGGGTTGTTTCTGCTTTTGGCCATTACGAATAAGGCTACCATAAGCATTTGCATGTGAGGTGGATATATGTTTCATTTCTCTTAAGTACATACATCCGGTGGAATTTCTGAGTCATAATGGTCATTATGTTTTTTAACTTTTTGATACCAGGCTTTGTTACCAGAGTAAAGCTGGCTTCATAGAATGTGTTAGTTCCTGTTCTATTGTTTTGAAAGAGTCTGAGAGAATTGGTGTTAATTCTTTAAATGTTGGTAGAATTTACCAGTGAAAAACGATCTGGTCTCAGATTTTCTTTCTTGGGAGTTTTAGGTTACTGATTCAGTTTCTTTACATTTGATTCTCTTTAGTCAAAGTAGTTGTGTTTCTTAAAGTTACTGCAAACACTGAATTAGAGAACACTGAGCCGTGCTCCTAGGGGAGATACAAGGTTAGGTTTATGCGAGCTTCTGGATACTTTTTTATTAACCACTCATCACATAGCCTTGTTTTACGTGTGCTTTTCTTTAAAGACACCTTATTTAATATTGATTTCTTACAAATAATTATTAAATGCAGTGTTCTTTTTTAATAGTAAAACATTAGTCAACAGAGTTCAACATTTTTTTCCGACGCTGGGTATCATTACTATAATTTTATTTGCTGTTAGCCTTACAACAATGCTTTTCACTTTGGTTTTGGTTTTTGGCTGTCATCTCATTAATTTATAAAGTTAGCTGCATTTCCATTTTCCCATAGCTTCATTACACACTACAGATGTTACTTTAGTACTTTCTGGAGTAGACTCACATATAGGTTGCCAAATTTCCTTTTCCTTTTTCTGAATGCACCATATTATTGCTTCATTAACATTGAACTCACAGCTAACATTCTAACTCATGCCCAAATTAAGCTTACCTAACACCCCGATATTCTCCAAAAAGCATATCATAGCCTTTTTGCTTTTAAGAACACAAGCTATTACTTTAGCACTAGGCTTGGGCCATTTTAGACAGTGAAATAATCACCAAAAAGCACAAAAATGCAAAAAAGATGTGTCTATCATTAAATAAATGGTGTAAAGGATATTGAGCATGAGAACTTGAACAAGAAGGCAGAGCTTTACCTATTTTGACCTCAGCTGGGAACGTGTACATTGGACAGCTTGACTTTTTTGCTGCTCGATGAATGTGGATGACTATGAAAGCACTGATCATCGATCCTGGGGTTACAAACAAATTTTAGTGAATAGGTGAATTTGCAAATGTAGAATCCATGAATGAAGAGGCTCGACTGTATTTAATTTTTCTCTTTTGTCTCCTTGTTTTCTTCTCTTTATTAGACTTTTATGATGCATATGCTTTTTATATGCTTGATAGTGTCCCTTAGGTACCATGGTTCTCTTCATTTTTCTTTTAAAAATTTTTTTAAAATTTAATTATTGTTCAAGTACAGTTTTCTGTCTTATATTCCCAGCCTTGCCCACCCATTTTTCTTTATTCTTTTTTTCCTGCTCCTCAGATTGGGTAATTTCCATTGCTCTGTTCTCAAGGTCACTGATTACTTCTACTGCATGGTACCACTGTTGAACTCCTAGAAAGTTTTTTATTTCAGTTATTGTACTTGGCAGTTCTGTAATTTCTATTTGATTCCTTTTTATAATTTCTGTTTGCTTACTGATGTTCCCTACCTGTTCAGACAGCATTCTCCTGATTTCCTTTTGTTATTTGTTCATTATTTCCTTTAGCTTCTTGAGCTTAAGTCAGTCAAAGCCTTTGTATAGTTAAGTTTCAATGACTGATCTTATTCAGGAATGGTTTCTGTTTTTTTCCCCCTGAAAATGGACCATACTTTCTTGTTGCTTTGCATGCTTTGTAGTTTTTTTAATATTACAGTGTGGGAATTGTAGAAATTAGATTCTTCCCTGTCCCCAGGGATTGTTTCTGTTATTTGATGAAGTCTGCAGTTGTCCATTTACTTAGAATTTTTCCATTTTTTTCAAACCTATATTTCTCATCATGCATGGTCACTGAAGTATATGTTCTGTGATCAACTAGTGATCTTACAGAGAGAATTCCTTTAAAGCTTGGATCCAAGGAAAAAAGGAGAAAGAAACTGTTCTGTCTCTCCAAATTCCTTTGACAGATGCTGCCTAGGAAAGTGCTTTAGCCCAATAAGGGCTAGCCTCTGTGCCAGTTCCTCAGTGAAATGCCAGACAGATCAAAATACACAACCTCAATTTTCATTGGGCGATGTCCTTATTGCCTGGCACCAGAAAGCTGCACCAAGAACAGCATCTGCTGTCCTTGTGGCCTTCCTCCATGGGCCTGGGGACTGGAGGATGGTAGCTTCTATATGAAATGCCAACATTTGCTAATATTTCCCAAGAAATTTACCCCTTTTTCATTCAGTACTCTCTTGGATGCTGCAAGTGTGTCACTAGACCTTAAAGTTCTGAAATAGTTTTTCTAACAGGTCTTGACACCTCAATAGTTGTTTCTATAGAGGGACTAAGTTCTGAAGCCTCCTATTCTTCCATCATCTGTGATGTTATTTGGTTCAATTTTTAATTTGACCAGTTTTTCTCTGCATATAAATCTTGTGTGTGGTTTTACATAACTTGTAATTGCATTTTAAATAGTTAAAAGTCAATAGCAAAAGTGAATTAAAATGAAAAAATGCATATAAAATGAAACATTTGTTATGATAATTTTTCTTTTCATGGAACTAACAACTATTTTTCATAAATGGTATAAATTAAATGGCATCTGGAGTTTTCTCAGTTATGAGAGAATTTAAGGGTTTCAGGTTTTAGAGTTAAAATTTGGTAGACTTGGTAAGTTGAATTAAAAAAAAATAGGAAAGAACTTTTAGGGACACAGGAATATTATATGATTTCCAGAAAAGGTCATAGTTCATGACATTGTTGTGTATGTATCACTGATAATAATGATGGTACAGTCATATTAATTTTCCTAAATTAACTTTATTCCACATTAAAATAAGTAAGTAAATATTTAAGAAATACTAAATAATATTAGGTTTGCCAAAAAGTCTGTTTAGTTTTTTCCATAAAATAAAAGACTTTTTTTCATTTTCACCAATAACTTTATTGATTTGAATATTTTGAGTATGTCAGCTACCTCCCAACTGGTATAACGTTGATTGTTCTCAACTAATGTCTTGATTTGATTTCTGTCAACTTCAACTGGTTTATCTGACCGTGGAGCATTGCTCAATGAGAACTTTCTAGCAAGTAACTTTGCAAACCACATTTGTTACGTTAGATCATTTACATCACCTTCTCCATACTCCGCACAAATCTTTTTTGCATTTCAGTTGCATTTTTTACCTTTCTTCCAATAATAAAGCATAATGTGCCAAAAGTGTTGTGTATTTTCTTCCATCTTCAATATTAAAATGGCTACACAAAAATTCACCAATTTTGATAAGTTTTTTTCTTTTTAAATTCATGCTGATATGACAGCTGTCACAATACAATCTAACAAAATTGTTTTGTATGAGTACCTTGTGGTAACTGATTGCACCAATGAAGCTCCAGTCTAACAAAATTGTTTTGAATGAAGTTAAAGAAAGCTAAGTGTTATGACCATCTTATGGGAAAAAAAATGAACTTTTTGGCCAACCTTAATAAATTACAGTTATATAGGATGAACTATTTAAGCTAATCTTAAATTTATTTTTCCATATTTTATATAAAACATTGTAAACAGATAAATTAAGCAAATGACTAATTCTCATTAAAATAAACATCTTTAGTAACTACAAGAAACTTGATTGATTGCATAGTAGGTGTTCAAAATTTCATGATGAGGAAGAGAGTTGAGAAAAGACTTTTTCTTATCTGTAAAGGCTATTGTTTTACAGAATGACAATGGAGCTAAATAAGTAAAATCCGGCAAGGAAATTCTTTCTTTATATAATCTAACATGACAAACATAGAGCTTTTTAAGAAACTTTATTTTGGCAATAAAGTCATGAAAACTTTTGGTTGGGAAGTCAGTTGTAAAAAAAGGATAGTTGGAAATATCTGTACTAAAATCTATTTGATATTTCTGGTTTTCAAATCTAAACCTTCTTTTCAAGTATAAATCAATTTTCTGCCCTAGAAATATGATTTTTTTCCTATTTTCCTCAGTAAACATGTAGTTCACTAATTTTTTAGTATTATCATTCTCCTTCCATGGGGAGCATTTTTTTAATTTCATCAATACCACACAAAACCAAATTGAACTTTTAATGAAGTCCCAAATGTAAACTTAGATACATTCAGTTAGATAATTGGACTTAACATAGTGAATTATTATGTATTTCAAAATTGTACAAATACAAATAATGTTTTCTTTTTTCCTTCCTTCTGCTTTCTCTTCCTTTCTCTCTTATTCCTTTCTTCCTTCTTTGCTTCCTTCTCTCTTTTTTTTTTTAAGGCAGGACACAATGTGGCTTACATGTTTAGATTTGTGCAGTCAGACTGTTTTCTGAAACTTTCTGATTTCAAAACGTTTTTCTTGTAAAGCACTGAACTAATTGCTAAGTGGTAATGGAAGTCTTTTGAAAGGACTGACCTTTCAAAACACAGTGATGTGCTTACAGTAACATAAATACAAGTATGTAAACCGAAGCCACAAAAGTGTTTTCCTTTCAGTAGATAAAATGTTAAAAGATCCAAATAAGAACCATTTCCCCAGTCAGGGCACATGCCTGGGTTGTAGTCCAGTTCCCTGCAGGCCAACTCCCAGCAGGGGATGCACAAAAGGCAACCATACATTGATGTTTCTCTCCCTCTCTCCTTCCCCTCTAAAGATAAATAAATAAATAAATAAATAAAATCTTAAAAAAAAAAAAAAGAACCATTTCCTGCAAAATCACCATGTTGGGAAGCTGCGCCTTTATTCTCAAGTTTGTTCAGCTATTCTATTTCGGAACTGAAGTAGCCAATCATCATCTTGAATATACATTTAAAAATCTTTTCAATTACAGTTGGCATTCACTATTATATTAATTGCTGGTGTATAACATAGTGATTATTAGACATTTATATAGCTCAGAAAGTAATATTCCAAAGGACTGCCTGCAATCTGGGCACAGCTACTGTGGAACAAAAAATATATTCATATAATGTCATCAGTTGGCCTACTGGAAAATGCACAGGTTATAAACCACAAGCCCCGTATCTCATTATCTCTATTACATTCAGCAGGTTGTCAGATTCTCTCAACCTCAATATTCCTCCTCTGTAAACAGGAATTTAAAAAATTTCACATAGTATGTGAAGAGATTGTTCAACTCACTTACATAGATCAGAAACTGATTACTTTGGTAGAATTTATAAGCCACTAAATGTAATTTAGTATGCTAAAGTTGGATATTGCTTAGTAATTCATAATTAACACTTGATATAAAATATATAAATTAATGTCAGAATAATTATTTAAGGAATTTTGTGAATCTATTATTTTAAAATAAATTTTAAATGTAATAAATTTCTAGTCATCAAAAATATTTTGTGATTTTGCCTTTAATTAAATAGTAAACCAAGAGAAATCTTCATTTTGTCATGATGTTATAATAGCTTGATCATTGTATATAAAATCAATTTATTGGAACCATGTTGAATTCATTTCTTCAAAAAATAACATAAAATTATTTCTGTGAAATGCAGTCTTGTCATTTTATGAAGTTTGGTGGTAGCAGTGGTGATAATGGTAGTGATAGTGATCATAAAGATTCTGCAGGCATCATAACAGCAACATATCTGTGATTGGAACACACAAATATTTTTTAAAGTACAGTCCCTTATTTTTGCTAAATCTTATTTCATGTGCTTTAATTTACATATTTAAGAAATAGTCACATTGAGTTGTTATTAACAAATTAAAATGTAAACTTGGAAAGCTTGTGTATTGGTAAGTGCAAAGTAATACACTTTTTCTAATTTTGCTTATTTGTTTTCATTCAATTAAGAGTTAAACCACTTTTTGGTTTATGAGTAAAATTTAATGTTAAAAATTATATTGGCCTTTATAGAGAGGAAATACTTTATATGATTAAAAACAGTGAATTGATGTAAAATGTTGGTATAATATCCAAAGAAAGCTCCTGAGATTGGCTATCTTGTACCTGTACTTCAATAATGGTTGATATAAGAGTGTAGCACATACTCATTGCTAAAATGGATATACGTTAATGTCAGACAAAGGATGGGTATACCTAATTACAGTAACGTAATTAAACATAAATCAGTTTTTAAATGTTTAAGGTTTAGTAAAATTCCATTACTGTATTGAAAAATGATTAGAAAATAAATATCTTTTTAATGTTACCAGTAAATGGATTTTTGCTACCTATGTATATAAATTGGAGTAAAACCTTGATGGTTTTCCTATTATTTATCAATACAAATAATATCAATACTAGGTACCCTTGATTATGACTTAAAGGACAGCCTGCATTGGAAGATTCATTCTTAGATTTTTTAACAGTCATTCATCATATATTACAGAAAACTCTGAGTGCAACACATGTTTTCATTATGAATATTTTAAGCCATTTAGAATGAGCTCAGTTTGGGAAATATTGAGTTTACCTGAACTCATTTCATCCAGGAAGGGACACTGATTTATTTGCCTTGGAAGAAGCATGGTGAAATTAGATAAGCTTTCTGCCGAGAATCAGAATTACAGAGGGCTCATTCTAGCTTCATTGCAAGACTTGATGGTTTTAGACCAATGCTTTATCTTGTGGTAGGTAGTAGCTACATGTGGCTTTTGGGTACTGAAATATGGTTAATATTGAGTAGTATAAGTGTAAATTACATACAGGGTTTCAAATAGTAAGAAAAACATCAAATGTCTCAATAATGCATTGTATTGGTTATTTGTTGAAGTGATACTTTGTATACACTGGATTAAATTAAATATGAAATTTGTTCCATCTGTTTCTTTTTACTTTTCTTAATGTGACCAGTAGAAAATTTAAAATTCCATATGTGGCTCAACTGTGTGGTTTGCATTATATTATTTTTGGATAGCACTGCCCTAGTTGGTCTTTTAATTGCAATTCCTCAGTGAAACAGTGAGAGGATTAGACTAAAGTGAACTTTGAGACCTTTCCTACCTTCAAAATTCCATTTTCTCTTACAGTTTACTTAGGTTGCTACCTCTCTTTCTAAAATATTTGTATTTCATAAAGCTATGTTTTACCTTGAAAGACACAGAAGTGTATAGTGTCAGCACAGTGCTTTGTCAAGCATTTGGGAGGATTTGGTATCTAGTGTATCAGTCACTCCCATTTGGTGTTTGTTATGACACAGATAAGATAATTTCTGCTTAATGGATTTCAGATATTCTTTCAGATGCTTAATATCAAGTGTTCTGGTCGTAAAGTAAATGTATTTGTTGAACGCCAAGGGAGTTCATTTTATGCCATTACTCATTTTTCCTGCCATACTCAGAAACTAATGGAATTGTGAATTATTGGGCCTTTGTGCTTATAGTTCGTCCCCAGCAGTTTTGCATAGTTGAATGTAAGCTGCTTAGTTAAAGACAGTTAAAAGATAATAATCCAGTGTGTAATAGGACTTTATTTGGGACATTTCTCTAATTTTGTGAGGAAGGTACATTTGCTTAAGTGTAAAAAGTCGTAACGTATTAGTAGTTCACTTGTGTACATTAATTATTATAAGACACTTTTAGTTTTGACTTTGACCCATGGGTTATTTAGAAATGTATAATTTAGTTGACAAGTATTTGGAGAATTATCCAGATATCTTTCTGTTACAAATTTCTAATTTATTTTTATTGCTATAGGACCGGGGTATCAAACTCATTTTCACCGGGGGCCACATCAGCCTCGTGGTTGCCTTCAAAGGGCCAAATGTAATTTCAGCTCCTTAACAGTTAAGGAGCAGTTACATTTGTACAGTCCTAAAGTTATTTTGGCCCTTCAAAGGCAACCATGAGGCTGATGTGGCCCCTGGTGAAAATAACTTTGACACCCCTGCTGTAGGAGAACATAGTGTGACTTCAGTCCTCTTAAGTCTATTGAGACTATTGAGTTAAATGGTAGAGAGATGTCTTCTGTCTTGGTAAAGGCTTCATATGTACCTAAAAACGTATATTCTGGTCTCGTTGGGTGGAATATTCTATGTCAATTAAGTCACATTTGCTGATAGTCTTATTCTATACCTTTACTGATTTTCTCTCTACTACTGATCTGTTCCTCATTGAGAGAGTGGTGTCATAATCTCTGACTTTCTCTGCAGATTTGTGTGTTTGTCCTTGTAGTTCTATCAGTTTTTGTTTCACATATTTTGAATCTTTGTTATTAGCTACATAGATATTTAAGATCATGTGTCCTTTTGATGAGTTTATCCTTTTATCATTATGAAATGATTTAATTTTGGTAATATTATTTTCTCTGAAGTATGGTTTGTTTGATAATAATATAGCTACCTCAGTTTTCCTGTGTTGGTGTTAGCATTCTTTAAACATTTTTGTGACTTTTTATTTGTTTACTTTTTGAAAGATCTTATTTATTTATTTTTAGAGAGGGGAAAGGAGGGAGAAAGAGAGGGAGAGAAACATCGCCTACCTGAAACCTCTCCCACACCTGCTACCGGGGACCTGGCCTACAACTCAGGCATCTGCCCTGACTGGGAATCGAACCAGTGACCCTTTGGTTCTCAGGAAAGCACTCAATTCACTGAGCCGCAGCACCCAGGGCCATGTCTTTTTATGTAAATGGGCTTTATCATAGATCATATATAATTTGGTGTATATTTAAAATATGTCAATGTTGACTTTTAATTGGTATAGTTAGACCACTTTCATTTAATATAAACATTGATATGGTTGAGTTTAAACCTATATCTTTTTGTTTGTTTTATATTGTTGGCTTATTAGTCAAGACTTTTTTTAATGGTTTCTTTGTGGTTTGTATTGTGCACATTGAACTTATCCAGTCTATGCTTCAAGTAATAACATAATTCATGTATATTATTTGAACTTTAAAGCAATATATTTTTCCTCCTTTTGGCCCTTGAGATACTTTTGTAATAGTATTTTTTCTTAAATATATTATAAATTCCACAATGAATTATTATAAATTTTACTTTAAATGGTCAATATATTTTAAAGAGATTTCAGAAAATAGAAAAAAAAGTCTGGTATATGTACCCACAGCTTTACTATTTCTAGTGCTTTCACTCTTTTACATTCATCCGTATATCCAATTAGTACACTTTCTTTCTGGCTGAAGGACTTCCTTTAACATTTTTTTAGTGCAGTTTTGCTGCCACTTGCTTCTTTCAGCATTTGCATATCTGAAAAGCCTTAATATTTGAAGATATCTCCATTTCTTCTTTGTTTTAAAAATATTTCATTGGGTTGACAGGATCTCTTTTTTAAGTGCTTTAAAGATATTTCTTTACTACCTTATGTCTTGCCTTACCTTATGTCTTACCTTATCATCTTCACTGAGAAATTTGCAGTCATTCTTATCTTATTTTACATAAGGTGTAATTTTTATAGTTCCATTTAAGGGTATTTTTCACTGTTTTAAAGTAATTTAGGTTTGATTTATAACTTGATAGAGTTCTCTTCATATTGCTTGTGCTTGTTCTTTGTTGAGTTTCTTCGTCCTGAAAATTTTTCTGTTATTTTCAAACTTTTTTTTTCTGTTTCTATCCCACTTCTTTGGCAACTCAATATATGCATATTAGGGTGTTTAAAATTGTACCATAGATTATTGATGCTCTGTTCACTTTTTTTTAGTCCTTTTTCTCTTTCATTTTGGATAGTTTTTTTTTTAGTCCTTTTCCTCTTTCATTTTGGATAGTTTTTGAAACTATGTTTCAAAGTTTACTAATTGTTCTTCTATGTTGTTTTATCAATTGTTAATCCCATCTACTGTATTTTTAAATCCTCTGTATTACATTTATTACAGCTATAGAATTTTGATGTTTTAAAATCTTCCAAATACTAACATTTAATATTTTTATAACTTTTAAAATATAGTAATATAAGGTTCTTAGCCTCTGGGTACTAGTTTTTCATCTCTATCATTTATGTATCTTTCAGTTGACTGCTTTTTATTCTCCTTAGTGCTTATATTTTATGTGTGTTTGTTTTTTAATGTATTATAATTGTTAATTAGATGACAAATGTGAAATTTACCATGTTGGGTATTGGATAGTTTTGTATTTTATCAATATCTTGACTTTGGTTCTGGAATGTATTGAAGTTCCTTAAAAACAGTTTGACTCTGTTGGAGCTGGATGTTAAACTTTGTTAGGGAGGACCAGAGCAGACTTTATTCTAGGACTAATTTTCCCTGCTATTGAGTTTAATACCCTTTGCGTATTCTATGTCATGCAATTTTAAAAACTCTGGCTAGCTGGAACATAAAACTTTTCCCAGGTATGCATGAGTATAGAGACCACTCCCCTTAGTTAGTTTCATCACATGCAAGTGATGGTTAGTACTCAGCTGAAAATGAATAGGTACTCTTTATAGGTCCTCTAGCTCTTTTGTCTGGCCTTGGCTTTCTTCTTTTAGTATTCTGGTGGTGAACTCTTGCTGCCTTGACATTTTTGGACATTGCACTCCATATCTTAAACTCAGAAAGACTTCCTGAATCCATGCTAGTTCCTTCTCCCTATGTTGCCACATAGACAATCTTCAGGCAGTTAGCAGGGGGCAATCCTAGGGCTCATTTCATGTGTGTTTCTTCTCTCAGGGATCAGTATTCTGTACTGTTTGATGGTGTATGTCTGAAAATTATTGTGCCACATATTTGGTCAAACATTTTAGTCCTTTAGACTGGAGGGTGTATGTGGTTCCTATTATTCTAACTTGTCCTGCAGTAGAAGTAGTTTTACCATATTTAGACTACTCTGTTAGTAATAATGATCTGTAATATCTATTAATACTTGCAATGTTGGTTGTCAGTGTCCTTTGGTGTGTAAGTGTAACAGGATTGTCTATAAGATATTATTATTGAGAGGCTGCAGGCTGTTCCATATGAGTCTATACAGACTAAATTATTTGGCTAAATTAACCACTAAATTGACTAGTCAATTAAAAACCCTTACTTGATTCCATCCACAATTAATTTTCCTGTTTTTTTTTCTTCAAGTCAATTAATCATTGTTTTGAGTTGACTAAAATGAGCAGATTTCTGAGTATAAGTGTAATCTAGTTATATTATTTCAGCCAAAAGATAAGGATGGTAGGAACTCTGTACATTTTCCACTCCAGTAGAAAATAAATTGAGGAGTTAATAGCAGGACTCTGATGTGGCAGCACTTAAAAATAAATAATATTTGTAAAAACTGTCTGTATAGTACTTTATTATATTAAAATAGGGAGTTAGAGATGAGAGTAATCAAAAACACTTCTTAGATTAAGTAACTTTTTAAAAGATTTTATTTATTTTTCTTTAGAGGGGAAGGGAAGGAGAGGAGAGAAACATCAATGTATGGTTGCCTCTCATGTGTCCCCCTCTGGGAACTGGTCCGCAGCCCAAGCATGTGCCCTGCCTGGGAATCGAATGGTGATCCTTTGGTTCACAGGCCCGCGCTCAATCCACTGAGCTACACCAGCCAGGGCAGATTAAGTAACTGCCGCGGCCCGGCTGCAGTAGGGTCCAGGGGTCCCTCGAGGTGAGGATAGGCGTCGGCGATGGGTAACAGGCAACTACACAACTCAAAGGCAGTTGAAGCACTGTTCCGTTTATTGCAAGTACACTCAGGTTTTTTATATTTTCATTTCTGGTAATGATTAACATTTACAGGTGCATAGTATAATCAGTTAAGCAGAAAAAATCAATACAAAGGTAATTAGGAAAAATACAAAAGTTCCTATAGTTTCAATTATATTAAACAAAAGTTTTTTAGACCAGGAGAACTATTAATCAGACAATTTGAAATAGCTCTATGCTATAAACTCTATCTCCCTAGTAACTGTTTTCTACATGCTTAATAGCTAACTAGCTTCTCCTATTTCTTTGCCTGTCTAATTCTAATAGATATATATCCCTATTCAACGTAAAGGAGGGGCTGTTATTTAACAACTTTAGACATTCAGGGGCTATTTCATTAGAGGGGATTTGCCTTGGGACTTACTTAAGGGGGCTGCCTTGGGTATTTCAGGCCCCCTACTAGCTGATATCATCATATCCTACAGTTGCTTAATCAGATCAGGGAAGGAGGTGTTATTTTGGGGAAAGGCCAAGGTGATATTGTTCTCAGAGCCTGACTTAGTTGGGGTTCAGCTCTGTGAATCATCAGCATCTCTAGGAGATTCCAAATGATCAGAAAGGCAAAGGTTAGAACACCAAGAGACAGCAAGATTAAGATCAACACCACATATCCATTCACGCCACGTCCGCCAGGCCGGAACACGCTTCTTTGAAGTCGTCCTCCCCATGTTCAGACTTTGTCAGACAGCATGGTTGGTGCTGGGACTGGACGTGGCAAGTAACTTTTTAACTGAGTTTGCTTGGACTCTG